>NC_090695.1:97706002-98016359 GCF_013368605.1 Nyctibius grandis
TCACATAACCTGTGTAGGATTGTTAAATGTCTGTTGCCTTGCCAAGGATAGTTGGGGTCATGAACAGTATCTATGCAATCCTGGAGCATAGGGCAAAAGCAGGTAGTAACAGACTTGATTTTCAGAACACACAGCTTACATCTGAATTAAAACAAAAAACAAACCCACAACAAAAAATCAAAAGCAATATTTCATAAGGAAACCAATGTCATTACTGACATTCAGGGGAAACTGAGACTCACTTACGCAGAAAGCCAGTGGCCAAGGTCACACGAGCGCAGTATTTTCATTCCCCAGGCAAGTACTAGATCCTTTGTTTTTCTCCATCATGAAAGGACTACTCTTTGGATGGGGAAGGTTTTATTTCATACAGGTTGTGAGGCACTCAGTGAGACTGTTGTTTCTGGCAACAAATCTGTGAGAAATCCTCCTTCTCACACAGAGAGAGATCCCTGGAGCTTTGTCTTGGGACTGACCTGCAGCCACCATCATGGCCAAGGGTGACCTGGGTTGGGTTTGAATCCATAACTGCTTATGGAGCTCTATCACCTGGGCATCAGTAACCACATTACCTGTGTCTGGTAACTTTGCCCGGACAGGCTGTAAATCTCTCCTTTCTCTCTGTCCTTCACTTATGGTATGTTCATTATTGCTCTTACAGTCTTTAACCCTTATTTCTGTTTTGGCCAGCTGCTTTGTTAACATTGCAGCTATGGGTAGCACATGCAGGGTTAAAAACGATGACAACTCTTATAACAAATGGATAAATAATTGCAGATCATCATGGATTGCACCAGTGTTTGCAAAGGTGCTTATAAATAGTTTATAATATGTTAATCTGAGATGAGGAGATGTTTTAATAACTAGTTAATCAGTGATGGTTATCTGTATACATTTATAAACTTACATCAGTGTCTCTATCGCTTTTCAGCTTTCTGATGTTTACTGCATCTTTACAGGATGGTTTGTGATCTCCAGGACTAAGTAGCAATACGTTTTTTAATTTATACCATTTATTTACCATTATTAAAACATCTCTTTCCATTTATTAACAGTTTACAAAGAAGTCCTGGTATGAGATGCGTTTCCTCTTGCTCCTGCTATCTTCAGAACAGAACTAAGGATGCACATCACCGTTCTTGTTTCACATTCCAGTTGCAACAAAAATCAGTGACTTCTGATCGTGCGTTTGTGTCACCACCTTTCTAAAACAGCCCTCTGTGTTAGCAGCACTTGAAATGAACTGGCAGCTTTCTGCCAAAGATTGATTGGTACCAGCACACAATTAATTGCTCAGACACTAGTCACTCAGCGATCACCTCAAGCTTGGGCTGTGTGTCTTTTTTTTTAAGAGATAACGTGTTCTTTTGTATACCCAGGGCAGGACGGCTCATCTGTGCGCCCTGTACCAAACTCCTGCCATAACAAGCCACATTTTGAGGCAATGCCAGAACAGCACAGTGAGGTTACAGGCATGCCCAGTTTTTGAGCACTTGCCTGGTGTGATTATAATCTCTGAAATTAACTTCAGAGCCATCATGCTGCAGCGATGGTTTCGCAGACTTGCTAGTCTTTCTGGCCTTTGGAACCAGATACGAAGAGACAATTGCTCTTGGCAACAGATCACCCCACTGACGGCTGCGATCTTCAACCTCCCAGATGTAATAGGAGTAACTGAATGGGATTATGATGAAGTTACATTGGCAGAGACTTGTTCACTACTCTATTTCATCTGAAGATGAAAATGAAAATAGCCCAGCCTGGCATCGCCCTGCACAATAACCTGAATATGCTACGAGTTTTTCACTCCTGCAATCTGGAAATGTTTGTTTTGCTCAGACAGACAACCCTGGAAAGCTACTGACGGTGACAGTTGACAAACCCAACATGTTTTCTATGGCTGTTTTTTCTCTGGTATTATTCCCCTCAGGTAGTGCTTTCACGTGTTATCTGTGTCCTACAGATTTCACTGGTCTCCATCAGGAGCTATTCTGAGCCTCTCAACCTATGCCTCATGAGTTGTACAGGTTGTCTTTCTGAGGCAGGACACACCACCCTCTCACCTCTGCAAATGCACCTTCCAGTTCCACCACAGATGAAGAGTTGATCTGTTTTGATCTCTCGATCCCCATCCCCTTTTTTTTTAACATTGCAAAAATGTTCATTTCAGAACCAGAACAACTAGGCGTGCTGTAGCTGAGAGTTTGCTTTTACCTTGGAATATGTGCATGTAGCTCTTCTTGGTATCAGTGGGAGGTTTGAAGGCATATTTAATATCAAAGGATTATATTTAAGAAAAAGACTGATGATTCTTGCTGCCCAGCTTTGAGGCATATGAAAGGAACCTGATTTTGAAGCCATGCTGAGCTCTGAGAATCAGGCCAGCGAGTCACACACCCAAAACACTTGTTTCTTTTTATAAACCCAGCTGAAATATGGCAAAAAGATTTTAGAGAAGCAAATACGCGAACTATTTGTTATCTATGTAATGTTTGTAATGGCAGGCCTCTGCTTTCCCTAATTTCTTCACAATTTACATATAAACGAGACATCGTATCACTGGGTAGTTTTATTTCTCCAAAACACTGTCAAGTGTGTTGACAAAGTTTTGAGGCTCTTGAATTAAATATTTTCACTAAACACATAATTCGTCATCTGGTTTAAGAAGGAACTGATTTAAAGATACGGTGAGTGCTTTGAAGGCAGGCAGTACAGCAGAGCTAAAGCCCAGGAGATTCCCAGTGTGGCTACTGGTCTGCCTGAGAAAGCAGCAGCCACCTTTCTCCACAGCTTCCCCAAATGTAAGAAGGTGACATCAGAGCCTCCTCTGTGATCCAGTGATCTGTACAGAAGTGCTGTTGAGTCTCACAAATTGAAGGCAAAACTATTGTAGGGTCCTGTGAAGTTTCAAGGGGAACCCATCCGCGGGTCCAATTCTGCCCACATCAGATGAAACCTGGGGGCTGCATCAGATCATGCCCAGCAACTGGCAGGTCCAGGAGAAGGCAAGTTTGTCAGCTGCCGCAATGGTTTAGGCTACTTTAAAGTCATTTAACATCTATTGCTTAGTGTTCAGCAGCAAATTTTGCCATTTAGGTGGTACTTCACTAACATAGGGAAAAAACCCTAATTTTGTTGCATCTAAAGGAAATCTTTGAGGCAACTTATGTAGGATGAAAGAACTTATGTAGGACAAAGGATTTTTTTATATGGCTGCAGATCTAATCCTTTCATATTATCCCTCTCATTTACCTGTTCCTTGTTGCTAGGAGTTGGGCAGGGAAAAGGCTTGGTGAAGGGCTACGTGTTAGTGCTGCTAACTGGTGTGTCTTTATTAGCTGTGTCTCTCTGGCTCTCTGGTGTGCTCATTACTATTGCTGAAGTCAACCCCCTCTAGTTGAAGCAGAGTTATTGCTGATGCTCTTTTTCTTCTTGAGAACATGAGTCAGGGGCACAGAACCCGCCTGGGTCCACATGAGAGAGGAGCACCAGCTCCAGGGATAGTCCTTCTTCATGCAAGATGGAACAGACGGAGACCATGCGAAGGAATTACAGTCTGCCTAGGACCCAGAACATCCCTACACAGATGAGTACAGTAAATCCCTGTGTAGCTCCTAGTTGCAGAACAAAGACTCTCAGATCATGTTTATGCTTTGAAGAGATCCTAAAACCAGAACACAACGAGCATCATTTGCATTTTAGGCTTGTTTTGATGCAAAGAATGTGCATCCAAGCATATGGTTAGTCACCAAACCTTTCTGAGAGCTCCACAGGCAGGAGGAACAAAGCAGCACGGGATCCATTAAAAGCAAATGATGGGAGAAAAGCAGTCAGTTGTGGTATTAATAAAGCATTGCTTGCCATCAAAGCTGGATTATTTCTACAGCTAAACAGCTTCAGAGCAAAAAAGAGACTCTGGAGCAAGCATGATTGATGACTGAAATTCTACTAGCACAGTTGTAATGAGAAAGGATATCTGTAATCCTTTCTGTGGCATTACTCTAAAACTCAGAGGCACTGGAACAAGCTGGGACAGATAGTAAGCATGAATCTGAGCAACAATTATCTCTGCAGACCTAATGATCCTTTTTTTGTATGATCTATGTTTTTCAAAAGCATGAGTAATCCTCCAAAGCAATCTCTGCCAGGCAAGACTAAATCTCAGGAATAGGTGCTGAATGGGGAGGTGCTTTTAAAATTCACACTGAGTATCCGAATCCATCAGTGCCCGTGTAGCTCAGAAATCCTGCCCACACACCTACCTTAATGTCACCTGGCAGTTTCTTGCCTAACTTCTGCCATCTGTAACTCAAGCATCTCATCTAAGCCAGCTAGCTAGAGGCTTCCACAGAAGCTAAGATCAACATCTCCTGAAGGAGACCCAACCCAGCAGTTTTAGACACCTTCAATTAACTACTCCATGGACCTACTTCTCTCTGCAAACACTCTGGAAGGAGCCTTGTGGATAGGCTTTAACTGGGCACCTACAGCTGGTGAGATGAACCTGTCCAGGGTATCATGGCTCTGCTAGACAAATCCTAGTGAACACAGATGCTGCCTCCTGGGACATGACTTCCCACCTGCACTGGAGGATGCTTTTCCATAGCAGGAAGCCAGTGAAGGTGGTTTGCAGCAGGACACGGCTGATATTCAGAGGCATGTGCCACGCTTCTGACTCTGGGATGCGGCAGAAGAGTGGGGCTGGGAGTGAGGGATTTGCAGGTTCACACTGTACAGCACCTGCCTTTACTGCGTGGAGCTGGAGCCTGGAGGCACAGGATAAGGAAATAGGAACAGGATAAGGAAAAAACATTGTGGGCAAGAGGAAGGGCCAAAAACGCGGAGGCAAAGCAGTTTCCAAACTTTGCTCTTTCTAAATCAGCAATATCCTACTGTATCTTTGTTGACTGTATCTTCCTGGCATCTTTTAATGCTTATTTCTTGCTACTTAGAGGTTTTTCTGCATATTTGTATTTGAGTCACTTAAATGCTTCCCTTTCTTTATCATGTCTAATTTCCTTCTGGATTTCATAGAATTTTAGCTACATGCAAACCAGAGGGGCACAAAAAAGAGTGCCAGAATGCACACACAAGGCCAGTTGCTGATGGATTCAAGCTGATTTATTACCCATTGCCAGATTTGGAGGTTCAAAATTCTTTTAAAAACAATTTACAGTGACACTTAGGGCCGTGAAAGAGAAATCAGGGATGCTCTGCCGAATCTGTGTACCATCATCTATCATTTATCAGTCTGACCCAGTCAATCATCTAACTTAATTCACTGCCTTTATAAAGGCAACTATTATTTTAAGGTCTAAATGCCACATCTGTATAAACTTGCTACTCATGTTGCAGCATCGTTCTGGCAAGGATAAGTAATTGCATGCTAGGAGGACTAGCTTCCCACTGGTTTTACCAGGCCACATCATCATCTTCTGTCAGTTTGGCATATGAACTAACTGTAAATAAATTAGATCAGTATATATAATATTTAGAGAAGGAGGCTGGAAGCCACAGCAAATGAAGCAGAAATACATCCTAAGCTAGAAAGTGTTTTTCCAGCCAGCCTGGTAGGAGATAATGCATACACATATTAATTAATTGTGACTGTAGGCACCAAGCTATAAACAAGTGCTGGAATAGCTCAAAGCATTCACAGCTAAGCTTCCTAGGGCACAGAGATTCCCCTCTTCACTGAATTTTTGACAGAGAGGGAAGGGGAAGCATCTCATTTTATGCAAACGAGGACTCTGAAATATTTCACTAGTGTTGTTTCATTCCTGCGGACATAGAGCAAAGCATTGCCAAATCCAGACCTCCTAAAGTGCAGATTTAAAATACTCTTATTTCTTGCACAATTCTGGTTCCTGGGTACCCCATCAAGGAGCCGGACCCTTGTGCTCAGTGCTGTGCAATCCCTAGCAGTTTGTTGCAGACACAATAATGCATATTTGACCCACAGTAATCACAAAGAGGTTCAGGTGAGTGCTGGGTATTGAGTACATACAAGGTAAAGCAATCCTTTCCCTGAAGATTATATAGTCTAAATTGAAAAGATAAAGAAGGAAACATAGAAAACATCTTCCAAAGGGACAGTGAATTAGCAGAATCAGAAACAAAACCACATTCAAAATATACCTGCCCCTTAAAAACACAACTCCCCCATTCCCTCCTGTATGTAAGTCTCCATCCACATTGACAAGGAAAAGCTTACTTTACCTGACATTTCTAATAAGTATTTTGCTAGATACTTTTGCCAAATGCCAGACCTGCTTTTAGAGGTGACAGATAAAAATGCCAACCGTTTTCAAAGGACTGGATTTGCTCTTCCCATCCAAAAGCCAAAAGCCAAGGTGCAAACAAATATCACCTGGATTTCTTGGCAACACTGAAGCTAGAATATGACATTCTTAATGGCAACCCATATGCTCTGCCATCCCACAAAGGCCAAGATGAGGGCTCGTGTTTACTCCTTGGGGTTTGCTACAAAGGCTCCATTCCAGCTCTTTTTGCAGTCACGGGAAGGATTCCTAGGCGTGCGGAAGGGAATTGTACCAGACCTCGCAAGGATAATGCTGCCCTTGTACTCCTCCAGAAGAAGAAAATACACAATAGTCTGCCAATGTTTTCCACCTGTTCATTATATCTTGACTAGCTTTGAGAGCTTGCCAGGTATGCATTAACCAACTAGTTGGGATTACCTTGCAATACTGTCTTTACGTCCCTTTAGTTGCTAAAGGGAATAACTAGAGAAGGTCAAATATGAATTCAGTGCTATTTAGCAAGTCTCTGGCAAGAGCTTAAGGGCACCAATGGAAAGCTGAGCTCAGGGCAACGCACTAGCTAGTTTTGTAAGTGTATATATTATGAGTAATTTACAAGCCCCCCTATAGATACACAGCATTCATTTTAAAAGGATTCACCTTTTCTGGAAGATCTCCAAACATTGCATGCTGGCTTTGCAAAGACTCAGCCATACTACACTGTGTTGTAAGTAATCGCTTTGGCTTGAAGTCCTGTGATTAATCACAAAGCAGTGGGCAAACTGCATGGCCAGATGAGCATTTTTAAAGGAGGTGTTCCATTGCAGCTAAAGCACAGCTCTCTTGGTTTTTTTCCCTTCCCCATTATCCAGAGTGGCCTTGCAAAGTCCTTTGCAGTCCCTGAATGCAAAAGCTGGGATGGACCGACCATCTTTGGGCTTTTTCAAGGAGAAAGAATGAGGAACAGAGAATGACAGATTTGCCTTAGGAGTATTTGAAAGATGTTATTATTGAGCTTCCCCCACTTTAAGACTTCTGGGAAAAACCCTGTACAATAGGAGAGGGATGTTTTTGAGTGGCTAAAAAAGGAAAAATACCAAAAGTAACAAATCCTTCTAGATCACAAAGCCCAGGGGAAATTAGCTAACAGGAACAAAGTGGCCTGTGTTTGGCAACCTGAAGGCATGGTGCAGCTACTTAACACCCAGGAAGTTAATGTGTCATGTGCAGAAAATGTCCACAGTGTAACAGAGACAGCTCTGACCTTTCTCAGGAGGTCAGCAGGGCTCCTTGATGCAAGGGCTTAATCAAGTCATATATAACTGCAACCACAGGAGCTCATGATCCGCACAGGTGATTCACAGAAGACTCTTCTGCAAGGCACTTAGCACAGTTATCGCTCCCATTTGGCAAATGGTCAGGAATTACACTTGATTTGATGAGGTGCTGGGAGATAAATTTCCTGTCACCTCTCAAGATAGACGCCGTGCAGCAATCAGTGCCCGTGAGCAGATGCCAGCCGTGCTGCTGAACCACCAGCTTCGCGAGCAGTGCCTTCACGAGCAGCACTTGCTCGGAGCTGAGCTGAAGGACGTTCTCTAGGTATTTTACCTGCTAATATTCTGCTCAGGGGCTGCCCCTGGCTTAGGCTCTCTGTGGGAGCAGCCTGCCTTATAGCCGACCTGCATGGCGCATGCTAGGTCTGCAGGGACAGGGTCTTGGGAGCTGTTGCCTCTTTAATTCCAGGAAAACTAATGAAATTCACTGTGTTGGAATGATATCTTGCAGAGACATTTTTATTTCATCAGTTTTACCTCAGTATTTCCTGTAGATAGATGAATGTTAGATGTCATAGGAATACACTCTATTTATATGATCCAAAAGCCACCTCACGTGCTAGCAAAAGACCTAAAAGTACCCAGTTCATCTCCATTCTGTCCCAAGATAGCTTACCCAACATCCCACACTTGGGACCAGCACTTGCAGCTTTTAACCTTTGGCACCTCAGCCACAATGTTGTGCAGACCTGTCTATCACAAAGCTTGAAAGATACTTATTGAGGAATACCCTACCTATTATTTCTGTGCATTGTCCTTTGTGCATTAATCAATGTAATTCCACTAGAACAATTTTCAAAAGTCCAAAATCCAGTGAGTCTGTTACTGAATTTAATGGAAATAGATTGTTCTGGTATTATTTGTTCTATAGTAGAAATTTTGAATAATAATAATAATTTTTCTTTACTGAAAAACCTGCGTAGCACAGCTGATATTCAGCTTTTCCATCAAAAGACTCCCCTTTGTCTTGCTGTATCTGTCAACACTGCTGAGAATACCATCTTCTTCCATCGCATCCACTCTTTTGTGTTGTTACTTATTGAATTGGACATCCTGAAGGAAGACTGCCTTGTCAGATGAACCCAGGGTGCTGGGTGAGTGCTGGGCTGGATGTCATGCTTGCTAAGATGACTAAATTATCTTGTCGAGGAACATTATGGGATAAAGTTGAAGCCACTTCTTAGGGAATGCAGGATGCTTTGTAATGCACTTCCGCAGGGCTAAAACTCCTCGTGTGCGTGTCTTTGTGCTTTCAGTTTGCACTTTCCTACAAGTCCACGTGTCCTGTGGGCAGAGGGGTTGCAAGGTGCAGGCTAGAGGCACTTGCACAGGTGATTAAACCCCAGAACTGAGACAGAAAGACTTTGATATGACTGAGCTGATCTAATCTCTCATTGCTGCCACAGGAAGCTCTAGCACCTTCCTCCTGTGCCTGCCCTGGTGCTCCTGAGACCTTCCACTGAGCTGGTTCAGCTCACTAAACCAGCAGAAAACTTCAGTGGCTTTTCCAGGGAAGGGTCTGATCTGTAGGGGGGGCAGGAGCCTGTAGGCAGCCCTGGGGGAAGAGATTGGGGACAGAGGGGGCAGCAGGATCGCCCCTTTCGATGACAGTGAGCCCTGAGGTCACTGACAGTACAACGCAGCCAAACTCCAGTTACAGTCAGCCCCATGAAACTAATTCAGTGATCTGGAAACCTTTAAATGGATGTCAGTGACCACGTAGCCTTCATGTGCTTGCTGCTAAGTCACATGTGTGCACTTATGTATGCAGGAGGGTTTTCCCTGCTAATAATCTAAGGTGCTAATTTGCATATGCTATGTTGGTTATGTCTTTCAAATATAATGAGGGTAATAAAAGCAAAAGTCTTGCCTGGAATTTTAAGTGAACAGTTATCTGTCTCCCTGTAACCTGCATGTGCTTTCCTCATTTGGGCAGAATTAAATCTACACCGTTTAAGGAATCTCCAGACGTAAATGGATCAGAAAGTAATAGCCATTTATTTCCCGGTAGCTGACGGTTCTTTCTCCCCCACTCCAGTGACAAGCAATGATTTGTAGTAGGG
The DNA here is from genome assembly GCF_013368605.1 of Nyctibius grandis. NCBI lineage: Eukaryota > Metazoa > Chordata > Aves > Nyctibiiformes > Nyctibiidae > Nyctibius > Nyctibius grandis. Next base: position 97,715,666 of record NC_090695.1, read on the forward strand.
ATTGCACTCTGCTCCTTGGAAGTGGTGGCAAACAACATGATGTTGTGTTATTGCCCTCCTGCAATAATGCAAGGACACGTCCAAATTGATCTCTGTTCACTCCCATTTGGGAGAGTGCTTGAGCCAGCCCTGCAGAAGCCAGCAAAGGCGTCTGAGTGTGGACTGACACGTTCCCCCTAAAAGAATTTATGCTGTAGACACAAATGCATTTTGCTAATGGAGATTATCCTTGAACACGAGTAAAATTGTAGTATATCTGAGTGTGGGGCAGAGTGTATAGCCGTCACTGACTGAGCTGTTTGGGGGAATTCACTCTTCATATGCCTTTTCAAAGTACTTTACCTGGTCACCTCTGTTAGCACTGTATTGCTCTTCATTTGCGAAGAGAATTAGATTTAGGAGAGAGGTGTGCCAGAGACAAATTGGAGACCGTGCTGTCTGGCCAGGCATCAGTGCCCAGCCATCATCAGACAGCAAAACAGTTCAGAGTGTCTAATGAATGAGAAGAGCCTCCTCAAACTCAGCTCTCCAGTTTCACAGGCAGGGGAGGGGATGTCCCCCAGTACCGTTCCCTGTCGCGGTGCCTCTCCCTTGCTCTTGCACAGCTGGTTTAGGAAGTGTCCTCCAGAGCAGGCAACGTGCTGCAGCGGCCTCGAAATGGGTCTGGAGGAGGTGGGGGTTTGATGCCTTCCCCAGGGGCTCACAAGGAACTGACATGGCTGAGTCAGATGTAAAGATGGGCGACTGACAGGGAATCCTTGTATCGTGGGATCGTTGCAAGGCATCCTTCACAGCACAAGGCAGCAGCCTGCTAGAAGGACTGATGGGCAGGAAAGCTGGGTGCTGGCTGCTTCTGCGGAGGGGGTTGTCTGCTAAAAGCTGGCAGAGGAAAGATGGAGAGGTCACAAGATAACAATAGTTAAAACAGGCCAGGCCAGGCAGGCTGCCTGCTATGACAGAGCCTTGGGTGCGAGGCCAGCGCGCAGCTGAGCCAGCACAGCTCCAGCCCGCAAAGAGCCAAACAAAGCAACGGCAAAACGTGCTCTGTCCAAGAGGCCGCGGTGCATCTGTGAGAGCAAAAACTGGAGCACAGGGGCTGGCAGGCACCTCACCCACACCGATGGGGTGGGACTGGAAAGAGGGGAGCACAGAGCCTCCATCCCTGCCTGGCCTCATGGAGAAGAGCCAAAAGAAGCCATGCGTCTGAACAACAGGCCAGGAGAGCATCGTCCTCCAGGCTGGGCACAGCCATGTGGGAGAGGAAGGAGGGTGAAACCAGCTGCTGAGAGCCCCTTGCAAGGGATTTGATGTGAGAAGCCCTTTGAGAAGAGACACCGGAGGCTCAGCGTGGGTGTGCACGACTGGCCAGCTGGCTGGAGCCACAGAATTGCTGGAAATGGTTGTCTTTGAGATCACCTGAGCTTAGATACGTGGTTTGCCCACCTGTTATTATTCAGTATATATTACATGAATAGGCACAAGAGACACAAGAATAGAGGAGGTAGAGGGGCAGAGGTAGTCTAAAGCTACCCTTGCTCACTCTCTTGAGCTATGAGTTCCTAGACCTGCCATAGAAACGCTTGTGACACCACTTTCTGCAAATCTGTGGGGTTTTTGTGTGTCCTCTGTTACTGCAACATACACGGTCTGGGCCTTGGATAAATGAACGTGTGTTTCGGTTTTAGCAGCTTGCAGTGGATAACGCTGGCAAGATCAGAAATGGAGGAGTATGTAACTACCCGACATGCTGCCTCTCCTCCAAGCGTTAAGTCTAGGACCAGTCTACGTGTGTGAATCAGCCACAGCAGACCTAGATATCATAGATTTCATGAAATTCCTGAGCCAAACATTAAAGAGGACCAAGTTAGTCCCAGGCACTGATATAACAACACACAAGAATAACTTACAGTGGGACCAAAAGAAAGAAAGCAAAAGCTGAACAAGCCTTTATGTCCCTTCCTCCCTCTCCCAAGAAACAAGCAAACAAAGGACTTTATCTGACATTAAATTAATAGTTTTTTTAAAGAATAGTTTGAGGGACTATTTATGTTTAATTATCCAGCTTAAAGGAAGAAAACAGCAGAGACAAGTTGCTAATGCTGCAATCTATATGTTTCGGTATTCACTGGGTGCTTTGGGGGGTACAGTGAGTATCTCTTATTTTGCAATGAGTGTCTTTTCTTGCATCTGTCCCATCTTGCCAAGGTTTCATCCTGCACTTCTCACGGCAGGGGACTTGCTGATTACTCTCCTCTAATTGAGTTTGCATAATGAAAGTCACTAAAAATCTCCTTCATGTCGTATGTTGTCATATATCTCATTAAACCATTAGATTTGTTCTAGACCCCTTAAAAAGAGGCCAGGAAAAAAAAAGAACAATCTGCTAATATTTTCCAAATGTTTCCAGAGAAACTGCACAGCGTAATTACAGTTGCTTTTGCATTATTTAACCTGCCTACACACCCTTGGGGCTCCGAAGAAAGTCAGACAAGATCCCGAAGAGCTGTTTTGTCACACACAGTTGTGTGTGGGATCAGGTTGCTGAAGGGGGCAGAGATTTTAAAAATATTCACAAATGCAAATTTTCCTGGGTTAGTTCAAGGTCGCCTGGGTACAAGACAGTGTCAACACCAAAATCAGACCAGACTGGGACTACTCCAAAGGGATGTTACATCTCGCTCTCCCCTTAGCACTCTACTGTTTGTTTTCACTAGCTTGCCTTTTTTAGCACATTTTACATCTTTCTGTGCTTGTATTTCAGTTTTAATAATGCCATTTACTACAGAAACTGCTATAGCAAGTGAAGGAATGCCCTCCTTTTTAAGGAGAAAAGATACTACGTCTCCCTACAGACTTTGTTTATGCCCCGAGCCCATCACAGCCAGCCCACAAAGGTGTTCACCACCACTCACACTGCCTGGACAATGGCACGGCAGGTGTCCATGCCTAGACAGGGACCTGCTTGGGTTGCAGGTACAGGCACAGGCTGGAGCAGGGAAGCTCAGTGCGACCAGTTGCTCTTGGTGCTCCTTGTACATCCAGAACTGCTGTAAAATTATTTGCAGCTGAGATCATGGTGGAGACCTGCACCCTAAATCTCTTCTGAGCTTAGCTTTGCTAGCTGCAGAGGAGGGATGTAAGACTCATCCCTAACCAGGAAAGGTTTTGAACAAGCTCACGGCCAACACTGGCCCTTTGCTTTGAAAAGATCGTGCTCACGGGTGTGTTGTGCCGACCTGCTGTAACAAACTCCAGAGACATGACAGTGTTAATGCAAGGTAATGCTCCTCTGGTACACAGTACCCCAGCAGGTAGAAGCAGGAGCATGAATATTTGAGATGTAACTTTCCCTAATATCACCCCATTTGCTTTATGTCAGACTGTGTTTATCTTCCACTGCTCACATTTAAATGTCAGAGTATCAGCATGTCTAAATTCCTCTTTTCACAGATGGAAACTGTCGATTTTCAAACACAAAAGGCACCCGGGAATGTGATATACATATTACCCTGGCACAGAGTTTAACCTTTAAAGCCTGTTCTTTAAGAACCTGCGTTGGGATAAAGCCAATCACTCCAATAAAATGATAATTTACTGTTTTATAGCTCCTGGATCCCGAAGAAACCATAAGTACTTTGCAAAAGATAAAAGCAGCATAGATCAGGCTCTAAATAATATTAATTAATGTGCAAGATAATGGAGGACTAAAAGTTTATGCTTCCCATGTACCTCGGGGTCTTCCTGGCACTGGCACTGCAAGACAATGAAGTGGAGGAGGGCTCGGGCAGAGCCTGGGAGGTTGGCTCTTTGCACTCCTGCTTTTCTCTGTGAAACATCAGAGCATCCTCTTGGACTCTGCAGCGTGGACGTGGGTGCTGTGGAGGCCAGCGCCCAGCGGCATGAGCCCAAAGGAACAAGGCTTCACTGGTTTGGACATCAGGTAGAAATCTATATGGATTGCTTTAATTTGGGTAATACCTCCCTCTCTTCTTTAGAAAAAGATACCTCTCTATTTCATGGTGGGAAAATCTCTCTTGCTTTCACTTACGGAGCCCTGGAGATATCTCCACCAATTACCACGTTATTATCTCTTTTAAAGGACAAAAACAAATGGGCATTTGAGGTTTGATTGCATTACAGAATGGTCTTTTTTCCTCTGTTTATTTTTGTCAGCTGTGTCTAGGTAATATATTCCAGGAAATGAGACAGCGGTGCTGTCTCGGGGCAAGTTTAGCTTAGATAGGTCTGCACAGGCTTTTCGTCTCAGCTCTACAGCTACCCTCTGGAGTTCCATACTCAGCTCTGCCGCGGCTGCCCGACTTGCCCTTGCTTTCATCTCTGCCAAATTCATTGCAAAGCCGTATTGAGAAAATGCAGGTTTGCAAGGTGTGGGAAAAGGGTTTCTCACATGCAGGAGTGGAAACAAGGTCTGGCATCAGCCCTAAGCCCTTTGCATTATATTGGGCAAATTGCTTCAGAGTCTCCCTCAACACCGTGTCTCCTATCCTGACCTCTGCACCCATCGGCCCCAACCAGCCCAAGGAAAGGGTGTCACATCCCCCGGTGCTGCTTCTGTAGTGGGCTCTAAACTTTTACAGACTGGAGAGAGGCTGAGCCTAGCAAGGCTCATGCAAACAAGTAGGCATTAAAGGTAGGACTGCACGATTCATCCCTCACAGATGCGTATGCTAATCCAGCACGCTGCATTTTCCGCTGATCCCTGAAAAGCATTCCCGTAACCGTTCCTTGATGTCTGTGTGGCACGAGTAACTGCTCAATTAAATCATAATGAAATGGTTGTTTGATACCCTTCATTAGAACAAAGCTATTTGGCAGGAAAAGGTGAAGAATGGGTAAAATAGTCTACTAATTGCATTACATTTCATCCTCCAGCACTGTAACCTCCCCCTTATAATTACAATAACTCTGAGCTAGAGGTTTCATGGGATGAATGGGACGAGTAGTAGAGAGTATAACACTGCTGAGGAGGCAGTAACTTTGTTATGGTGGCAACAGGAGAAGGGCTGGGTAGGACGGGTGCCCAGGACGGCGCGGTGTCGCTGAAATGCGGTTGTCAGCACAAGGGCAGAGCTCTGCCTGCACGCAGCTGCGGCGACCAGATGCTATGTAAGCTGATTTGCTGTGTAATTTTATGGATCGTCTTTAAAATATGGCTGCTGGGCAGCGATAAGCCTACAACTTTATCTGCAAAAGAGAGTTGTTATTTATCTAGATTGATTGGATTATAAAGTCAGGACCTTTAATTAAAGAGTATCGTAATCCAAAATCAAAATAATACAAATTGATGCCCAGCACACGGAGCAGGTCTTCCTTAAAGCAGCTGGGCTCTGTCTGCTACCCAAAATCCATTCATGCTGTTAACAGCTTCTGTCCAACCCCATAGACTGACTGGATTTTTAATAAAATCTATGATATTGAATTCACCAGCTCACATTTGTGCATGCTCAGCAGATGGCTTTGTGAAGAGGTGATAGCAGCTATTCCACAATTTCCAAGCATCCCGTTGGAAGTCACCCCAAAAGGGTGGTTTCCCCCCCTTCAAGTGCTTTGGGAGCAGTGTCTGTCCGTGTCCCAGCAATGGCTCGTCTGAAGGGCGCAACTTAAAAGAGCAAAATCGGCTGCTGCTGGTCGGGAGTGCTCCAGCCCGGTGCAGAGCTGTCTGCCAGCAGCTCACGCTCTGTCCCAACACCAGCAAATTTCACTGGGGGAGAATAGCAAATCCTAGACCCCCTCTGAGCCTCACACTGGGATTTCAAAGCAGGACTGCCAGTGTTCACAGCAGAGCAAACCATTGCCTTGCTTTTACAATGAGGAATATAATGTATTTTTTAACCTCTCTTGTCTTTTTTGAGCAGCTGGAATATTTTAGCCAGTTTCTTTCCTCTTTTTTTTTTTTTTTTTTTATTTAAATATTACAGAGGAAATTTCAAGCTGATTAGTTCAAGTCTGGTAAAGTAATAAAGTGACTGAGAATAGTGTATGAAAGCAGAATTCCCAAATTAGCAGCCATTGTGTGGCTGCCGAAGTGCTCTGAGGTCCCAGAACGGACGGGAGCTTCGCCGTGCCCTTGGCTGAGCTGGCAGGAAAAGGTCAGGGACTTCGCTGCGGAGGCGAGAAGCAATTCAGGCTGAGGTCACTGCAAGAAGCTTTCGTTTCCCCTGAGCACTGAGCAATGCAAAAAACCAGCAGTGAGCGCTCACAAAGCCCAGCTGATCCTGGTGGGACAAATAAAGCCCCAAACCTCTTTTGCAAGATGAAGGCATCACGCAGCCGGGGACTGCAGATGAGCCTGCCGCTTGCTTTGCCGAGTTGCAATCCTTCCCTCTCCTCCCCTTCTGTTTCTATTTCAGTCCTCCCTTCCCCAGCCCTAAGATTTGTTTGATTTTCTTTCTCTTCACTTTTTTTGCTAGGTCCAGGCTCAGACAGGGAGTGTGCTGCCTTCCAGATGCTAGAATGGATTACTGGATTAACTCCTCCACTGGCTGTTTGGCCTCGCAGACGCTGGAGGTCAGGGAAGTTATTAATCCACAGCCTTCTCCGTTTGCTCATTGCGAAGGGGCTGGAGCTGTTGACTTAGCAGATTCAGTGGGATCTTGCAGCCATATTACAGCGTGTGTTTCTGTAGGCAATAAATCAATATACATCCTTTGAAGTCTCGTTATCAAACAAAAAAGAAACATATGCCATATTATAGATATGTACATGCGCCATGGGAAAAAATGCAGTGTGTGTGAGATGCTCCAGCCTTCCCAGTAGCAGGGTGCCAGCTTTGAGACTGCTGCCTGTGGGCCAGGTGACCAGGGCACTGCCAGCAACGGAGAGAAGCCCCTGGCCGTGTGTGACACCCTGCGAGGCAGCGCTCCCACCCAGGCACCCATGGGGAGGTGGGCAGAAGTCCCGGCGCCTGCCTGGGTGCTGGTGCTGGAGGCAGTGGCTGTGTGCTGGCTGCACGCTCAGCCCTGGCAGCCATTCCCTGCCTCCTCCGTGCGAGGGTGACGAGCCAAAAGGGAGGTGCAGAGCCCGTGCCTGTGATAAACACAACAACAGCACATCAGGCAGGTGGGAAGCCAGCTGGCTGGGCACAGGGGGCAAAGCATGAAAGGCTTTAAGCAACAGCGATGGTGCTAAGGCAATGCAAGTGGAAGGATAAGCCTGGCTGTGCTGGCTTGGACAAAACTGGGTTTCCTAAGCCCCCGTGACCTGCAGCATGGCCATGCAGCACAGCAGCTCCCCAGGACGCTGAAATGGCCCATGGGCACGTGTGTGTACTGAGCTGCAGCTGAGCCACCTGCCTGAGCTCTGCAAGGAGACACGGCCAAGCAGCAAAGACAGCTGCTCCCAGCAGCGCAAAGGGCCAGAACGTCCCTGCAAAGACCATACGCCTCAGAAATCACGCACAGAGGAAGCCTTTGCTGGTACATCATCTCAATAAAGGGAACAGGAATGCGGTGATGTTTTCTTCCACATCTAGATGAACCGGTGCCTGGCCATCGCCAGCCCTTGTTGGGCATCACCAGCTTTTAACCTGCTCCAGCACAATGAGCTGGGCCAGGTCCAGCCCCGGTTTAAGCTGTCCAGAGCTGCGCTGGTTTGCGGCTGACCGATAAGTGGAGGCACATGGAGGGGGCACAGCCGCCTCCTCCTGCTGCAGGTGGGACCCCGACATGGCAGAGCAGTGCGAGGAGTAAACTGTTCCCTGGGGAAATATTCTTAGTTAACAATAAAAATAGCGATTTTTCACTCGTTCTCTGTCCTCAGTCTAGACAGATTGTTAAATACCATTTTTTATTTTTGTATTTCTAGTATTACTTATGTGGCAACATGAATCAACTGGCTATAAATAAAAAAGATGGAAATCAGAAGTGTAATTCTAACCATCAGAGGTGTGAGGTTCAGGAACAGCCTTTTAATGTGATTGATGAAGCAAAAATCTAACTAGTTTGAAGTTGGAAGTTGATAAATAGAAGTGAGTTATGTGCCATACTTGCATACAGAGCGTCATGGGAGTGCCCTTTTGAGCCAGTGCTGCTTTGTAATCAATAAAAACATAATTTGTGTAATATGTTCAGAGAAGCCACTTGTTATGGCTTTTTTTAAGGGAATTCTGCACAAGAGCATAAGAAATATCCCGTGGAGGGAAGCAGTGCTCAGTCTAGCCTATGGCTCTGGCAAAGCAAGTGGGTTCAGGGCATCAAGCAAATGGGTTTGGTGATCTCCTGGGAGAAAGAGTAACTGATGTATTTCATGTGGGCTTTTGTCCTGCTGTGCTTCTTCCTGAGCCACCTAAAACTCATGAGAATTAGTGCTTTAGGATTTGGCTGAGTATGGACAAAGTCTGGATAATATGAGCTGACTTGAGCACCCTTTGAAAATCTATTTGTCTATTAGTAATCCTCAGGCAACAGGTTTTGGCCAGAGCTAATCCCTAAGAAGGATTTAAGGCTGCAAACTGAGTTGGGACATCCCTACACGACTGTTCCCCTCTCGGTGTTATTTGTCAGCACAGAGCTTTTTCTTGAGAGAGATACTGAGGTGTAGAAAGATGTAATAACATTTTGGATTTGCAATCACATTTTTGAAAGCTTTACTTTGCCCATAGGCTACAGACTGATTAGCCAGGAGCACAAGATGTGAAAATGTCTACGTCTCTTGAATACCTCCAGACCTCTCCACCAGCCACAGAGGGTGTTGCAGGAAAAACAGCCTCTCCTTCTGGAGCTGTTGGTAGTGACAGTGCCAGGAGGAGGAAATAACAGCTCCTTAAAATCAAGCAGAATCGAGAGAGCCCATTTAACCCCTTCTGTGCATCAAGGCAGAGACACTAGGAGATGAGGCAGGGAGCTTCAGGGCCCCTGATAAGATGCTGGCAGAGGACGGGTGGTAGGGGGAATAAAAAGTGCAGCAGGTAGGATTTGGTTCACAGTTTGAGATCCAAAGACATGGTGCTGAGCATCCAATAAAAAAAGAGTCTAAAGAATTAAAAAACCTCTTTCTCATATGCACTTGATAAATAAAATAAAATTTCCACTCAGAGGTGATCCAAGACCATTTTCCAATAAGAAATAAACCCAGGGCTTAGAAAATGCACACACACAAAGCAGATGAAACTTAAAAGCATTTTCCCAGCACAGTAGTTTAAAAAAAAAAGGTGACCTTTAAAGAAACCAGTGAGAGTTCATTTGCAGTAAAAAATAAATAAAAAAACCCAGCTGGGTTAATCCACAAAGCCCTACCTCCCAGGCACTCTTCTGCCATAGTTTAGTACTCTTTTTAATAGGTGTTCCAGCATTAGGATTTAAAAATTCATTTTCTTTTAGTGCTGGAATAAATGGCAGTCCAGGGCTGAACCATCCTCTCCTTTCTCATTCTCATCTCTCAATGGAGCATAGCCAGAGGTAGTGGCTACTCTCTCTCCTTTCCTTGCACATCACTTTCATCCAGGAGTTTAAGCTCTCGTTGGCATCCAGGTGGTACAAGGGGAGAGGTGGAGTATCTCCCTCTCTTCACTCTCCCAAAGGTCAGGTCCAGAGCTGAGCGAAGTGCATTTATTCTGCCCAGGACTTCTTTAAATTGGAAAAAAATGCCAACGTAGAGCTTTGCTCCACACACAGATGTTGGAGCATTGCAGAAAGATGTTTTCCTCCTGGGCAAGTTCTCTGATGTCCATGGTGAATCGTTTGCTCATCCCTTTCAGGAGACACACTCTTGGTGCCCACACACATCAGCTATTTATGTGTTTAACCATCCTTCAAACAGTGGGATAAAGAAAATGTAAAACACAGGTGTTTGTCATGGACCTTTGAGATACTTGTAGCTGTGAAGGTCTCTGCCCCCTGCTCTGAGCTGTTGCTCCTGCTCTTCTGGTGTGAGCATTGCATCCTCCCCAGGACCAGACCAAAAACATTTACCTCCTGCGGGAAAATATTACCAGCATGGAGCAAAACAGTTGTAAAATGACTGCTTTCAAAGCCTCTGAGGTGGTGGTCAGTCTGCCTGCCTCTTTCCTGATATAAAGCACATTTGTGTTTAAAAGGACAATGGCTAAATTAAAATGCCAGGCTGAACAATTAAGCTATTATCAGGGCTCCTGCTCGCGTGTGCATGCCGGCACTCCCAGGGCTGGCACACCTCTACAGAGAGCATACGCTCCCTCAGAGAGCCCACTGACACGGCAGCCTGCGTAGGCTTTAAATATGATCATCCTTGATGCCTGTTGCAAGTTTTATTAATTTTAAAAGCTTTCTGATCTCTTCCAGTTAAGATTTAATTACTGTTCTTCATTTCCAGCCCATAGAAAGATCAAACCCAGTTTAGAGGAAGCAGCTTTTTATTCCTCACCAACCCTGCCCCCTGTCTTCACTGGGGATTTTTATTTCTTCACTTTGCACATCCATGAGATCATTAAGTACAAAGCAGCAGTCAGCTAGCAACGTCTACAGAACCGTATTCCCATCGCCTGTGGCAGGATGCCAAACACTGTAAATATGACTTTAAGGTTGTGCAGTTGGTCTTTTGAGCTTTTACAGTTTCTAGCTAGAGGGGAAAAAGAAAAAAAAAGACCAGCTGGTGCAATTACTCTTGTTTTCAATTGCCAGTTATGCAACAGGCAGGTACACGGATATGCTTTAGACCCTTCCTATTTGGTGTGAAGGCCACTGCCACCTTCATCTTCAAACAGCAAGAAGTGACCAAAAAATGTCACAGGTTGGGGAGCTCTTTGATCGCTTCATTTGAAATGCAGAATTGCTTTTAAAGGGTCAGATTTTTTCCATCGGTGCCCAGCGGCTCTGACATTTGGCTCTCCCTTTGCATCTCCTCACAACCATCCGTGCAGTTGTCAGCTCTGCAGAAGGTGACTGCAGCGTGTTGTAGCTCACCAAGAGCCACGTGTGAGAACTCGCCCATGCACAACACGACTGTCACTCCTGTGTGTGCTGGAGGTGGGCTGATATTTGGCTTGCTAACCCAACCTGCCAAGTTGATCTTCAGCTCTGGCTGTGCTGTTTAAAGCCTGAAGACTAAAAACTAAACAACTTCCCAAATTCCTGAACAAGCCACTTGCTGTCCAACGGGCTGGAGAACTGAGACACTGCTGTCCTTCTGCAGCACCAGTTCTGAATGGACAGACCCACCAGGTCTCCCAGTACTTGACAATGACATGGCTACCACACCAAAGGGCAACTGTTCCTACCATCTGCATAGATAAAACTGGGGAATAGGATTTTTAAATGTGGCAGGCCCAGTTTACACTGATTTTCATGAGAGTGAGGTACCCAGCTACTTTTAAGTTTGATCCATACTGCCCTTCCTGGGAATGAAATGATATTTTCTATAAAGTGATATAAGTGGGGATGCTGGGGGCTCTTATGTCACGCTTTGGACATGCAGGGATCCCTGCTGGAGAACCAGTGGATATCCATCACCCCGCCATCCTCCTTCCTAAGGTTGGAAAGTAAAATCTGAACAGCAAGACACTGCTCTTAAGTGTGATTTTTGCAGTGACTTGTCAGGGATTCAGAAATCTTTCGCTCTGCTCTCCAGCTGCCGTAAGATCTCTTGACAAGGAGTCACAACTCCCTTCTCTAGATTTCACCTCAGTCCAACAACAACTGCAGTAAAGAGAAAAACAAACAGGCTGAGAAGTGAGCTGAGCAAATGCGGGGGAAATATTTTTTGCAGAAAGTCTAAGCAGTTTTGCAGAGCTCTTTTCAAGTGCATTTACTGAAATTTCCCCAGAGCCTTCCTAATGTAAGTACCATTGGAAAGATCCTAACTAAGAGAAACAGCTCCTGCTGAGTGATAGTCCATAGCTTTATTAGCGGACATCAAAGAGAATAAAACAATTACTGTAATTTCCAAAGAACAGTTTTTCCAGGGGCACAGGAGATGAAGGCTATGAAAATGGGTCCGTGTGTGCTTAAGTAATGGGTAGGCATTTCAGTCTCTAATTTTTTTTGCTGGCAGAGGGAGTCACCTCCTATTCTGGGATATACTAATGCAAATATGGAGTAACTTTTTTTGGCTTCCATAGAGTGCCCACAGTTTTAAAGCTGAGGGCATGGGATAACTGGGTGGCTTTTATGGTGCCCTAAAGAATGCTGGACACAGACTGCTGCCTGGCAGCAGGACAGGACACCTCCACCCTCTTGTGCCCCGGGATTAGGTCTGATTCAATCCTGTGCTCATTTTTGGGGTCCCAAGAGACAAATCCTAATGAATCAGATGCTGCCACTGTTGGATTTGCAGGTGAGCAGCCAGGGTGATGGTGAGAACTGTGGCTGACGCGTGCTCTGGGATTCAGGCTGCGCTACCCTCCATAGATGCACAGGGGACAATCCTCAGACTCTCTCTGCTCATCTCAGAGGCTGCAGTGACCCTACAGCTGCTCTCAGCATGGCAGCTTCTCTCCAGCAAAACAATTGTCCTTTATCCTATTATATCGTAACATGTGATTTAGAGATGATTCATCCCTTTTATTTGAGCCCGGGCTTTGCCATTATCTTGCATTTCAGCCAAATATTATTAGGAATGTTGATGTGTCTACACAGGGACATTTTCTGCAAAATTAATCTAAGAACTTTTAAAATGAATGAGCATATATAAAATATTTCTTTGGAACAAAAATAGATGTAATTTAGTTTATCTTAATGCATTTTGGAGACAAAAAACAACAGACCAAATAAAGGTCTCTGTAATTCTGTTCACGTAGAAGCAAACGCAGCTGAATGAATCCACTTTAAATTCCAGCCTTCAGTTAGTCCAGATTAATTTTCCAATGTAAACAAGCCCTAAATTAAAAAAATTAAAAAAAGGAAGAAACAAGCCTCAGTTCAGTTACGACAGTGATATTCTCAGCTTTGAAATCTGCACATCTGAGAGGCCGTCCCCCACGTTGTCTTTACAGAATGGGGTATGCCCGAGGAGTGGGGAGTGTCTAAAGGCACTGCCTGCTCTCTTGATGGCACAGCCAGACTCTCTCTTCACTTCACCTGCTTCAGAGCAGCTCAAAGCCAAGAGCAGCAGCAAGGTTGGCAGGTCTGTCATGCAGAAACCTTCCTGCAACTTCAGCTGCTGGAAAACAGGAGTGTTAGAGCAGGCGTAGGAAAGTGGCACTGCCTGGAGATAACTGCGTGATCTGAAGGAGACGCGTACCAGGAGTGAAGCAGGAAATCCCCTTCCTCTGTGGGAGCACTACAAACAAACTTACAGCTCTGAAACCTTTCTCTTGCCTTAGGAGATCAATAAATGGACTGTACAAATAACTTGTGTTTCCTCAAGAGACACAGGTGTGAGGACAGAGGCACTGCAGACTACGTGGGAGGTGGGCAACATCACTTCCCAGGGTGGAAAATGGAGAGGGCACATGTGAGACAGCACATTCCCCATGGGGCTCAGCCCATTACAGGAGAAATATCAGGAAGATGAAACAAACCTGACAACAGCAGTGACTAAAGGGGCACAGCAAATTAACTATCAGTGCTAATGAGGGGAAAAAACTGCCAAAGCCTCTCGCTACAAAATGGGTCCCCATGTATAGTCATGGCCCCAGGAAAAGTGTTAATTTGGCACATGTCCACTCATTTGAGAAGATCTTATAATGAAATTCTGGCTAGCAGTCATGGGTATCACTTAGAGAAGCTCATCTCTGCTAGAAGAAGGAAGGTGCTTTGGAGAGCTGCTGCTGGTCAGAACGGTGGGCGAGGGGACTGTGGGACACGGACCCAGCAGGGCTGAGGATGCTCTTCACCAGCACATGGCATGCAGAGAAAGAGCCTTTTGGGTCTTCAGTAAATAAGCAAAGGAGACATTTAAGATATATCACCTAGGTACTCTAAAAGATGCTGATCCTTTGTTAAAGATGGGAGAGAATGATATAATAAAGAAGAGAAAAACCTTTTCTATCAGAATATATTTTCATGTAAAAGAAGCAAAAATCTGCATGGAAAGTGCTGGCCAAATGTAATTTTCATAGAACAAAGAGGAAAAAAAAGCAGGATCTATCTTATGGATGCTTAGCAAAAAACATCAGTGTCCATTATCAATAAGCAAAGATCTCAAAATCATGTACAACGTTTTCTTAAGAATTTAAGATTGGTTTTTTTTTTTTAAATTAATTTCCATTAAATTTTAATTTCCCTTCTATTACCATTCATCGAGTTGTTCTTGTGCAGTTTTCTGTAGGGACAAAAGTTCTCTCAACCATTTCCAGACGGAATATTCATTATTTAGTTGAATGGACTGAAAAACAAAAACGCCCTGCCATGGCCAGGGCCGCACAGCACCGCAGTAGCTCAGCCAGGAGTGGACCCAAGCCACGGCTCCTGGTCTCTGCTCTCATCGCTGGGACAGACTCTGCACTTGAAGGCAAAAGGGGAAATGAAAGTGGTTGTAGGACACTCTCCAGGGCACAATCACAAGCTAAATAGGCTTTGTTTATGCAGACGGCTTTCTAAAAGTCAAACCATTGATAATGGGGGATCTTAATATCAGGCTGTTGTCTGGGATAACCGCAGTCGACTCGCTGGGGACTGCTCTTGGAGGGCGTACAGCGTGCTGTATTTACACTGATACTCCAGCAGTCAAGATCAGAAGCAGTTTTGGCCTCAGTCCTAGGAAACGAGCCAGGTATGATAAATAAGATATATTCCGGGGAGTATGTAGGGCCAGTGAATTACAGAGGCAGGCCTGGTATCAGGGCTGTCTTGCCTCTCACTGTTCCCACTGGGAACGCAGCCCAGCGTCACCCAGATGGCTCTGTAAATCCTGAAGGAACACACTGCCCTCCCCAGAGCATCCAAGACTCCTGTCCTTTTCCTCTACCATCTACAGCAGCTCTCCAAGCTGCTGAGCCAACTCAAGAGGGAGCTGACTGGGTGTCGTTAGCAGAGAGAGAGAGGCAAATAGCATCCTTCTGGGTTAGCTCATATACGCATGACTTGTTGTTTGAAAAGAGACCTTGAGCTTAGCTGAACCCAATGTACTCGACTTTAATTTTCACTTTCCCAGCAGAGATACACCCACGTTTCTCCAAAGAATTACAGTTTGTTTGGTCCAGGCATTTGTTGAATAACTTCACTTCTCATTGCCCCTGCTTTAGAGCTCTGAGAGAATAAGCTGATCTGGAAACACACCACTTTTTGTTTGCTCTTTCCTAAGGGAACATTATATTATTAACATTTTGTCATAAGTATCTGGAAGTTATGGAAAATGTTCACCGTCTCCTGCATTCAGGCCTTCTAGAACCAAAGTTTTATCACCCAAAACAATGTGCCAGAAAGTCAATAGCTGGTGTCAGCCAGGGAACAGGGAGCAGAGACAGTGTTGGCAATTCAGGGGACCGATCGGGCATCAAGAATAATAATCTAAAGATATTATGAACAAATGATTCATGAGAAAAAAAAGAAATAAGCTGCAATGTCCTGATGCTGCTAAGTAAATATTTACCAACGACTAATAGCTTTGCAGAAGATCTGTTAATGACAGATTTGCTAATAAGAAGAAAGTAACATATATTATGAATATTACTCAAACTTACAAATTTGAATAAGTTCCTTCCTAAGACAAGGACATTACTTTTCCATTTTCCTTGCAGTTTATGAAGATAAACTCAATGGCTGAGATTAGAAGAATCTTAGAAGAGAAACAAACTCCAGATATTTTAAGTTGTTGTCATTAAACCCAAAACACGCCTCAATTTTAACTGCATATTGAAACCCCCACTTCCCATCTCCCAGACAGTGGTCTGACAGAGCTGCAGCCTGGCCACCCAAATGTAATCAGCCACCCACAAAAGACAAAAAAAAAAAGAAGCTTTTAGTGCTGATCAGTCAAAAACCTGATATAAATGTCATTTTAATTAAAGCTCTTCCACTTAGTGACTATGAAAGTTCTGCCATATCCCTGGGAATTTTCATACTAAATACCTCCCAGCAAGAGAAGTGCACACTGAGGTAATAGGTCACTAATTCTCAGCTTCCTAAAAGGAAACCTGGTTTGTGGATTTTTCTATGTATTTAAGAAAATTACTTTCAGATCTCTCTTCATATTCACACTCAGGCTTTTAATTTCTAATTCCCCATCACTCATCTCTCTGCCTGGGCCTGGTTTTCCTGAGAACGTTTGAAGGATTCATCCTGCATACTTGGAAATTTTATGGGGCTTCAATTTTTTTCAGAAAAGGAGAATAAAAGTAAAGAGCTAAAAGAGTTGGACTGTGCAGAGTTGCTCTTTTGGTTGGACAGTCTGTGTCCTGAATTCTGGAAAAAGCACTGACCATAACTTGAAATCAAGATTATTTGTGCAAATATTTAGTGCTTTTGTCCCCATCACATCCCTGCCACCACAGCCTGAGTCACACTCTCGTGTGACCCCGAGTGCTCACTTGCTGTCACCTAGCCAGCTCCCCTCTGCTCAAAGCTGCCTGTTCACACCGGCTTCAAACACTGAACACTTCTGAATGGAAATAACGTCTCGGCACTGTGGCAGCTCAGCAAAAGCCATTTCCAAGTAACTCACTGCAAGGTGCTGCAGGAGGTGAGAACTTGCACAATGCAGATTATCAATTTTCTCTCCTGCTGACTAATTCCCTGATATGGAGCGAAATTCTCAGACCTTATTGTGCTTTTGATTAGCGCTACCAGAGATACAGAAAGCAATAACATGGTCAGACTCCGGCAGTAGATCACAAAGACACAAACCCACAGAAACTACCTGCGGCAAGAGCAGTTCTGCCTCCAGTAATAATGCAGCTTGAGTTCTCCCTCCTCAGTCACCCGTCCAAGGGCAGCCCTGTCCCAACCTATGCACTCTCTATCTTCAGGACTTAAAAAAACCAAATGTATTAAGCCCAAACTGAAGCTTTCATCACCTCCCTCAGATGACCACCTGTCTCCATTTAGCCCACACCCAGGGCTAAACAATAACCAGTTGTTCTATCACCCAATCTCCCCTCCTCAACCAAGGAAGGGAACTGGGAAAAGGAGGGAGTCTCATGGGTTGAAATTTAAACAGATTTAATAAAATAAGAAAATCAATATCAATACAGAAGACATGAAATTATACTTAGCTCATAGGGTGGTGGCAAATCCTTCCAGGGATAGTAACCATTGAGAAGAGAGCAGGAAGAAGCAGATAAGAGCAGAGCAAAGGTGGCCATCCCCCATCCCCACAAGCTTTCCCATTTATAGTGAACCCATGTTAATGTTATAGAATACACCTGTGGGCAGCCTGGGGCAGCTGCCCTGGATTACTGCTAATTGTCTTGATCACCACCCCACAGCTGGCCACAAACTGAAACAAAGTGTAACTGAAAAGTGATTCTATAAATTTTATCCCTGCAAAACCAGGACACCTTCCCATGGCTTAACACAGCAGTGTGCAGCCTTGTTGCCCATGCAGGAGCTGCTTGGAAAGCCCAGGACACAGACTGGTTTGCCCAGGATGTGGACTGGTTTGCCCTGGTGGGAGCAGGGACTGCTTCAGGAGTGCTTTTCAGGAGAAATGCTCCAGCTCTGCAGCAGAAAGGACTTTCCAATACTATCATGTGCTGAAATTCCCACCTGCCCAAGTCACTGCTTTTGAAAATTTTTGTTCTTCATTCCCCCATTTGAAGACAATGTGAACACCATGCAGCACAACCTCAGCTCAAGCTTAAAAAGGAAATCAAACGTTTTTCTACTTGCATTTGCGAAGACCTTCAGGCTCAGGCTTCCATACTTTTTACATACCTGCACATTTTATATCTTGCAAAAAAAAAAAGCAGCAGCTTCACTTTTTAAATATCCCTCCATTATGGGGCAAAACAACAGCGTCACTGGGGCTTCGGTGAATTTCTCTTGAGTACTGATGCGGTGGATGAGGAACGTTCCTTATTTACTAACAAATGATTAATACCAGGTTTAGACATGCTGAGAAAAACAATTAAACCTCTAGCATCAGCTCCCTGATCATTTAACCTGGCATAGTTTTACTGTTGGAGCCTGCCAGGATCAGACCGCGGAGCAGTCGAGGAGATGATCACCATCACCTTTGAGGGGGCTCTGAAGGAATTACAGAAAGGCCCAAGAGGGAAATTATTCAGCTGAAAACCAAAGTCCTCAGCTAATTTATGCAACTATTTATGTACAATTTATGCATGTATATCCCATGATGTTGATAGACTCTAGCCGCCCGTCATAAATCTCAGGCACTGGCTGGCTGCACAGAGCCCATAAGGTGGGCGGGTGGTTCTGGTGGGGCTCAGTGCCAGAACAAGGATCTTCCCAGGACATCGCAGTGCAGGATCAAGGCCCTGGTTTGTACCAGACAAAATCCTAAACAGGCCTGAGCTTGTTCAAACAAAATCCCTGCTTTCTGCGCTGCCTGCAGATGTACATTTTGGCTGCAGAAAGAGAACGAAGCTGAAGGGGAGACTTTGTTTTCAACTACAAAGTTGTAAAAAGCTGGGAAAATGAAGCTAACTAACACTGATGGCCTATCGTTCCAAACCACAGCAAACCTCCGGGCTCCACGCAGAGAAAGCAGCGGGCTTGGGTGATAAATTGATTGTTTTCCTGCGAGCTGTGGAATTTGTTAGTGCTGTAAAACCACCGTCCGTGCTGAGGACTCCTCCTGTTATTCTCTTGAACCAGGAGAATAATAAAAGTCTTCTCTGGAAATTCTTTACATCTCCGTTTTAAACAGATGGCTGCTGAACTCCGTAAGGTCAGCAGTACACTGTCTGATTATCACCACGTGGCTCCTTTAAGCAGAATAAACTATGAAAAGAAAAAAAAAAACACCAAAAAGCCCAAGATTTGCTTTCTGCAGAAGAGCTTGGTGCAACCACACACAGATTTCAATTTTGAAGAATCACAGGACATAATTCCCAGCACTTCCCTGACTGATAGCAGTTGTTGGAAAGCAAAAATAAATGCGTGTGACTCATCGTTCACGCAGGTCTAGGGGACAGAACACCATATCCTTCACGTGGGAAGGCAATTTGGTGAAGGAGACTCGACAAACACAAAAGACTTAATCATGATTCAATGGTGTGCTCCCACACCCACACACTTACCAATGGGACCCATGCTCATGTGCCAAGAGTTTGATTCGGAAGGAAGACGTGCTCCAAAAATAGACATCAAGATGATGTTTGGGTGAGCATAAGGGTATCTAATAAGACAAAAGTATATCAAAAGAAAATAGCTAAGTGGAATTTGAAAGTCAAAAGCTGAGAAGTTTTTAAAGAGATAATATCTTGTCTTGCTGTAAGCGTGAGATCAGATTTTCTGCTGGTAAACGTCAGTGTAATTTCATTTACCTACTGGAACTAAACCAGTTTATTCCAGTGAAGATCTCAACAACCAGACTGCTTTCTCTTTTTCAATAATGCAAGAGCTATCTCTGCCCATGCCTGTACGAGGAGCTGCCAGCAGCGGGAAGGGGGCTGGCAGTACTGGGTAAGGACGGTATTGGTGGTGTTTCAGCAGCTCGGTGCCCACGTTGCCAAGCCAGACCCCAACCAGGCACTTGCCAGCTCCCGCTTCCAGTCCTTCTGCCTGGCAGCACACGGCGGGCAGCTCCTTGCCAAAACAAGTCACATCACGGCGCAGATTTGGACCAACACTGCTGAGCATTTCCTCATTGACCAGCCTGGCGTAACGGGAGAGCAGCAGATCCCAACTGTTGCAAATCAGCTACCTACTGCCATAGAGGATATGGCAGCTCTGAGTGGGGAGGGAGAGGAGAAGGCAGGGATTTTAGCTAATTATCCTCAACCTCCAAGTGTCCCTACGATGCGCACTGTCAGTTTGACATCCCTGCTGTGGTGTAAGCAGAAATGTCCTCGCTTTTCTCATTGCCACACAGTCCTGGCTCGCCTCCGCTGGGAAGACAGACACGTCAGGGGGTCGCGTAGGTGAGACAATCTCTACTTGCCGCCCCTCTCCCTTTCAGCCCACAGCCCAGACTCGCTGCTCTCCGTCTAACTCTGGTCTCTTTACCAGTGTCTGGTTTTAATCAAACCTGTCACACGGAGACCCTGACCTTCTGAAAAGCCTCCAGTCCCTGCACTCTAATTGAAATGATTTGTCTAATGCTGCCCCATCAAGATGGATTTCAGGAAGGAGAAAGTGCAAACTCCCAGAGCTGGTGGAAAATGCAAATAAACACAGTGTCGATCTGGCATAGATAGCTGTCACTCAAACTGATCTCACCCCCTGGAAGGACCTGATCAAATACAGTCTGCCTCCAAGATATAAGGCTGGGAAACAAAGCTTTAAATGGTGTTTTCATCCATGCTGAAATGGATCAATTTATGCTTTGTTTTGTTTGTGAAATAACTGGTTTTTAAAAAGCAATGCTAAAAGTGCTACAAATAATTAATGTTATCTGAATCTATCAAATTCTAGGAGGGGGTGATTAGATTGAAAACAGCAGAGACATTTCTAATCTCAGTGACATAAGGCAATATAAAAACAATGCCTATGTTCTTAGGTAACCTTTGCTCGTAGTCTTTTGCTGAACATCAGTGCTCCCGAGGCTAGCGTATGTTTATTTCTTCAGCTGAAATGTAACATTTTGCCCATATGTTGATATTAAAACAAAAATTTCACTTCTGAACTCTTTAATCTTTTTATTCATGTGTTCTGTCGCTCTCAGGCAGGGATTGTGAGTACCAGACGCTGCCTTATGTAAAATAATTGACTGTATTTTCTCTCCTCTGAACTAATTCACCACTTTTCCTCCCTATCTATCATCTAGATGAATGCACTGTGTTTTCTATCTATCACCCTGCTAAGGTACTCATCACTGGGGTATGCAGCCAGCACATAAAAAGTATAATGATGCTATATTAAATAAGGAAAATCGATATTCCACTCTCAGTAAAACAGCTAACTTCAAAGAAGTGGGTCACCATGAGGAGAATTTAGCCCTCTGCTTCAAGCAGATGGCTTTTCTGAAGCAGCACTCCCAGCCTGTGCTATTCATCGGCATTTCCTTGCAATGCCGTATGGCCTGGGAAAGCCAGGGTTCACCTCTTGTCCTCCTTCTGCCCCAGCCCTCCTCGCTGGGGCTCACACAGCCCTCCTTGCTGATGCCCAGTCTGAGCCCAGGATTTCTTGTCCTTGTCAGTGTGGACATGGAGAACCAGGTTCTGCGCTCGGGTGAGCCAAGAAAAGACTTGAAAGCCAGGAGATTTAAGAGCCTGGCTTCTAGCTTCTGTGCCGTTAATGGCTCAGACCTGGCCAGCGTTTGCCAGCAAGTTTTTCTCCTTGGTCAGAGTCTGGGTTAGAAGCTGCATTTCAGACAGACAGACCCACAGCTTCGAGGGCTATTAAATGACTCAAGGAATTGTATCATTCAAACATTAGCATATATGACAAAACCGCATAAATTGAGCAGGTTTTGTGAATATCTTCCTGATTCATAGAGGTAAAAGAAGCAAATCAGGATCCTCAGATGCAGCATTTCTTCAGTGTAAAACGGTGCACCAGTTAGGGCCGTTGGTGTGAATTTTTATGTGATGGCAGTAGTCCAAACTGCAGGACTGGGGTCTGGGATCCGAAATGCAGTGAAAGAAACCCCTGGCTGCTTTGCAGACAATTCATCATAAGAATGTCCATTGTGCCCAAAAAAAAAAAGGGAGATCAATTTTTAAGCAAGTCTGTCCTGATAACGGGCAGCTCAGGCCAATGCCCCTCTAATGTACCTTATAAACTTTAATGTACTGCCACTCCATTTCAGTGACGTTTTTTCCCCTCATTGCAAAATGCTGAATTACAGTTAAATGCTAGATGGTATTTCCTGACTGTGTGACTGATTGCTTGCCTTTGTGCATGGCTGGTTATTTGTCAGCAGTGAGCACTTCAAAGCCTAGCAGCCAGTCCAGCCGCCCAGGAAAGCGGTTCAGCTCTCTTTGCCCATCCCACTACTCTAGTTGAGAGAGAGGGAATCATCTTTTGGCACTTCACCACAGAGATATGAAAAGTGGCTGCGCTGCTTTTGATGCAGAGGCACCACGTCTCCCTGCCAGCCAGCACATCCAGGTATTTTCTCCATGGAAATTGGGACAGAGCTGGAAGGGGAAGGGGAGTAAATTATATTTATGCCAGGTGATCAGTCTGTAGCCTGTTTGTGTAGATCTCTATACCTGGCCAGCTATAAAAGGTTTATGATGTGCTCTCCATTCTTAGCAAGGTTTCCCCACATTAAACATGAGAACAAAGCTCTGTCTTCCGAGAAAATATATGGCCAGTGGTCCTGTTGGTCTTGTTTCTGATTGCTGATGGGACAGCATTTAATTAGTAATTCTGCTTACTAATTCCAAGAAAGAGGCCATGATATAGCTGCTCTTGTGCTGAGATTTTGTTAAGCTCAGAACAACAAAGTAAGTTGGGTTCTTCCCTTCAGCAGGTCCCCATGGGCAGCCCCTGAAGCATCAACATAGCCTGAAAAGCAAATTTTCAGAATACTATATCATGTGTTGGCCTCTGCTTGGAGGGATATTTGGGTAGAAGTGGGTCACATTTTCAGGCTTTTGACTGCCTTTACATGGAGAAGAAATATCTTAAAAGACCCGGACCCTCTTTGGAGAAAGTGTTTCCAGTACTTCTGTGCTGTGGACAAGATATGAACCTCCCAGCTGCTGGGGTGTGAGAGGAAACCTTTCCCTTCTCCATGCACAAGACCTGTACTACTCCACCGAGCAGTTTGCAGTCTGTCCTACAGACGGCAGCATGGAAGGAATTAGGTGAAGAGATGAAGACTGGATCCAGGTCACAACATTGCCTTGGCCACTCATGCTAATTGAAAAAATCAACGAAAGAAAGGCTGCAAAAAGAAGCAGCAGCAGCAAGCAAAAAAGCTCCCAGGGCACCTGACATAAACAGGAGCATTTGCTGTGGGAAGGGGAACCTGTTTCCTGTAAAAAAGATCCCAGCCACGAGAAATCTTGATCTATCACATGTCAAAAGATTTGAGCTGGAAAACATTCCTGTTCTTTTCTTCCAGTATGTTTTGTCATCTTGTGCTCTGGGAACATCTTGAATAGCTGTTAATAATTTATATGTTACAGTGGCATATTAAATCACTCGGCTGTCGGAATGGCTTTGAAACACAGGGTCCCTGGGTCTGCCCTGGATAATGAAGGGAACTCCTGAATCTCCCAAGTGCCAAAGGTTTTGCTTTTATTTCTTGCAACAATGTGATATGCAGCCTGTTAGGACATGATGTGTCTGGAAGCACTCAAAAGCAGGCTGAGATGGACAAAAAAACCCCACGAAAGCAAAACCCAGCCTGATGAAAATGCTCTCCAAAATCTGCCGCTCCCTGGAAACATTGACCAGTTGGGATAACAATCATAAAACTGCTCATGGAAGTAATCCTTGCACTGAACCAGGAAGAATTTACATATTTTTCTGCAGTGTTTCCCTGTTGGAGAAGATTATAATTTACTACTAACATTTAGCACCTGGGACTCAGCTGCTAAGTTTGCAACCTTGGCCACATCCCATCATGGCTGTAACTGACCCACCTTCAAAACTGCCTGGGTGACACTGACTGGGCTGTGACAAGACGCCACGAAGAAAAGCTCTTTTGAAACCTCCAGAGAAAAATGCTACTTAATAGCAAATAGTTGCTGCCCTTATTTTCAAAAAATGTATTTTCCTTGCCAAGGACTTTCACTCTGAATAGCTCAGCAGGGCTTTTCCTGTAGACTTATTGTACTTTAAAAATGGAAAATTTGCATAGACCATCATGCAGAGAAGGCCACAAGCAGAGGAAAGAGAAAGAAAGGTACAGGCTGGGGGTAACGTAAGGAAAGGAACAGATAGGACAGTTACAGTTAGAGGAAAGATGCACGAAAAAGGAGAGAAACAGAAATGAAGTGCAACAGGAAAGCAAACTGTCATTCCAGTGACTTCTGTAGTGCAAAGGTATCATCCACTGCTGCTGTTTAATTGCAGGGCCAATTATAATATTTGCAAAAGGGAAGGCGAAGGATTTCTTACCTCTGCTGGGATTGAACCTCCTTTTTCAACCCTGTGAAAGGGAGCCTTTGCTGGGTATGTGCTGGCAGCTGCGGCACAGGTTTGGTGGGCAGCAGCTTGCAGCCGATGCACGATGCATCCTTTGAATGCAGGCTATGAGGGACAACCACTTGATCTTTCTAAAGAGTGCAAGACCCCGTAGAGAAAAATGACCATTGGCCTTCTGTGGATTTAGAGCAAACTCTCATAAAGCAAAGTGTTTTCTGCAGAAGTTTGTGCGGTGCAAATGGAACCTCTCAGCAGCTGGGGAGTCATTACTCCACGGCGTGCGTGTGTTATCCGCCGTGCACACCTCGATGCAGTTCAGGCATCGCTCTCCTCAACACCCAAGGAGCCGATTAGCCTGGGTGACACTGGGTGGGCTGCAGTGCACGTGGCTTTTCCTTCCCTTTTATTTTCTAAATCAAAATGACATTGAAGACAGAGGATCTGTTGCAGTGCAAGAACGAGAGTGCCCTCTATTGTCACCGTGCTCTCCAGCACCTTCTCTCCTTCCTCCAAGGGCTGTGAAGAGGCACCTCAGCCTCGCAGCCTCTCCTTTCATTTCTTTTCCATGTTGCAGAATGATGGCAACCCCAAAAAATTTAATATAGTTCAAGCATCAGCTGTCTTTATCTAAGTGAAAATTAAATGGGATGCCACAGTAGCTGAATCTGTGACCAGGCCAGAGTCACACAAATTGTCTTAAGAACAAACATTTGGGTGTAAGAACAGAGTGAGGTGCAAAAATGTGTTAAATTGAATGGCTTAAAACCAGCGGATGCCGCAGGCCCTGCACAGGCCCCGAGGCCTCCACAGGGCCTTGCCCGCTGCCCGAGGGGCTCACTGGGCCTCGGGGCAAGTACGGAGGGGCACGCAGCACCTCCCCCTCGCCTCCAGCGCTTGCTGGTCAGGAACTGGGCTGAAGTCCTGTCAGGATGCTCTTGTGTTTCCAAAACAAACAGGAAAAGGTGTTATTGTGCACAGGCGGCGGCTGGGAAAGGGAAGTTCCTCAGCACAAAGGGAGCCGGAACGCAGTGCGGAGACTTCAGCGTATCTTTGTTCTCACCACATGCACATGCGAGTTACAAACGTTAAAACGTGCACCAAGGCCTGTGTCGGGAAACCCCGAGGGCGGCAGCAGCTCCCGCCCCGAAGCCTCCCGGCGCCGCCATGACACCGCCAGCGCCTCCCGCCAAGCCCTGCGCCTTCCCATTGGGTGTCCCCGTCGCCATAGCAACGAGCAGCTTGGAGGCGGGTGCGGGCAGCCGGCGTTCCCCTATCCAGAGCGCCCTCGGGGCGGCTCCGCGCTCTGATTGGCGGCTGCGGTGACGAGGGGCGGGCTGTTCTCCCGCCGCCGCCTCGGGTTTCCCTTCGCCAGGGGGGACCCGCCTCCTCATTGGCTGCTGCCGTTGCCCCGGCGGCGGGAGGACGCGGCGCGGCCCAGCGGGGAGCCCGGGCCCGCCCTGCGGGAGGCGCCGCCGCCATGCCGCGGTCCGGGGTCCCGCTGGCCGAGAAACCGGTGCTGCAGATGGCGCCCACCGTCGACCTGCCCGCGAAGGTGTGCGAGCTGGTGCTGAACGCGGGGCCCGACTCCTTCAGCGGCCTGGCCGCGGCCGGCTTCCGTACTGCCAAGTCGCTGCCCGGTGAGTGGCACGAGAGCAACTGCCGTCTGTACCACAAGGCCTTCGGCGGCTGCGAGCAGGCCGAGCGCGGCCGGACCGAGGCCAAGGAGCTGGCTGAACGTACCGCTGTCGCCGCCCAGCGTACCCAGAAGGACTCCACGGCTGTCCTTCGCCAGCGCCTGCAGGGCATACGCTTCTGGAAGGCCGATCTCCAGAAGGAGATTGAGGACCTCGATGCTGAGACCGGCCTGCTGGCAGCCCAGAAGCTGCGGCTGGAAAGGGCGCTCGATGCCACCGAGGTGCCCTATGCCATTGCCACCGATAACCTGCAGTGTCGGGAGAGGAGGCAACCCCCGGACCTGGTCAGTGATGAGGTGGAGAGCGAGCTGCTGAAGGTGAGCAGGGCGTTAGGATGTTAAGGGTTGTTAGCAGCCCTCTCCTAGTGCTGCTGTGGTCTCTGAAATGATGAACAGGGCGGTCAGTAGGTGATAACTGCAGCTCATCAAGGTATCTTCTGGCAATGCACCGAGGCCTAGTGCCCATTCCTGGCAGCCTGGACATATCTGTCACTCCTAGGTTTAAGAAGGATTGTTTAAAATCCTTCCTGTGTTTAAAAAGTATTTAAAATCGCATGAGATTTTGGAGATGAGATCCCCCTCTCAGACCAGATCCAAACAAATCAAAACAGAGATGTCCTGAACCAAGGTAGGCATCCTCTTCTGGCATTAAACTTCTTCCAGCCTCCACTTGGCTTAAAGTCTCCTAATCTCTGCAGGTTACCCTTTAAAAATGCAGTACCCAATAAGCAGACTGTTCAGGACCAGTGAAGTGCTCCTTGCCTTTTTCCATGCTCAAGCTGTCCAAATCTGGCAGTCTCTGCCATTACCTTTTATTGCTGAGTCTGATGCTGTAGTCTTGCCAAGGTTCATGATGAGGTGGTGATCCAACACCATACTACAGTGTCTGAACATAAACCATCATTTTAAATGTCCTGCAGGACAGCACAAGGAACAGTACAATGTAGTGGTGTGACACCTGTGTGAGATGATCACTCCAGGCAAGCGGAGGGGCACAGACAGATGGTATTTCTGACAGTGTGACTTCAACAAACCTGAAACGCTCCTGAAATTTGCTTGGTCGTTTTCCTCCCATAAAGAACTCTTTACTCCAGCTGAAACTTTGTTATCTGTCACTGAGATCCAACACTGCATGTAGATTTCCTTCAAAGCAGGGGTAATTATTGTGGCTGCACATGCTACAGAGAACAGATTCTGGGTCACTTTTCATACTGGAATGATACATATTCTAGTGTCCCACAAATAAGTAAATGATTATTTGCCTGCAGCCTCCAATATACTGTGAAAGTTGATTCATGATGATTACTGATTAAACCAGATGATTAATATTTGTTGGTAGAAAAACATTGAAGAGACTTACATAGTTGATGGCATGATAGTATTTAGCATGATAGTATTTAGCAATATTTTGAATAGGAATTGTGTACAATTGCTGAACTGTAATCAATATTTAAGAGATTGTTCCAGTCAAAAATACAAACATGTGAGAGTTAGTGTATAGGATATTTCAGTGTGTGAATTGTCACAAAATTCAGATTACAGAAGAGAAATTATTTTCATCAGCTACTGATGTTTTAGAGTAATTGTGAAATGTAAGATTTACCAAAAAAAAATCATTTTCTGGCAGGATTTCTCTCCTGTATTTCTTCCTCCTGATCTCAGAGAATAGTTTGTTCATTGCTCAGAAGTCCATCTGCTGCTGCCGCTGCTAATTCTTCACCTGAAATTGTGATTGTGTGCTTGTGACGACAGCCAAGGAGGATGTCATCAAAAAAGAATGATGTGAGTTCAGATGAGGCGTGTATACCAGCAGCAGATGGACTCTTGAGAAATGAGGATTTTGTTGCCATGCCAATGACCTTTGCAGTGCAGAAGGAAGAGGAGTACATAATATCTGAGGAAATCCTTCTCATTTTCACAGAAGAATAGATTTTATGGCACGAACGAACATGTGCAAATAGCTGTTAAAACGTGCCCTCTGTGGCTCTGCCAGCTCCTTAAGCTGCAGCTATACTCTATACCTCTTTCATGGCAAGAAATCAGATGGTACCTGGTATTTCTTACTCTCTCCAAAACTGATTAATAATTCTCGACACTTCGAGCTGCTCTTCCATGAATTCTGACTGTTCACTGTGCAGATTTCCAAGTTAATGGCCCAGTTCACTGGTAGATCTGTGTTACGTTTGCTTATTTGGATGAGTTATGCAAATTTTATCACTAAAGTACTGACATACTTTGTCTCAACATTGCTTACTTGTCCAGTCACTTTCTAATCTTAACTCTCTTAAGAAATGGTAGAGCAGGGGACATGGGGAGTAATTTATTCTCTTCCCATGCAAAAACTGAGAAAAAGAAGGAATAGTTTCCAGAAGTCAGCTGTGTTAGGAAACAGACATTCTTTTCCTTGCAGTTTTAATTACACAGTTAATTGATATTCTAGGGCATTGTCCTTCCTTTGGAATTCCTCCTCTCCTACTAGCAGCCCAGGCTTGTGTTGGCATCATTCTCTGGTGTCTTTGCTGTGTTCCTGCCAGCTCCCATGGAGAGGTTCAAGGGGGAATCAGCAACTGGGGTAAAAACGTGTCTGGACAAGGATCTACCTTTCACATAGTCATGGAAAAGCTTTTCCATGGTTTTGTTCCTGCCTTCAGCTTTCTGCAGCAATGAAGAGCATTTCCCAGTTCCCAGAGCATCCTGCTGAGATAACCACCTTTCAGCAGCCCCTTGGCAGATGGCATTTAGAGAGACAACATCAAATACACACATACAAGCAGGTTTGAATCTCTGCATGTAGTTGCACTTCTATTATCTGTTCAGTAGGAATCACTTCAGATGACTCACAAAGAAAACAGAAGTATCTCTGATGAAGGTTTTATGCATCCAGATAATATTTGGGGTTTTCCTATTTTTTGGCACACCATCTATTTCTTTTAGGGAGTTTTGGTTCCAGCTCATCTGTCCTATTTGCTTTGCAGCATGGAGTCATATTTAGATCACTTATTGTGATACATACCAGCACTAAATAGCCACTGCTGGCATGAGGGATGAGGGTATTGAAGTGAAAACTCCTCACATGCATAGTAAGATCAGCTGTTATTCAGAAGTTCATTGACTCCACTTAACAGCATATTCACCTTTTCTTAATGCAGTTTTGGTTAAGAAAAAGAAGGAGGAGGGCACAATTATTTTTCCAATAAAGAGTCTTTGACTAAAAAGAAGATAAAATCTCTCAGAATAATTTTATTTCTTTGTGCTGCTGCATTGGAAATAGCTGAATTAATAAAAAGCAGTACATGCATCTGTTTTGTATGAGGCTTTTGACTTTCTTAACCCATGACATCTCCTCTGAATCCCCTTTGCATCAATTTAATGATAGTTTAGTATGTTTATGTGCAGGCATTTAATATTGAAAATGTAAGCCCTGGCAAAGGACTTGCCACGTGGTGGTATACTGTCAATAAATCAGGTTTCAGCTGCATATATACTGCTTTTCAAGGTTATCTCCACATGTCTGGTGTCCAGACTCATTAACTGAGTGCCAGATATGACTGTGGAATAAGTGGATGGACTTACATTCATGCTGTTTTTTCACCCTAGACTCAGAGTGTTGATTTGTTGTGTGTTTGCTTCAATGATGAAGTCAGCCCCAGCTATTTCCTGATGCTGAAGACAAAGGCATCAGCCAAGATCCTGTCAACTGTGTAAAATTAAAGTCCAAAAAAGTGGAGAAAGGATACATATGTATGTATTCCTGCTAACTGCAATAACAGAATACCATTTCCAAACACCATCATCTGTAGCTTTTCCAAGCGAACCAGTGCGCAATAAGACAGGCCTGGACATAGAGAACTCAGTTAAGAGTGCAGGGCTTATTTTCAACATCTGCAGATTGTGGATTTTGAAACGACTCTTGGAGACCAGCAGGAAAAAAGCCAGTCACAGAGCTGAGGTTTTGAAGACTGTTACCTGCTTTCACTCCCAGCTGTAATGAATAACAGGCTTCCTGTTACACGCAGTTTGGGGGTCTAAATCTAGTGCAATCTGTAAGCTAGCTTGCTTTTATTTGCTGTGCTGATGTGTGGGACATCTGGTGTCATGTTGTTGCTGAGGGATGGATGCAGCTGGGTTTGTAATCACAGGCGACTGCACAGCCTCTCTCACGGGTTTCTCCCAGCTCCTCTGAGCTGCTCTCTCACTGTGTCGTTCTAGCCCTGGATGCTCTATTTAGACATCGCTGACATCTGCAAGTCACTGGTGTAAAAAGGCTGCAAAAAAATGGAATTTGTAAATTCACGGAAGGCACAAACATCTGCTCTTAAATGTTTTCTTTGCACCATTAATTAGGCACTTACAAAGTCATGAACTGGGATGGTTTTATCACTAGATTTGAGGAAAATCCAACTTTTGCATCATAAACATTAAATACTGTAATAAAATAAATGTCACGCTAAACTATAAAATGTTCTCTCCCTGTTAATTAACAACCGTTTATAATAACAGAGGTTTATTATTAGTATTAACTGTGGAGAAGACAGCTGAAGGGAAGCCAAGATCACTTCAGATTTGACAGTATTTCATTTTAATAGACAGCACATAAAGATATATATGGGAAAAATAAGGAGGAAAAAAAAGACATTTCATCCAGCCAGTCCTCTCATGAGCTGAAGAAATGCAAATCTCAGCTAATGTTGTCCTCGACCCAGAGATGCTGCTACCTACTAAAGCTCTTTCACATGCTTTTCCTCTCTTAATGCAGACTGGGCCTTCAAATGGGTTTCCAACACAATTCTGTGCACACACTACATAAAGGTCATCTATTCTGCCACTTGCTAAAACCCAAATCTGCCTCCAGGATTTTAATCTGGAATCACCCACATTTTTATGGCTGAAATCACAAAGTCCGGGAGAGCTGTGCTCCTGCCTCAGATAAGTGTGAAAATTCATTGTCATTTACGCCTGCTGATTCACTCTAACTAGTCTTAGACTGCCATTCGTTATGAGAACTGTATCTTCAGTTTTAAATGTCAGATTTAAATGCATATGTCCTCAACAGGGAATCCATTTTTAAATTTTATTTTAGGTCATTCAACAAGGGAATTCTTTATTTTTGCATTATTTCACTCTTTCCCTGTGAGAGACCTTAGTCGCTGAAGGAAGGCTTTTCTCATTTAAAATTGTGCACATTACTCTCAGGAAACTGGTTGTCTCTTTATTTACATGGACTGACTACCCAGCACAAAATAATATCAATTGCTATAAATGTAATTTCGAGTGCTGGATCTTTCTAACCTTTTAAAATCCTTTTGAATTTGTACTTTGACTACTCAGCCATTGTAGTGCTTCCTTCCTGTAGAAAGTGAGTTTTAGTGTTCTCACAGTTTGTAAAGTGATACCTTCAGCTAGGTATTTATTTTTATTGTGCTCTTTTAGAGCCTTAAAAATGGTATTTTCTTTCCAATCATGATTGTCCTTTTCCATTTAGAATAAAATGATCTTTGTCATGGTCCCTGTTGGTTTCTTCTGATGGAGAAACGGACACTGCAGGGACATACACACTCATTTATTTGTCAAACACAGTACAAGGATCAATGAGTGCCAGCAGTGTTCTGGGAATAAAGGTTTATTAGTAAGTATATAGTCCCTTAGCTGTCATTGGATGACTGTCATTGATGTAAACCAGCAAAATTAATTAGGAGTTTTTCATATACAAAAGCTCTTTTTAATATCTGAGCCTCAAATATTAAATTCCTTTGAATAATAAAAAAGAAAATGCTTGCTGGACTGGCTTTTATGTAATTATATGTAATCACCAGGTCAGTAAAGTCACTTCATAGAGCATTGATAGTTAATCCCTAAAGCAGCATTATTGCAGTCAAAAATGAGCACCGGGTACTTTTTGTTCAACAAGAGATTATTGGAAGGTATGGTCTTTTTTGGTCTGGTCACGTTTGTGTTGAAATGAACAATCCTGCTAAAACCAGCTCGAGCTGAAACTTCAGCCATCGGATCCGTTATCAAGGTGAGGCAAAGCTGCCTGACTTTGAGCAGTCACTGTCTTGCAGCTCAGAGGGAATTAACCCCTCAAACAACATCGCATAGTTGAGATAATTCTGCAGTCCTCAATACCGTCCATCACCAGAGGCAAAATGAGTTCTGGAATAAATAGATCTAATAAAAAAATTAAAGCTGTAAGTGTCATTGGGCGTATATTACGACAGCTTTCCTACGCCTGCTGAAGGAGACAATAGCTGTTTAAATCATGGGGTAGTAACTTCTGGTTTTAGTTAATACAAAGCATTCAAAGGAGGCAGCCAACAGAGGATGATGATGCTGCCACTCCTTTGTGTTGAATAGCACCTTATCACCATACGTCAGACGAACTGTCGTAAGTATTTATTCACAACCTTTGAAATCAAATTGCTCTGCAGGATAGTACGTACTGCTCTGGATATCACCCAAGTCTCAATGTTTTTATCTAGGAAACTGAACTTATCAGAAATATCCAGGAGCTTTTGAAAAGAACTTTGATGCAAGCTGCTAACCAGATGCGGTAAGACATTTTTCACTGTACCTTAGTAGCTAATTTATACAGTCAAATAATTCCTGGCATATAGGGGTACAATGGTGGATAAAGATCTTACCAATGCCAGGCTTATGAGCCGTGGGAATTCCATTTAAACCTGAAAAGAGGTACTCAGGGATGAAACTTCAGGATTTTCAAGTAGGGCAAGGTAAGAGAAGAGCCAAGCCCTAGATTTTCAGTCCTGGTTTCCAGTATCTGTATTCAGTTCTCTAATTTTCCAGCACTAAAATTCAGTGTAATAAAAGTATTATCTGGGTATCACTCTACCTTGTGGCACCTTGTGATATATTTATAGTATAGGCTCTTTTAAATTAATTTATCTGATCAAAGATCCTTTTCAAGACGGGTTTTTTGCCACCAGATGTCAGCGCGAACTTAAAATCTGAAACTTCATTCTACCTTCTCTATCAGTATGAATGTTCATTGCATTTCAAAAGGAATATTTGCTTTTAATTTCTGACAAGCCCTTTGGAAAGGTGTTACCCGAATCCTAAGGTGCATCAATATAAAGGAGTTTACTGCTGGAAACCTTGATTATTTTAGATTTTAAAATTTTTAAATCTGTTCCAATTTGTGCTATTCTATCAGATAAAATGAAATATTGTTTTTAGAAAGAATGTCTATAAATGCAAAATAATTTAAAGTAGATCTGTTACATCAATTAGAGTATGAGAGGAGTCTACTGAGTTTAGTCTTCGCTTTTTATAATAGTTTAAAGATCATTTCAGTACCATTCAGTACCATCGTTTGGCATCCTTGACCAGCAGAGCCTTTTTAATTCCTTAGGTGACAGTGACATCTGGTGTTAACAGCTGATAAGGACCCACTTCTTCTGGAATCTGAAGTCAGTCTAATTAACTGGGTGACGTCTGACTCATTTAATTGACAACAAAGTAGCAGTTTTAACTCTGAGCATCATTGTATTTGTATCTTCCAAGGGCAAATTCCACTGTCTGCTTGCTACAGTCTTTGAAAGGCTTGATAGGAGGGCTCAGGGAATGCTGTAGGGTCACTTTATGGAGGTCTTAAGTTTGAGTCAGACTAAATATGCTAGCGAAAGAGGAGGATGGGTCTTCTAGTAGCAATACCTGGTGTCTTATCATGGGAGGAGAGTTCTGTTGGGCAAACCCCCTACCTATTCTCCTCATAATAACTGCAGCTGTTACCACTATTGAAAAATCCTCTGGGTTTTAGGATTGTTATGTAAAACCCAAAGTCCAGCATCTCCTTTGTCTCAGGCTATAAGAGCTCTAAGCCCTCAGCAAGCACAGCACAATGCTGAAGGTCTAGGGTAGTGGTTAACACAGCAGGCTTACTGTCCTTCTAGCAGGTAGTTGTGGGAGAGAGAGTTTGGTTAGGATTTTCAAGACAAAAAGGAAAGTTTATGGTCTCGTTGCTCTTTGAAAGACAAAGGCTCAGAGCCTAGCTTCACAAATGTCTCTGTCAGTTTTGTTAATTGTATTGTTTTCCACTAACAATGTGTGATAATAATGACTTTTCAGATTAAATCGAGATCAGAAAGAGGTTTGTGAAATGGACTGGTCAGACAAAGTTGAAACCTACAACATTGATAGTAACTGTGGAAGATACAGTAACCAGAGCACCAACATCCAGTTCCATCCTAGTTCAGTGAAGTTTGAAGCGAGGTGAGTAGTTACTATCTTTATCCTCCACAAATAACCCTGGTAAGATACAATATGTCTTTTGCATCTGTGAAAGCTGTAATGCACCTCTGAATTAAAGGTGTGATTGCTGCTTCTTTGGGCATGCAACGTCATAGCTTTAAAATAGCTATGTGGATAGTAAAGGTAGTGCCACCATCTCAGCATGGCGCATCACTGATGCCAGGGTTGGTTCACTATATGCAAAATGAGCTTGTAGAAGTTTTTCTTGGAAATAAGTGGCTTTATACTTTTAAAGGCTGATCTAAATCCTATTGAGACTTACCATCTGACATCTGCAGGCATGCCATTCTTTTGGGAAAGGCAAGTGCTGCTTTCTGTACACAGAGGATTACTATTACAATAAATCTTGCTGCTTCCCCCTCCCCTTTCAGGCAGTGTTCGTATGATGCAGTATCCCAAGTGCTATGCAGTTCCTTCTGCTGCTCAATATGGCAAAGTATAACCAAAGATTTTGTTTCTTTTTGTTTCAAAGTAAACATAGACTGTAAAGCTTGAATACATTCATGTGTTCATTTACTGGTAACTTAACTGCTTGTTCTTGCACAAGAAAAAAGTATGTTTATACTTTTTTTGCCTTAGTAGTATTAGCTAAAGATGGAAGAACTTTGGATGATTTTGTGTCATGTATTATTTCCCTCAGAAGCTGCAAAATGAATGAGAGTTTATTAATTTTATAAAGTATTAGTCTTCTTTCTTCATGGTCAGTCTAGACTGCATGCAAGAGCAGAAACAAGTAGAAGTTGGCAACACTTTTGCAGGGAGAGAACCAGTTTCAGATTGTCTTCTTAAGTGAAACGTGAACAAAAGAGCACGTTTCCTATTTGTATACCATTCACCTCTTCTTCCAGTATCTCAACACCAGAGACATGGGCCAAGTTCAGTCATGACAACATCTATAGGGCAGAACAAGAAAAACTGGCTTCCATCAATCTTCGTGCCTTGATTGACAATATTCTTCATGACGTATCTAAGGACCTGAGGACGCAATGTGCTGCTGTGAATGAGGCTTTTGCCAAACACTGTGAGGAGCTGGACGATACAAAGCTCAAACTAGAGTATCATTTGGAAAAAGTAAGTGTTATTTTTTGAATGTGGGCTACAGGCATGATAGTCTCTTTTGAGAAGATCATTTATCCTCTAGAAAAAAATGGCTTAGTCCATGTCAGGTATCGAACACTATTTTGTGTGAGCTTAATATCTGAAAAGAGTGTTCAGAGCTGGATTGTGGCTCCAGTTTGGCTTTTTCTGGTATCTATCTGTTGTGCTTCTCTAAACAAGAGAAGGACTTAAATATGAAGGAAATTAAACACTTTCTTCCATGTCTTGTTGAACTAAAACCTAAAACTGTGTGATCAAGGAGCTGATCTTTGGGCCAGGATTCCCAGGCTAGCCTGGTTATGGCTTTTATGGAATGAAAACCATGCTGTGCTGCAGCAGTACCAGCAGCAGCAGTTCCTGGCAATGACAAGAGATGTCTTCAGCCTCTGCCCCTTCTCCAGTGTGGAGCAGCACCTACTTCTGTGTTAGGCCATTGGCAGGTGTGGAAAAAATAGTCATTCCTTAGTACCTGTTGGGTATTGACAGCTGGGTAGACTTTATTTTTTGCTTGTGTGTCAGTGGCTATGAGGGAGCGGGGATTCAGAATTTCCTGTCTTTTCCATTTTCTCCACTAATGCCAGAAATCCATGCATTTCCAAGCTGATCAGCAGTTCTCAATCTCTCATTCAAAATAACTTGAATAATAACTTTCTTGGATAATTTACAGTTAAAAGATTACAATTAAAAGCCATTCATGGAGGTGGGATGTGTTGTCAGGAGACATGGAAAAGTTTTTGAACAGGCTGCAGAATATTTTTTCCTTCTTATTAGACCGACCATCAGATTCTCATAGCAGTAGTGAAATAAAGAGGTCAAAACCACATTTGTACTTCTATTTCTTCTATATTCTGGTCAAATAAGAGGTCAAAACTATAACTGGTTCACTAGGACCGTGAGCAGATGTGTAGCATGCACAGAGACAATGTGTATCTTTGTTTAAACAGTTCTTTTTCGTGGGTATCCTCTTTAGGTCCTTAAGGAGATTGGAAATCAAGAAGCTAACATTGCTGCTCTCAAACAAGCTATCAAAGACAAAGAAGCCCCAATGAAAGTTGCTCAAACAAGGCTTTATGACAGGTCTTTTAGGCCCAACGTAGAGCTCTGCAGAGACGAAGCACAGTTCAGGTAAACACTTTTAAACAAGTCCTCCAAGGTGTCCATTCTACCCAGAAGTGGTGTTAGACAGTTTTTGCACTTTTTGTTGGCAACACATAGCCTTTAGCTTTTATTACTAGGTTTGATTCTGATATAAGTCAGAAATAATTCAATTGACTGAAATCACTGTGAGGAAAATATCATTTTAACCTAATGTATTGACAAATAGAAAATCTATAGACTCAACTTTGCCTTTTGTCTCTACGCTTTCTTCTCTGAACTGTGCGGTTTCTTTTTGATTTAGAGAATACAAAAAAATCTGACAGCATGTGGATCACTTGCAACCCTTTTGCTGTTAGCAGAGGTTCACCACAAGGTGGGCTGCGTGCCGAACGAATTAAGCTTTAAGTGCTGAGAATGTAAATGGGCTGCACGTATTCATAGTCTGAGACAAGTCCTCAGTACTACGAAGCATTAGGCTGGTGGCATTTGATTTTCAGTAATAATCCATTTTAAAACTGGAGGTCAACAAATCCTTTCAAATTAAAGGTCTGAGTGTCACATTTGTCAGTTTTGATCTCATTATAAGCTTTGTAATTGATTCTCCTCCTTCACATTTTCCTGCCCTTAGGAAAAGCAAGGAATCAGCTTTTGCAGGCTTACAATATCCTTGTAGCAAAGGTGCCTACCATTCAAAGCCAATATGCTGTTCTTCATACAGTGAGGAAGAAGTTATAGTTAATCCAAACGCTTTACACCATCTCAGCACACTCATTTAAGGTCCTGATTCAGCAAACCATCCATGTGCAGACTTTCCAGTATGTACATTGCCTTTAATGGGATTTAAGGACGCACACAAGTCCTTTGCTGAATGGACATATGTTTAATTGCCAGGCTTACACTGCTTGTAGTTACTCAGTTTGCATAGCACACAGGGATCTTGTTTCCCCAGGAAGTAAGTATGTACCTTCTTGGCAGGCAGATTGCACCTAACCCTCACTGACTTTCAGTTGAAATGAGGTGCTACTTTAAAAATGGTTTGCTGCTTTTTTTTTAAATGCTGTGCTGCAGTTTCCTTAAAAGCTTACATGCTTTTAGAGTAAAGACTGTTTCCTGATCTCTAGTGCAAGTCTCATCTTTAATACTTGAGTTTTATACCAGTTAACAGATATCAAAAAACAGGCTTAACAAAATGCTGATCCAGTCAGACTGGGTGACTTAACCTAACAATTTTTGTCCTATAATTCTCTTCTCTTTGAGGTCCTTTGTTGTTGAGTGTTACGATTCTATAGCTGTTGATCTTTATTCCCATTACAGTTCATATGTCTTTTTAAACACTGACTGGCTTCTGCTCTTTTTTTTTTGTTACTTAATGTAATTCTGTTCAGGTTGATGGCTGAAGCTGAAGAACTGACAGAGTCCATTGAATCCCTGAAGAAAAAACTGCTGGAATCTGAACAGTCTCTGAGGAACCTGGAAGACACACGGATGAATTTAGAAAAAGAAATAGCTGTGAAAACAAACAGTATTTTTATTGATAGGCAAAAGTGCATGGCCCATCGCATATACTACCCTGTTGTTCAGAAATTAGCAGGTTATTAGGAGTAATCTCTGTACTAACTATGCAAAGTCTGGAAGAAAAACGTGGTCTAGAATCTTTTATATAAAATACATGGATAATGTTATACACAGAAGTATTGTATTGTTATTTTCCATTATTTTCCTCTATGTGGGGCAAAATGCATTAGTATGGTGGGCTTTGAGTCTTGCCTTTAAAAGTTCAGTCTGGGTACAGATGTTTATAGTGAGTCTAAAACACAGCGTAAAGGTAATTAATTACATCTATAATTTATGTATATCATACATGCATAATTTGCACAATATGTGATACTTGGGGTTTTTACTCTAATAAGTGAATATGTTGAGTGAATATTTATGGTGAATAATAATATACACAGATGTAGATATAACATTTATAGCTTTCTAGCATTTTCAGGCAGCCTGAAATAAGTGCAATAAAACTATTTGCCTGCCAGAAGATCACATGGTCAGCAAGGAAACAGATGATAGACTTTTAAGCTGCTCAAACATTATTAGTTAAAAAAAAATTTGCACAGGTAGGATGGCAATCTGACTGTTGGCAAAAGCACTCCCAGTCTTTGACACCTGCTTCTGTAATCTGAATATAAGTCCAAGGATTTTTAACTTTCAAGTCAATAAATTTAGGGTTTTTTTCAGAAAAAAAACCCTAAACAGCTTGCAAATAGCAATCACGACTTTCAACTTAAACACTGGGATGTCAAATTGAGTTCTTGATCTGTTCCAGCCATTCCCTGGAAGCAAGGCATGTGTTTGAACTATAACCCATGGTGGAGAGCACATCAGATTCATCTGCTTCAGCAGAGCAATGTAACAAATGTCATTCATCCATGAGCTTAGCAGGCCACTTGGTTAAACAGGTGACGTGTCAAAAAAGGGGAAAAGATGACACAGAACAGAATTTCATTATGGTTTCCTGTATTACAGGTTTTTGCCCTCCTGCTAAAAGCTACTACCATTCCTTTGAAAACCAGCTGCAACAGGGAAGGCTTTTGACCCAAGTCTCTATTTTGTGTTCAAGTTTTGTTTTGCCTTTTTAATAGATTTCCTCTTCATAATTATATTTTTATAGTCCAGATGTGGAATCCTTATTAGAGAGAGATGGCATGTAGATTAAAAAAAATAAATGTGGCTCTACTATGCTTTTCTGTGCACAGAACTTAAAAGGGTTACTAAAGATTATTTTTGTAGACTGAAAACATTCTCCTTCATTCTACCTTTCTTAAACCACCTTCAGCACCTTTCTGCTTGGCAGCATAGTCTAGCCTGTTCTTCAAGGCTCAGTCGGTGGACAGCCTCATCAGTGGATCACACACCTTTTATGCAGCTGCATCACTGCACAGTTGTGTGTAAAACTGACTTCAGCTGCACCAGAAGAATAAAATGCTTTAAAGGGTGTTGCAATATTCAGAGCTGTGGTGTTAAAAGAGTTTTGGTCATTTAGCCCCAACCTCTAGACAGTGCTGTTTGTTTGGTCGCATGTACATCTCTGGGTGTACACATAAAATAGAGGGAAAAATAAGGCAGTGAACCAGGCTTTAGACTAATGGGAATACTCACAGAAACCTTTTCAGTAGTACAGAAAGGAGCAACATGTTCAAACTGACCTTACTCACCCACTAAAGTAGAAAAAATGTGGAATAAAAGTGGAATTTGGGGTTTGATTATGGCAGATGGGATGAGGAGAATATGCAGTCCAGGACCCAAAACTATTATTTTGGTTCAAGAATTTCTCGTTAGAGAGAGGAAAAGAGAAGTGCTGTCATCTTCTCTGAGACTGTGCTGAGTACAAATAACTTTATGCCCCATATTGGGTTGTGATGTTTTAGCTGGCTCTCGTGTGAGCTAGGGTCACAGATGAGCTACAGCTTCCAATTGTCCTGAGCTCCACCTGCTCACCTGTATGAAAA
The DNA here is from genome assembly GCF_013368605.1 of Nyctibius grandis. Classification (NCBI taxonomy): domain Eukaryota; kingdom Metazoa; phylum Chordata; class Aves; order Nyctibiiformes; family Nyctibiidae; genus Nyctibius; species Nyctibius grandis. The sequence continues at coordinate 97,755,370 of NC_090695.1, forward strand.
GTGTGGACTGGTTTGACTTCATTAGGAGTTTTGTGTTCATTGTCCTGAGAGATTTCTGGTTATGAAGAGGAGGTTTAATTTCTGGAAAGTCTGAGAGTTTTCTTGTCTGCTTAAGGTAGAGGAAGGAATTAATGGTGTGATAAATTATACCTTATAATGCCTGGTACAGGGACTGCAGGAAAAAACCATGAGTGAAGATCTATTAAAACCTTATTTGTTACTTAAGAGCAGATGACTTTCTGCAAGGGGAGCAAAGAAGGTTACAGAGAAATGGGAGATTATATTTATGTAGGATTTTTATCATGAATAATTGATTTTCTCTAAGACCGAAGCTTAGAACAACTGTTTAATAATTTCAGCCTTGTACCTTGTCAGAGGTCACTAAAAAATTTAGTACCAAAGTGGCAGACACCAGCACTGAGATGCCCAGGTGAGATTTTTCAGAAGACTCTTGTCTCTGCTTTTGGACCCCTGACACATGGTACAAACAATACCTGCTTGAAATATTGATCTTTAATTCAATCTACATGGTAAAGAGCTGCAAGGACAGCCAGTAACACCAGCTGTGTCTTGGAGAAGAGGTCTGAACATGGGCAGTTTTTTCTATTGTTCTTCAAGATTCTGTTTGAGGTAATTCACAGTAATTACAAAATAACCCGCAGAGAAGTGGAAATTATTTTAAAATCTTTTCCTGAGCAATTTTTCCAAGTAATTTCTGGGTAGTCTCTTAGTTCTGCTGGTCCCTCTAAGTAAATTGCATCCCAACATCAGTCTTGGTGGTAATAAAAGTCGCAGTAACAACTTTATGGCCACGTACAGTGCTCATTAGTGGCCTGTTTTATTCCAAGGACGTGTCTGATAGCTGGGTCGCACACTGGGTCCGTGGCAGGCTGAGGACAGCAGCAATGAAGAACCTTTAAAGCACATGCAAAAATTCCTCATGCAAGGGTTGTTTGCAGGACCATTGCAACGTTGTTTGAAAGGCTTGTTTCCATATATTAGATCTCCTTTTCCATGTCCAAAGTGGCAGGATGGTCTTCATAGCATTGAAAAACAAATCCCAGCTGAGCAGGAATGAGGAGAACTGGCTGAATAGCGCAAGGTCGCTGTGCCTAATATGTCCATGAACAACCAACCTGAGCTGGACTTGCCATTAATAACATCACTGGATATTATTTAGTAACTAAGTAGCACTTGTTAAACGTATTCATCTTGAAAATTCCTTGAAGTTTGTTTGGAAAATAGCTATCTGCTAATTGTCATTTGTCCTCAGAGTTTATATACAGAGTGGTTCAGAGTTTATATACACGAAATTAACAGATATACAAAATATTTCATGTGCCCAGGTACCCAAGCAGACTCTGACCAATCCACACTGTGAGCAAACTGTACTTTAATCTGTTGTTGTTCAAGCTATTAAACTGATGCTTAAGCCCACAATTAGCCAAAGGAGTTATGAAAGCCTGCAAGGAAGGTTGCCTCCAACGCACCACCTTATGGTATCTGCTCACTCCAAGCTCCTTTGTTACTAGAGGCTTTGCGCTCTCCCTTCTCTGGGAACATGCTCATCACTGAATGGATGAGAACTAGTTTAACTCATCGAACCTTTTTGCATCCAGTTCCTTCAAAGAAAGTTTTCCTGAAGAAAGGCTTCAGTGGGACTCCTACACTTTTAGTCTGCTCAGGGAACAGGCATCACGCCTCTTCATCGAGGCTGAAACACCATGCTCGGGAATGAGAGCTCATCCTTTGAGGTGCCCTAAATTCCCACTACTGCCTGTTGTCTCAGGAGGAGTGACGGGCCCCTCAGGATCACAGCCTGGCTGCATCCCTCTCTGAAGGAGGACCAACAGCCTGTTCTTACCATCCTGTGGGTGATGAATGCAGTTGTTTCTATGACAACCTCAGTACCGCATCCTCATTTCAAAAAATCATGTGTATAGGGGGATATTCTGGTTACTACGACTTGTTACATGTGCCAGGCACATGCACTTTAGTCCTACAAGTTCCTCTTAGGCTTTCCTTTATTATACACACATCCTCCTAACTCTCAGTTTGTGTCGCAGCACAAGATGTGTCTACGCACCGACAGGTAAATGCATTCCATAGCTTTTCCCCTAAACCAACATTTAAATTAAAAGAATTAGGCCTCCCACCACTAACCAGCCTGTGTTTAAATGCTTTGCATCTGCTCCAAAATTCCAGCTGACAGTTTAATCAAAGCTCTTACAAATACATTTTCCGCTGCTTGCTGCCAGCGCCCATTACTGTCGTGTTCTCCTCGCTGCTCATCGCACGCTGCGGTGAACTGGAGGTATTTAAAAGATGAGTAGATGTGGTGCTTAGCGATATTGTTTAAGGATATTGTTTACTGGTTTGATTTGGTAGTGTTAGGTTAATGGTTGGACTTGATCTTAAAGGTCCTTTCCAACCAAGGTGATTCTGTGAACTGAGTTTTGTGGGAAACATCTGCTTTTGGCCCAATTTACGGCCCTCTGATGACCAGCCTGGTGCAAATCTCCTTGTGACAGTAAAGGAAACCAGAATAATGACAGGAGGGCTCTGGTGTGGAGTTATGTGGTAGAGCAAACAAACAGACCACTCATGCTAATGGTCTCATTAGGTGTCCGTTTGGAAAAATACGGTACTGGGTGTAAGAACGGCTTCTTTTTTTTTTTTTTTTTCTGAAATGTGTGAAAAATCAATCAGAAATGCCACAAGGACCATCTCTTGAATATTGTTATCATTGCCATAGAATTGCAACTGCATCCTGAAGGTCAGGTACAATAAAAGGATGTTCTACGGCAGAGAAACAGGCTGGAGACCAGGGACTGTGTACAGGCTGCAATTATTTTACGTGACCTTGTCTCACCAGCTGCTGCGAGACCAGCTGAGGATCTTCCAGCTACAGAGGAGGGAATAAGCTGAGGGTGAACCACAAAAATCAAGGAGAAACCTGAAAACACCTCTGCTGGGTTAAAATCCCACAGGGAATGTGCATCTCTCCTGCCTGCAGTCCTTGCTGCTTGTCTTACACCTCTTGAACCTCCTCTGGGTGTGCAGCCCCGGGTCGGGCCGGAGCTGCCCTTGCACTGGCTTCCGCCTCGGGCTGCAGAAATCCTGCCCGGAGGGAGCCAGCTCTGGCATTAACGCTTTGCAAATGGTTGTTAACAAATAGTTCACTGTGCAAAACCCTGCCCCGGCCATCCACGGGGCTGCAGAGGATGGGGCGTCCCATGGAGCATCCTCCTGACGCCTCCTGTCCTTTGCAAACATGTGGGAAATTGTCATTTACACCCTAAAGAAGCCACCACTGCCTGATGAGACCCTGGCCACGCTGCTGGAGGAAGGTCTATTGAGGCTAAAACCTGTTTCTTCTGCCACACATTGTATTTAGCAGATCATGACGTTTGGTGCAATGAAAAGAGATTAAGGAAAGGAATGAAAAGGGAGAACCAGCCCCAGCCCATCTTTCCCTTCCACAGAAAGCAGAGCGTCACGGTACTGCTTCCATTGACATCCATGTCAGTAGATGCTTTTAATTGTTCTCTTCTGACAGTTCAATTATATGTTTTATGTAAATAAATGTCAGCTTCGGCTTGTCCAGAACAGGATCTTTGTAGAGACTGTCTTCAAATCCTCATTAGTTACCCATACTGACTTACCAGCTATCTTTCCATCTCTGTCGGGTTGGGTTTTACCGTAGGGGAGGGAGATTTCTGAGTGCTCACAACCATCTTTGTCTCCCAGGTTCAAAACACTCCACTTGGCAGGAAAAAGAAATATTTCTTTAAATCAAAATCACTGCTAACACTTTTCGTACACCGACGTGGTAAGTGCAAAAAGGTAAAAGCCATCTTGCAAATGGAAGTGAGTTTTAGATAAACAATATTTTTCTTTGACAAATGAGTTCAAGGGAAAAAAAAGATGGAGCTGGAGTTTTGCCCTAAGTTTGAACCAAATAATTCCTGTGGCTCTGAGAAGTTTAAGCAGCATTACTCTAAAACGGTCACAATGCTTCCCTAAGTGTTTGACCCCGACTCATTACTGTGCAGCCTAAGGCTGACGCAAATGATCGATTCAGCTATTATTTTTCACAATGATGAATGCTCAGCTCCACTTTTACCTGAAATAAAAGCTTTTTTACATCAGGGAGAGCGGCAGCTCCCCCGAGGTACCCAGCCCTGGGCACCCGGCGCTGCCCCTGCCCTCCTCCAGCAGTAGCAGAGACGTGGCCTTTGCCCTGTCGCTTCACCTGCCCATCCAACACCTTCCAGCACACAGGTACCACAGGACGCTGCTCTATGTTTGCAGTGTCTGGTGGAAGATTTTTGAGCATATTTCTGAGTTTGAGGCCACCTGGGTCTGCTCGGGGACCTCTGGGCACCGTCAGCCCCAGCTGACACTTCTGTGCAGACAAGAGGTAAACGAAAGATCATAAAAATCTCTCTCCTATTCCCACTTCTGTGCTGAGCTTGGCCTAAAAATATTTCTCTGGGAGCAAGACATCTCTTGCATGAGCCTGGATTTCGGCTGACCGCAGGCAGTGCTTGCCCAAGCCCCAGCAGGGTCTCCTCTGCGCATCGGGGACAGACCCCGAGCTGTGCTTGTCTGAGCTCTGTGGAGAGGTGGCCGGCAGAGCCAGTCGTGGGCTCTTTCCCTGGGCTTTGCTGGAGGGCTGGAGCTCTGCGCAGCAGCAGGGAGAGCCCAGCTTGACCAACACGCCCATTTCTGAGTTATTAATGAGCAAACCCTCAGCGTGCAAAGCCTTTCCCCCTGCTTTCTAACCTGCTGCTCCAGAGGCAGCTGGAGATGTGCTGAAACCACTTATCAGCTACTCTGTTCAAAGCCAGAGCTGTCTCCTCAGCCTCTTCCTTTTAACTCCACTCATCTTTTATTACCAGGATCAGAAGCATCTCTCCACCTTCATCCTTGCCAGCTTTTCCTGCAGGGCTGGGTCCGGCGAGGGGGATGCACCCCATGCTCTCAGCCCCGACCCCAAGCCCTGCACACACCATGAAGGAGGCTCTTTGCTCCAGTCATCCTCAAAGAAATTTCTCCCAAAGCCTCCCTGGGCAAAACATCACATGTAAAGCACAAACCTACAATGTGCACTGTGCATGGTCAAACCTGGTAATATCTTGGCTCTCTGGTCCCTCTGTCCATCCCCAAGGGATGCAGGAGGGCCACCACCGCGTGCCCATCTCCAGCTGCAACGTGAGCGCTCATGGCACGCAGCATGTTCAGTCTGCCCGGGCCAAAACTGCTCCTATATCACCTTTCCTTAAAGACACTGTCCCTATGGTGCCTTCACAGCAATGGTGCGGGGCTGGGCGGTGCTGGATGGCGTTTGGGAAGGGGAGGTTTGCATTCAGGTCTGCTCAGCGCCGTGTTTAGCAATGGCCTGGCACCGATGTGGTTGGGAACAGAGAAACCAGCACCTGTCAACGTGTCCAGTTGAAACAGCTCCATTTAATCTCTGAATCACTGCACTGAAATCCGCTCAACTCATCTACAGTGTTTGGGAAAAAAAAAAAATTGATGAAGGGGAATGAAAAGCCTACAAGCTGTTTTCATGCAGGAAAAGGAATATGATCTGTCAAAAAGATTATTTTTTACAAATTGTTTGTCTGGTTATGATGCTGTAACAAGAGTTACATTTTTCTCCCTGACAGCTCATCACGATCTGAGTGCTGAGCCGAGGAGCACTTAAGAGAAACGGAGCAACTGAGATGCTGCTGTCCTGGTTTATCCACTCTCATTGCTTACAGTCCTAGTAGGTGAGGAAGAATTAAATTAAACAAAAACCAAACAAACCCAAGAACTGCAATAACATGCAAGTCCAGGTATGTTTTTCCTTCCTGGGCACTTTTTAAACTTAAAGAAAGTAGCAAATTCACAGCTTGAAAAGACTCCAGGACACATTCACTTTTGGTTTTTCAACAAGGATTTTCCAAACTTTTATGGGTAGGACAGGGAAAACATTGTATGAGAATTTGCCCCATCTCTCCCTTGGCTGCAATCAGCAAAGTGTCAGTCCTACCCGTGCCACCAGCCATCAGGGCATGAAAGGTGGGGCCATGGAGTGGGAAACTGCTGCCTTTAATTAATAATAAGTAAAGGAAGATGGAAAAATGTGCTGGGAAAAAAAAACCCCAAGCATCAAAACACATTTGTCATCCTCTGCTGATATGAGATGTTTTTTTCTCAGCGTGTTTGCCTCAGTGAAATTAAAGTTGGGGGTGGGGGGAGTGTTGTTTTACAAGTCACGCAGAATACATTGTGTGACCCGCTCTGAAATGCCTTGGTTGGTTTGCTGATCCTGACCCTTTTTGAGCCTCCCCTACTTAAAAAATAATACTCAGTAATTTTCAAGATGGAAATATTTCCTCTGGAAAAAGCCACAATGAAACGTCCTGACTTCTTTCAATTTTCTCTGCCATCACTCACTCACAGATAACTCTGGCTGCCCGGGGAACTGCTGCTTTGTTTGATTGAGCAGAAATTATTAAACTTCCCCATCTCAGCGCCCCAGAATATCATTTCATTCAAGGAACAAGTGGATTTTCTTATCACTGGTTAAAAAGAAAAGCTCCTGGGTATATTAGCAGAGGAATAGCACCGGGGGATGCGTCAGGCTGTTTTCCCTCTGGCTTTTCTATGTCCCTGGTGTGGATCAAATGATGTCAGTCACTGGCCCTTGATGGGAATTGCATAGAGCACATCCTCCAGTGCTGGATTGGGCCCTCAGGGCTGGGGCTTGGGCTCTCAGAGGCATTTAGCAGCAAAGACTGAAGCGATTACGTGTGAAGATGAAAGGGGGAGATGGCTCCCCACCACCCTGCTGACCCCACATCCCAGTTTAATGCCCCAGGAAGGACCAGCAGTAGCCAAAGGGCTTTTCTCCCTCCCTGGAGCCCACATCCCTGACTGAATATGAGCTCTGGCTGTGAGCACTCAAAAATAATGATTTATGTAAATGTGGTGCTTTTATTAAAAAAAGGAAAAAAAAAAAGCAGGCTTGCAAACATCACTGAATAGCATAATGGCATGTAATTTGCCAGAGATTTCAACGCCGTGTTACAATGCCTATCTTAATTGTGATAAATTACTTCGAAATGAGTGGGTGTCAAATGAATTCATTGAAATAGTGCAGCGTTACCACTTTCACAATCTCTTTTAATCATGGATGGTTTTTTTTTTTCTTAAGTTTTGGTTCTTACAAGGTTTTCTGTCTACAATCCTCCCCCGGAGCTTCTTTCCTCTTCCATTCCTGTTCACACACGAGCAGCTGCTGAGCACAGGGTTTCTCTGAAGACTTTCCTTCGAAGCACTCCTACCTCTGGCATCAAACCCTGGAGCTGCACGGCTGGAGAGCAGGAGCCAGGTAGAGAAGCCGGTGGCTTCTGTGCAGGGACCCACAGTGGTCATTGCTTAAAACACCTCCCCAAGGTCCCCTGAGCTGGGAAGTCGCCTGCAACCCAATTTCTCATCCCACAGAAATGAACTTTTATCTGCTTTGCCCTTTCCCCAGGCAGCTTGGGGAAGGTGAGACTAAAATTAGCTGCGGCTCCCCGCTCCGTGCCGGGCTGGGAAAGCGGCTCCCGAGGAGCTCGGCACACGCCGCGGTGGCAGCAGGCGATGCGGCCGTGGGTAATTTGTCATCGTGCCTGTTCTTGGAAACAGGAGGGACCAGTTTTCCCCACTGCTGCCACGCTGTAGGACTGGCAGGTTGAAGGTGCTGAGCTGTGCATTGCCAGGAGGGAAAAACCTGCGCAGGACTCTGGAGCAAGGATTGCAAATGCTTCTTCTTAATGATTCCTGTGCCTTTTTAGTGATTTCGGTTGAAGATCATTCCATCTGTCACTAAACACTGAGCTTCTCTGGACATTTTGCAGCGTTTCAAGCTGAAACAGAGCACATCACCAGCCGAAGCATCAAAGCAATGACACGTCTGTTACGAGCAAACCTCGAGCACCGTGTGGCAGCACAATGAAAACATTTCCCGTGAGCTCTTTGCCAGCAAAGTATGTCCAAATCAGTCATGAGATCTGATGTGCTACAGGCCACCAGCCTGGACACCTCTTGCAGGTGGCAGTGCCAGAGACTGATGGGGCAAATCCTGCCTCACCAAATCCCACCATGGGAGCTTCCAGGAGACACGGCTGAGTGTCAGCATCCTTCCTCCTGTAAAAGAAATAAATAGCCAGATCCAACAGACACTGTTGGTAACGAGACTTTGTACACTGAGATACACTAAAGGTACATGGCGGGCCACAGCAGCACACTTTCTGCTTCAAGACAGCTTTGTTCAGAGTATCAGAGTCTATGTTTTAGACTTGACAGTAGGATGCATTTCAAACAAAAAAAAAAGGGTGTTCAAACAGTGGAAGAGTCTTCCCAGAGAGGTAGTTGATGCCCCAAACCTGTCAATGTTCAAGAGGCATTTGGACAATGCCCTTAATAACATGCTTTAACTTTTGGTCAGCCCTGAAGTGGTCAGGCAGTTGAACTAGATGGTCGTTGTAGGTCTCTTCCAACTGAAATTTCTATTCTATTTTGTTCTGTGATTCTGTGATTCTGTGATTCTGTTCTGTTCTCTTCTATTCTATTCACATGCCAATTTTCACTGCACTAGAGACTTTCCAACCGTGCTTTATGAGATGATTCAGAAGTCAAATCTCACACAGGTTTTCAGGCTGTACCAGCACCACTTTAGCCCCTTCAGGGCCATGAAGTCACCGCTTGTGACAGTGACTGCCGTGACTTTCTCATTGGGAGGTCTCTCCCAGCCCTGAGCTGCCGGTTAGCAAGCTCACGGCTGGGGCTTGGCAGCTTTCAGCCAGCCCTCACCATCACACAACTGTGAAAACCCGCAGAGCTGCTGCCGTGGGCACAGCCTAACTGCCTTTACAACATGTGACCTTCAATTTTCCTCATTAAATTATAAAAGCGAAACCCAAAGAGCACATCCCTAACTATCCGGTCTTCTGGAACACTGTAATGTGCTGACATTTCTGCAAGTCCATCGGGGGCGAGGGGTTAACTCCCAGGCCGAGAAGATGCTCATAACAAAATAGCAGTGACGTGAGGAAGCCTGAGAAGCACCGCGGGGTCAGTGTGTGACCCAAAGTGGGGTGCTCACCCCCTCTGGCTTTTCTCTCCAAACCATTTTCATCCTTTCCCTATCAGAGGTGACAGTTGTTTTCCCAGCTCTCCACCCAGGGAGCTGCGGTGTCAAACCCTCTGATTGAATTAGTGTGGGTAATTTATACGGAGGTAAAATGGAATGAAAAGTAAAGTAACCAGAAATGAGATTATTTTTCAAGGCACATTTAACTTACGGTGACATTTGAGAGCACGAACCTTTAACAGAAATAAGCAAGGCCCATTTGTCTGCGAGTTTAAATATTTAATTCCCAGGAAGACAGACACAATTTTTCAGATTATAATAATTATTTTAGACTTGATCAGCAAGAGAGAGAAGCTTTGAGCTGGCATAGTAAAAAAGTCAAACTGGAAAAGTAATGACAAATTGGCCATGCCCTGGAAACCCCTGCACAACCGCAGGGGTGAGCAGCTCTGGGATGGGGGTTAAGGGACCGGGGCTCTCCTACTTCTGCTAATCACCAGTTTTGGAGCCACAGGCAAATCTTGCCATCTGATTGCTTTCCCTTTCTGCTTTCCCTTCATTTAGAGCACGAACCCTTTGCAGGAACCCTTTCCCATGCATCAGAGTGGTGCTCGAGCCCTTCATCCAGCCTCTGGTTTCCAAACAGAGCAAAAGCAGGCACCCAGGGGGAAAGTATTTAACCAAGTTTCTTTTAATTACTATGTTACTAGTTGGCTTAAGTCTGAAGTGGGTGCTTGGAGGCTTATCCATCTGATCCCTGACCCTTTCCTGAGGCCACCCCAATATCGTCTCAGTGAAACCCACGGGTGCTCACCACCGCGGGGAACGCGTAGGGTGGTGTGGCTGGCCCTGCATTTTGGGTGAGTAAATGTCAGGCGTTTGAGCAAGTCTGTTGCACAGTAGGAGTAGGCTAATTTTGAAGGTGAGATACAACAGGAGCCTCACACTCTACAGGGACCCCAAACACAGACAGAGCTGCCTGTGTCTACGCCTGGGGTCTCGTGGTACATCAGCAGCTACAATGTGGGAAAACCCAAAGGAATTGGGGTGGCAGAATCAGCACCGTGCATTGCTGCTGCCCCAGGGAAATATTTTTACCAGCCCCTTAGATTTGTGAGAGGATCTGAAACACCAGCATTGCCAAGGACCTAGCCCCAAGAGCCCTTCCAGGCAATAATAATTCTTCTGACCTGCTTGTAGGACCATGCCTTACACATACAGAACAGGACACTTGCAGCAGTAGGAAAGTAACTGTAGCCTTTTTCCTTGACAGGCAGCAAGAATTAACTCTGCTGCAGCAGCAACAGCAGCGATCTGAATATGTATACAAAATAATCCATTCCCTTGGATAAATTATTAGAGCAAAGGCCACCATGTTTGTCACTTTCTAAAATGTAACTTAGAACCATTTAGCAGGAAGATCGTTTTTATGTTTTATTAAATGCCACCTCTTGATAATTTTACTTCTAATTTCTTTCTCAAATAGTCAGTGAAAGTGTTCTTTGACGCATTGAGGGTTTTTTTTTTGTGGTTTCTTTGTGAAGATTTCCAGGCAGCTGCTGAAAAACAAGTACACTGAATAGACTGAGCAAAAGGGTCAGCCTAATATAAAGAACAATAGAGCAGAGAATCAAAGAGAATAAAAAAATCCAGGGAGATTTTAGTCCATGTGCGGTAATGAGGGTTTCTGTTTTAACATGATAAAACATCAACTCTTTTCAGGGCTAATGCTGGGAATTCAGACAAAAAAAAAAGCCTCATAATTTCAACATTAACTAGCAAGAGTTTTGTATTTGGAAAGGAAGGATGTAACTGAAAAGCAAACATTTTGGTTGGGAAGCATCAGAAACCCCTGTGAGCTATAGGATCCCAACAGATCAACCTTACTGCTGCGCTATCAGTGATTTTGGGTTCAAACCCCTCAGACACAGCCAATATTACTCCCTGGCAGCAGACACAGGAGCACAGTCCTGAGATCTGTGGGAAACCCCTGAGAAGGGTCCTCAGCAAGGGTCCTGATGCAGAAACAGGATGGAAAAGCCCAAGAGCTTTTTGCCTGGTGCATAAATTCAGCATCTCCCAGCCCTCTCTGGGACTAGACGTGGTGAGCAGCCGGCTCAGGTACGGGCTGCACAGTAACCCTGGGCAGATCCCATGGGGTACCTGCCTGCAGGAGCACGTCCTGAGCGGTCTCAGCATCAGCCTCCTGTAACCAGCTGGAGACTGGAAGAAAGCCTGAAAACTCATTTCTCGAATTTTTCTATGGGTGGGGACAACTGATGTCTTTTGAGTGTTGGTGGAGCATTGGAAGATGCTGTTGTCACCTCCCAGAATATGGGGTTTGCCCTCCTATTTTCCTTTTTCACAGTAAAAAAAGTGCCTTTGTCAATTTTGTCCCCTTTCACCCCACTTTTCAAGGTTTCTGGTAATTTAGCTAGGCAGAAAACATAACAAGAGACAAAGCTTGGAAAAATAATCTTAATCCAGAAACGTCTTGGGTGAAGCCTGAGGCTCTGAGGTGGCATCTCCACCACCAGCCCAGCGAAACCCTGCCTTTTGTCGGATGACACCCACAGGTTTATCAGCACTGCACATCTCCAGCGCCATCACTCCTCCGTGCACCAGCTATCCATTACAACGGTACTGCTCAGCTATTCACATCCAATTTGATTTATAACCCTCTGAAGTCAAGGGAAAGATCTGCCTTTGATTTCGGTGATTTAAGGATAAGCTCCTAATTTCACACTTTGTCCGAGAAGCAGATAAAATGGATTTGAGAAAGGCTTTTTTCCTTGGAAAATTAATCTTCTTTAAACTACTTCAAGACACAGAATTATTTCTAAAATGTCCCATAAGAGAAATAACTGGTATACTTGAAATAAATAGATTTTACAGTAATCAAATTCTTCAGCCTGGCTTTTTATCCTGTTTATTGCCCTGTGAACTCCTCCATCATAAACAGCAGCAGTTACAAATACAGAAATAAGTCACTGTCAGTGAGCTCAGAGGAGCTGAAAGATTTGCTGTAATCATACAACTTGGCGTCGCCTGAATATCGCTGTACCTTCCACGTGTTTATCTGATTCAATTACAAGGTGCACCGAGGAACTGAAAATATATTCCAAACACATTTGTGGAAGAGTGCCAAGATGCGACAGCTCCTGCTGAAATACTCCCCAGTCTGCAGCCCCAGTTATCCCGACTGGGACATGGGTGGCTGGGGTATGTGTGGCTCCACTGAGGTGGGATGAATCCCACATCTACCAGGTATCTTTTGGAATTTGAATAGATTTATTTAATTTAAAAAAATTATTTATTACAAAATTAAATTTGCCAACACAGATTGCACAGTAGGATTCAGAATCTGTGTCCACAAATATCCCTTTTTGAGAAATTCCCAAGGGAGAAAATGTGACTGACATGACAAAGCAGCCTGAATGGGGCCTGGGAAAGGAGGCACATGGGGTCATTTTTTTTTTCCTAAGTGAATTCGTTTCCATTGTAAAATAGAATTAATTTTCTAGGGAAACAAAAATAAAATTAAAATCAATACAGCTTGTCAACCAAGCCAAAATTAGAAAGTTCATTGATTCCAGTTCACAAAAAAAATTGTGATTTACCATCCTCTCTCAGGTTCAGGCTGGAAAAACCACTTGGAAATCCTAAAAGCTCCTTGAGGAAATAGGAAACCTGCTTTCCATTCTGCTCTGCTTGAGATACAAGCTTTACACTGCGATTGTATATGGTGAGGATGACAGTGCAGGGTGAAACAGGCCACAGAGAGCAGGTTTAGCTTTTACAAGAGGTGTGACCACTGAACCTTTGTCGCTTTGCAATGTTCTTGACTCACCGTGACTCAGGGTTATGGCTTTGGACCATGGTGGTTGCATTATACATCTGCTACTGCCTTGCCGCTGCTCTGCCTCCACAGGGGAACGATTGGCCTCTCCAGTGTAAAGTCCACGTGTTTTTCACTTCTTCTTCCTGAAAATGTTGATGAAACTTCCCCCTGCCTTTCATCTTTAGTTTAATTTACTTTTTATTTAATGTATCTATTTATTGCATCCATTCAGGAACACAGAAGTAATATCTTATGATAGGTATACTAATGAACAGCTGGAATTCATTAAGTGAACAGGAATACATTGAGCAAACATGCTTGTGAGCAACCCAGAGACTGCAGCATGTTTGCAGAAAAGATCTATTGAACAGTTACGAACAAACAGATCAGTAAAAATCTAAACCCAGATCTCGCACCTTAATGATGGAAAGAAAAGCTGTAATCCCATCAATAAGCCGTTAACCACAACGACGTGCAGTTGTTGGGTCTCAGATAGTTATCCCTCTGCTGTCCACACCTCTCTGCAGATGGGAGGTGGATGTTTTACCTGTATGGAGCTGAATGCCTCGGGCACCACTGAGCTCCTTGCGCTGCCCAGCACCTGGGACCCTGTCCCCAAGCCCTGGCACTGCTCTGTGAAGGAGATGAGAAAGCCACTCCAGGTCAAAATGCCCTCTCCTGACCCTCCCAGGAGGGAATGAGTGCATTTCTTATCGAAATGAAATGGTTTCCTTCTATGCACTGATATTTATTCCTGGAAGCATTCAAGGTCACGCAGGACAGGGCTCTGAGCAACCTGATCTAGTTGAAGATGTCCCTGCTCACTGCAGAGGGGTTGGATTAGATGATCTTTAAAGGTCCCTTCCACCCCACACCCATGATTCTATGAGTCTGTTATTCTATCATTTTATTAAATTTGAAATTCACATAAAGCATTGCATTTGAATCACAACATTTCTTTATGTTTAATTCCTTTCTCCTTCAAAACAAGAAGCAAAATGGGGTAGAAGTTCCTGCGTGGGGGAATCCAGCTCCTGGCCAAGCCCAAGAGTGTGCAGAGGGATCCTGCACGGTTCTCAGAGGCTTTGACACTCTCATAACAAGAGCTGTATTAATCCCTGAAGGTGATTGATTTCAGAAAAGATTAAAGATATCTGCTGATGGGAATCCATCCGTTGTAAAGGAGATTTTTTTCAGTTAATAACATGACCCAAAATGGCACAAGTCTCGACTCAGTATCCTGTGGAACACAGCTATAATAAAAACCCCTCCTGGCCTCAGTAAAAGCCTGGCTGCACTAATGAGGTAAAGTTCTGTATTCTCTAGGGCAACAGAGAAATTACATTTAATTGCAAGAATAAAGCATCCCCGCTCATTGAATACAGTGCATCACCGAGGAGGATGATTCACTTGGCTCCCGACTGCACCGAACACGGAGCAGAGCAGCCCCGGCTGTTATTGCACGACGGAGGAGGAGAGAAATGCTCGCTCACCCTAAGGCAGAGGTGCAGGTTACACACCTTATCTGCACATCAAATAGTTTGCAAAGAGATCAGCGAAAGAAAGGATGTGAAAGGGGCCTTAAATCTCTTTCCAGGAAGCCAAATGATGCTCATTGACTGAGACAAAAATTTATGAGATATGCTTTATAATAACTTCTGGGTTTTATCCTTTTATTAGTGGTTTTCTGAGATGCGGCTCAAAAATGTCACTGGGACTCTTCAAGACATACAGCAGCGAATGACACTCAGTTTGCAATGTCTGGAGGCAGCTGGCTCTGTGCTCTAACGGGTCCATACATCAGAGGAAGGTGGATTTATCCCAGCCCTGCCAGGGCACTGTGTCACCCCGGGCACATCCCACGTCTGCACTCTCTGTGCTCTGACTTTTTACCCTGAATAAATACACCCTTTATCCAAGGGAGCCGGGTGCTGGGGGTGTCTCAGGGCCCCTCCTCAGCGTATTAGTAATAAATCCTCAGCGCCCATTCATCAGTGTTACGTGGGGAGTACTTCATACTGGGAGTATTAATCTGCTGAATTGCAGCGTGTCGGTGTTGTGGAAAGGTAAGAAAATGGAACTGACAGCAGCTCTGCTCTCGGCGAGGCAATGAGGCTGCCTTAATTAGAGCTAATTGTAGCTTTTCATCACATCAAATTGAAATGCAGAATGTTTCAGGTTAGTCCAGGCATTTGTGCAAGTCAGGTGCATCAGGACAGCTCCATCGTCTGCCGCCGAAAAAAGCAGGAGATGAAGTTTTGTGGTTTGACACTACAAGTAGATAGAGGCTAACCCTGAAAGTCGTGAGCCCTGCTTCATGAATCAAGTGGGACCTGAGGAGATGCAGCAACGACAGGATCATCCACACCCTGTCCCAGGGGACATCCCCCTGGCAGCACCCCTCAGGGCTGGGAAGCTGGCTCTGTTTGGGCTTTAATCCGCAACGAGCACTCAATCCTTGGCATCTCTTTGGGGCTGTTACTCAGCCGGAGATCACTGAGATCCTGCCCAGGAAATGAAGGCAGTGCTGGAGTGGGAGAAATGCTGCTTTACAGCCTGGATCTTCTGTATATTCATGGTAAATGTCTGCTTTTCATGGAGAATTCGGGCTCTCACTGAAACACTTCTATGTCAAAAGCCTTAAAAACTTTTTTTCCAGACAGAAACACGGTGCTTTCCCAGGGTTTCTCCTGTGCAGTGCAGAACAGAAACTCCCCCCCTCACCAAAAACTTCCCATGAAGAAGCTCAAGACACCCCACTGCCAGACCCCCCCAGAGACTTCCTACCCACAGCCCATTTCCAGCTACTTTTGACTAGCACCCGTGTGCCTTACAGCGGGACCTGAATATGCAAAGCCATGGAGGACTGCAGCACGGCTATTTATAAGACAATATATTTTCCAGGCGTGCAGGCAATGTAATTTAAGACCAGACAAACATCTGTCTGTTGGCAACTGCTGTTCATGGTCGGGCAGCTCTGCTCTGGCTCAGTCTGTGCTCCACATTATGCCCTTGGCAGATCTTGGCAGATACTTTCTCCTCTATGTGTTTCTGTATCAGCCCTTGCCACCCTGAGACAGGAACCCAGCCTAATGACGAGCATCACTAAGATCAGCTGTAGGCTTTGCTTCCTGGCCACGCAAATGGACAGCTTTGTCTTCATCCTATGCATTTGATCCGTGGCCAACAGTGAAATGTCAAAGCAGAGACGTGGTTTTTATTTAATGAAGGAAGAGGTAGGCTCAGCACAGAAGCATCTTGCCACAACCGTTCATTTGATCCATGGTGATTGTGGAAGAATAGGATTTTAAAATGCATGGGCAGTCTATAGGAGGCCTTCAGCTGCAATAATGTTGGTAAGCATTGCCAGCAGCTTTGCCCTTATGCTATTACCAAAAAGAAAACCAAATCAACCCCCAATTGCCACATTGACCCCATATAAACCAGCCTGGAAGTCATTAACCTGAGAGATCCTGAACGGGGGTCATTGCCACTGCCAAAAACATTTCACAGGACCGGATTCCCATCAAAGGCCAAATTCTCAGTAGCAAGATGTCCAAATAAAACTCTTTGCTTCTTATCAGTTCTCTAGCTATTAATAACCTCCCTCAGAGGCCAGTGTGAACGGAAAACTGCAGCTCAGTGCCCTTCTCTGCCAAAAACCTGACTGATTTTACAAGTTGCTTAGACCTCTCTGTAGCAGTTACCGGCCCTGTGGGGCTGTTCCTGGTGCTCTCTGTCACCTCTTACCTATGACTGCTCTGAAATTGCTGCTACTGTGCCTAGAAGTTATTGTACTACAACCTCTTTTGGAAGTGTAGTGCTGAAATGCAGTTGATGATGGATGGGCATCGCGTTGGCCAAGATGGGGCGGGCACTGGGAATGCCACCGTCACGGAGCTGATGCATTGCCTGCCTTCCTTGCAAAGGTGTCTCCATTAGACCTTCTAAAGAGCAACAGAAGTGGCAGCTGGCCCTTGACCCATTGCTGCTCCACTGACAGCCTCCGAGGCTGCAATGGGGAGGTGCAGGGAGATCCTGAGATTTATTCCCAGGTCTGCTGCTGTCCTACTGCACAGACGGAGAGAAATCATTTAACCTTTCTGTGCCTTCGCTCTCCCGTCATAAAATGATTACCCTTATACTGATGTTGTAGGGGTGGTCTCAGGTGTCATGACGTGGCCAAGAAAAAGTGCGCTTGGATGCTAAAAATACTCATGGTATATGTCAATGTCAAGCGCTCCCGCAGATCAATGTTACATGCTGCCCTTCCTCTTTTTCTCCAGACACAAGAAGAAAAATGATGCTTTTGGCCACTTAGCTGCAGGTACAGGGCACTGAGCTGAGATGCTCAGTCTGGCAGCCAGCATGGAAAAAAGGTCTGTGTGGTTGTTCCTGGTACTGGGTCCACCCGAGCAGACTGCTCCAGCTGAATGGCCAGAGACCTCTTCTCATCAGGTCTTACACTACTGATAATGTTGCATTTGCTTAAAAATGAGACCTAAATCAACGTGAAAAAAAATAGTCTCCAAAACTACACCAGACCAACTGAAAGCACCACTCCCTGCTGCCACGGACACATGGATTCCTGTCTGAGGTGTTCATGGTTCAATGAATGAGGTGGCAGTGGAGCTGCGTGAGTTGTCCATGTAAGTGCTCATACCTTGGCAGGTAAGAAAGGCTGAAAGCATTGAAGTAAATGCCAGGGGGAGAGATTCAAGTCTGTGTATTTTGCTCTGCATTTGGTGTGAGCCAGGAGCACACACATCTCTCAGTCTTGTATCTGAGCACAGTTCATGCAGGGGACATCTCACGCTCTGCCCAGGCTGTCCTGAGCTTGCTGTGCCCATCTCTGCCCTTGACTTGCCTGAAGATTTTTCTTTCTCTGTTTCCTTCAATTGCAAGTTCTTAAAAGCACAGACTTTCCTCTTGGGGTTTGTGGCAATTCAGGAGTAACATGAGGACAGCAAAAGTTTTATCATTGAATCTATTTATGAAGCACATTCTGTAATTTTTTATTTAATTATCAACTGCCTCATCTCTGATTCCCTCACACAGATGAGTGATTTTTCCTCCCACTATTAAATCACAGGTCCTTGCTCTTGGAAAACTCTCAGGCTGAATATTCTTTATATGTTCAGAGCAAAAAATCTATGACTTCATAAAATAGCCTCAATTTAAGAAATGAAGAATAATTCTCAGAGGAACGGAGGGGACAGCTTTAGCTGATTGATATCACAGCCACCTCTTCCACATTACTTCTGCAGCTGCCACCAGGGAATCAGAATTCACCGATAGCTTCAGCCCTCTCTGCCACGGCGCAGGAAATAAGTGTGAAGCCCGAGCAGCGATAGCCGGGGAGTGTTTAATGGGAGATTACAAGAGGAGCCGTGAGCCAGCCAAGAGCAGAGATGCTGCCGGAGCTCGGCTCAGCCCGGGGAGCGCAGGGGAGGGAGAGGTGGGCTGTGGTGCAAAACCTTCCGGGCAAAGGCAGCTTGAGCTCCTCTGTGCTGGGGAAAGGTCTGCGAGGACAACCTGAAATGTCAGCGTATTGACCGGGCTGGGGTGACTGACAGGTGTCAACGCGCTGCCAGAGTTGGTGGGGTTGGGCTGAGCCCGCTGGGCAACACATCCTCAGAGAAAAGGGCTTGTCTGGACCCATCCCTCATGTTTATCTCCCCTGTGAGAAATTACTGCAATCTATTTTGAGTTCCCTTTTCCGACAAAAAGGTCTTAGGCGAAAGCTGCGTTTCAGACTGACATTTTTCTGGGGGGATGAGCGTGTTAGGGGCTCAAACCTAGAACATGCTGAAACAGTTCCTGGGGGTGTAGATGGGAGACACAGGACCTGCAGCTGCTCTTGCAGAGCGTGGTGTCCCACCGCCCCGCGATTCAACCAGCAAATACCATTTCAAAGCTGAAAACTAGACATTAAAAAAAAAAATCTGGGAAGAAAAAACATCCTCCATCATTTTTACTCTGTTGTCCACAGCCTGTCTCACGCTCATGAGTTTTAACTTTTTAAAGATTATTCTGAGAACATACATGCATCTCTCTGTGGAAAACAGCAATTATTATGTGCTACGGGGTTCTACCCATCATTACTTCTGTATAAGCAGGCATGGTAAAGCTATTTCATTCAGCCTAGCAAATTAAATGAGCCTAGTTGCTGGAATGCAGAGCAGCGGCGTGATGAATGACATACCGGGTGAACCCTACCAAGGGATTAAAGAAAACTTCCAAGTCATTTACAAAAAGGTAGAGCATCATCTAGTTGCTTGGCACCATATAATTACAAGTAATCTAAACGCTGGAAAGGAAACAAAATTGAAAAATCAAAATGCTTTTTTGTCCTGGAAACAAAACAACAAAGAGAAATATTTTCCTTCTCAGCTCATTTTGGTTTCTGTACAAATACAGTTGGTGTGATAAACCCATCTGACCACCGAACACTGTGCTGTGCCAAGGATTTCTTCCTGGGTTTGGCTATTTTGGTTTGGGTTTGTCACCAGATTGGATTTTTAAGTGAGTCTACAGGCAGGAACAGTGCTCATTGCCTAATGGTACTCTAAGTAATGGGGTTTTTGAGAAAATACACAAAATAAGTCAAACCACCTTTTATGGTACATGATGTGAACATTCCACAGTGTGCCACAGACCTGAGCAAACACTCTTCCCACCACCAGACAGAAGCCATGAGAATGGCTACAAAGCTGTGCTGCTCTCCCCAATGGTGATGCACACGAAGGGCTTGGATCTCATTCTCAGCACACACCTAAAGCCCTGTAAGATTAGCTGGTGCTAATCACACTAAACCCAGGGTTTAAAGTGAATTCGTGCTCTAAGTCCTGCCTAAGAGGTTATTCAGAAAAACACAGCTGCTTTTTATGCAAAGGGAAGGTGGATACAAGGGGAGATGGATATGCTATTTATGACCACTGTGAACTCCCATTTCCATTTCACAAAGGCTTAACTCAAAACCAAGATTCAAATCTTTCAGGATTTCCACATTTAGATTTCAGAACAAGGCCTTAAACGTCTAAAGCTTGACAGCTTGTAGATGAGGTTCAATGATGAATCAATGTTGCAGCTTAGTGCAGTTGTACCCAATTTTAAGAGTGCTGCTTGGTTATTCAGCAGGTTCCTGGCAAAGCTGACCCGGTCCATCGTGCTCAGGCCTCGTGGCATCGTGCCCCTTAGCCCTGACAGCCGGAGGGGTCATCCCTCCCCAACATGCTGCTGCAAACCTGCTCGCCCATCTCTCCGTGCCAGCCTGAATTAGTATCACTTTCATTTTTTAATTAAAGGATTTTGACGAGTGTTTTGCTGAAGTCCACGTACCTGCATCAAATAAACTTGTAATATATAACAGAAATTAGGTCTACGAGATCTGTTTCCCACCAATCCTGGCTGATTGGCATTGGTCGCGTTACCCTCCATCAACTCTTCATTAGAGATCATCAGCAATTCTGTTACTGTGACAGGTTCACCGTAAGGCTGATTAACCTGTATTTATCCAGGTTGTCTCATTTCCCCTTTGCAAATATTGCTCAGCGTGAGCAGCCCTGGAAGGCTCCGGCAGCCTGGAGAAAGCCACCCACTTCTCCTCCTTCCCTATCATCCACAGCATTTCTTCTCATCCAGAAAGCTTTCAGTTCCCCTCAGAACCAGGCTTCAGACATAAACGTTTTCTCACTCTGTCGTGAAATCATAGCTTTCACGCTATTTAGTAAATTATTCTTAAGCAGTTCTCCATTATCTTTCACACGCTGCTGTTTAAATTCCAGTTAGCTCGTAATTATTTTTGGCTTTGTGCAACTGCCCGCTTGAAAGCACCGCACGCTCACACATGCACGTATACATTTACATTTTATTGCATTAAATTATATTATCGGTTGGGGATGACTATATTAGAGGCTTTGAAAAACTCCTCCTGGGCTGCCTGGCTGACACGGCAGAGCACAGAGAGCTGCTCTTCACTTTTTCCATTTGTTTTTGGAGTTTAGCCCAGCCGCTGCATTAATCATATCTCTGCACACACCCTCCCGGCTCCCCGCGCATCGTCTGGGCTCTCAGCTAAACACCACAGAGGTCTGGGAATGCCAGGGGCTGGTGTGATCCAAAATGACACCCCAGCAGAAAGCCAGGAAGAAACTGAGTTTAATACTTGATGTTTCCATAGGAATCATCTCTGCGTGTCTCTGCCACGTGGTGCAGATGCTGTCATGGCAGAGCCCCGGCCTCCAGAAGGAGGGGAGAGCAAACACCCAGCACTCTCACCGAGTTCAGCGCGGTGGAAAAATCCATATAAAACATGCCTTTTTGTTTAAAGAGCTGGTTACAACTCAAATAACTTCAGCTATTATATACAGTGTGTTTGGAAGCTGAAAAAAATGAAAGATATGCCTTGACTTAAGAGAAGGAGAGAGGCTGAGCGTGCCTGCGGACACTGGCTGAGCCACTTCACAGAAGCACAGAATCACAGAATCAATCAGGTTGGAAGAGCCCTCTGGGATCATCGAGTCCAACCATTGCCCTGACACCACCATGGCAACTAGACCAGGGCACTAAGTGCCATGGCCAGTCTTTTCTTAAACCCCTCCAGAGATGGTGACTCTACCACCTCCCTGGGCAGCCCCTTCCAATGGCTAATGACCCTTGCTGAGAAGAAATTCTTCCTAATGTCCAACCTGAACCTCCCCTGGCGAAGCTTGAGGCTGTGTCCTCTTGTCCTATCGCTGGTTGCCTGGGAGAAGAGGCTGGCCACACAGGGACGTGCGCTTGCAGAGCACGGCGGCCCCAGCATCCTGGCACGCTGCAGTTCAGCACAGGGTCACTAAAATTGGCCACCTGGAGCCACAGCTTGTGCACGTGGGTGCCTCTGGGTGTCCCTTCCCAGCCATAAATCCTCATCCTCGAGCACACGCTCACAAACAGGCAGAGCTCCTCTTCCTGCAGCACCAAGCCAGCACCCTCCTAAAAACTTCATCAATTAACTAATTAGAAAGAAACATTCACTTCCCTGTAGACCAGACCAATTTTAGCACTCCAGGGCTGCAATGACAACCATGGCTTTGCCAGATGATTGTTTATGTCCCTTAAATTTACCGTAGGTGTGTCCATTTTCTAGCTGAGATTTGTTTAATTCCTTATTGCATTCACTGCAATAACTGCCCTGGCTCTCTCCGGGCTCACCACACACCCTGAACTCACTGCTCTATCGCACACAAAGTTTCTTATTTATTTGCTACAAGCCTCCAGCACTGTGCAGAACTGATTTTTTTTCCCTTGCTCCCTGCATGGACAAAAGCCAAGCTTTATAAATCAACTGTGTAAACAGAAATATCCTTCTTCCTTGAATGTGATTTTTATTTCAAAAAAGGAGGCTGTCGTTTTAAGAGACAGAAAACCTGTTTAATCTGGAGACACCAGCTCTGATGCTGGGTGCTGGTTACCATAACACTTTTCTTCTGTCGTAAGTTTCAGAGTAAATATAAAAATACCTCATATAGACTGGTTTTGGACAGTTTTTGACCAGCTAAGATAATTTTCAGAGCCCTAAACACTCTTTCTATTGAGTTACATCTATAAACTATTTTTATATCCATGCAAGGAAGCTCTCGGTGGTGGCTGCACACCCCTCTGTGAAACCAGCACTCTGCCCAGTTGCACTCTGATTGTACATTTTTTTGCCCTGAAGAACTTAAGTCTAAAAATAGGCGATGAAGAATGGGAGAAGAGACGTGGCGTCCCCAGGAGGGTGGAGGGGAGCTTTCCCAAAACCCCCTGCCGTCGGCAGCGGAGCCAGGAATCAACCCCCCATCTCCAAGGCACCGTCCCTCTGCTCTAAGTGCTTTGGCGTTTGCACTTTTGTTTGCGTTTGGTTCTTGTTGCAAGGACATACTTGATGTAAAGCAGCTCCTGTGGCTCAGCAGGGCTAATAGATATTATTTACTAATTGTGTTCTAACTATAAATGTTTGCCAGATGATAAAGGAAGGAAAGAAACTCTCTGAAGCGTGCACAGGGTGCTCAGGAGACACAAGGAGGCAGATAGACCCAAATCCTTCGAAGGCACCCACGTCACCCATGTGGTGCCTCTACTCACCGGGACACAAATGCATTAATGCAGAATATTTGCTTCTGGAGTCCAGGTGGTTTGTGGGACCGAGTAAATGGATGCAGCAGCTCCAGCGGGGTGGCTTTGGAGGCACTGGTGCAGGACACTTGAAGGAACCTCTCCCTTCCACAAAAGGTGCTGACCAACACCAAGAGGAGAGCAGGGAGATGGAGCCGGGTACCTGGGAAACATGATGGATGAGAAAAGGTTACCCAGATTAGGTGTTTAATCCAGAGCAGAGAAGATGACAGGAAAGGCTTTTTGTTGGCATTTGTGAGGCAAAGTAGTTTCTTTTCTCAGATACTGTTTGAGGTCTCTCCAAAAAGAGCTTGAGGAAGGTTTTCCTTTTCCTGGCAGCTTTGGAGAGGCTGCAGCCGCATTTACCCCCCTTGCTGCACAGGGCTCCACGTGCCCGTTACCAGGTGGCTTCTGCCCAGCACAGTCTGCTCCTGCCCATCCCTGCGGGGCTGGGACAGGGACCACTGGTGCTGCGGGAGGGGATGGGGACGGGGGGGCTCCAGGAAGGCCGGGCTGGAGGAGCCCAGCACCGGAGGGTGACTCACGGAGAGCTGGCTGCTGCTCGGGTTCGTGCCAGGACAGCAGCAAACCTCCGCGTTTCGCCTCGCTGGTCCTTGCTGGCGGAGCCTCCCAGCACAGCACCAGCAGCACGTGTAAATCTTCCCTCCCCCTTGACACGGGGGCAGCCCTCGCTCCCCAATAGCCCCTATTCCCCTTCTTCATCACTCTGATTTTTGAATTTAAAAAAAATAATCATGCTGCAGTCTGTTTTACTCACCTGCTAGTTTTATTTAACACCACCAGTATAAAAACATTCCCAACATACATCATCTGCCAACAATTCGAGTTCTCCCTTACATAACCCAGGTCCACCTACAGTTTTAAAGGTTGTTTTGTTTCTCATTTAGTTTTGAAAAGACATGCAAAACCCCTTTCCCATCGTGCCAGCCATCTCCCTGCCTCTGATCCAGGGGTCTGAGCTATGGGGATGAGCGACTGACCTGTGAAGCAGGGAGGGAAAACACCATAGAGCAGCTGCACATCACCTTCCTGAGACCGGCCCCAAACTGCTCACACAGAAGCAAAGAGCCACCAGTTTGTCTTTGAGCAGGGATGGGCATAGGACAGCGGGGGTGACGTCGTCCCTTGGCGCTGGCCTGTCCCCAGGCACCCGGACACACACCTACACCTTCCCCCAGCGTCACTGCAGGGGCAGTTTCCATTGCTGCACCCCTCCAAGAAGCTTTTGCCACTTCTGCAGCTCATGCACAAAAGCCATACTTTTTATTGTGCCTTTGTTGGGTTTTTCTTTCCTTCCTCCTGCCTAAAAAGATGCTGAAATCTCCCAAAGAATAATTATTTCCATGTGATCCCAGCACTTTCTCTTTTGGCTGGAACACTGGATGTGGTTTTGGGTCTGTGGGGTTTTTTTGATACATTTTTCTTTCTTATTCACAAATTTTTTGGTCATCATTGTGAGAGGCACCGTGCAACCCAACAGACTGGCTGCGAGTCCTAAGGAAACTGTAGCAGGACAAAAGCACAGGCACCCAGCACAAGTTGATGCAAGCAAAGAAACAAGAAAAAAAACCCCAGCTTTTGCAAACAACCTCGCTGCTGGGCTTCAGAAGGAGCCGGTCTGACTTTCAGTGTTTCATTTGGACTCCAGCTAGGAAGCTGCAGCCGGCGCTGAGAGCTAAAAACCCCGAATGAACGGCAGCTTTCATATTATGCATCCTGCTGAGAGACAGCAAGGAAAGTAAGAGACGGGGTTCTGAGTCACGAGGTAAGTTAAATGGATCTGAATAAGCTGGGGAAAAAAAAAATACTATATAGCAAACAAAGTGCTCCTGCCCTGCCGAAGCAGGTTGCTTGGGTGAGTCATTAAAAGCCGTGGTCTCTGCGCTGCCTCGTCTCGCTTTTTCTGCTCCACTGCAGCAGGCGAAATAAGTGCAAGGCCAGGTTATTGCTGAGCTGGCTTTGATTTGTTCCTACTAACACTCCTTGTTTCATTAACCACCCGTAGCACTCCGGAGTGATGCTTCCTCCTAGTCTGATTTTGCTCTTAGCTGTGGCTGAGCAGTGGGATGGGGATGGTGCCTCGTCCCGTGCGGCTCCGATCTGATGCAGGCAGGACAGAGCCGCCTCCTGGCATCCTCTGCAGACGTGGAAACTTTCAGGGGACTCCACTTCAGCCTCGCCGGAGAACTGCAGCCATTTGAAATGTGCTGCTCGTTCCCGAGCCATAAGCAGGGGTTTGCAGCGGGGACGGGATGGGACAGTCCTGCTGCTGCCAGCACCCATGTCTGGTGCTCCCACCCACCCTGCGTGGGACCCGCTGCAGGGACACCGCTGCTGCTTTATTTCGGCACACAGAAAGCCGATTTCCCGGAGCGGCTGAGTCAGCGGTGGCAAGTCACGGGGAAGCTGCCTTTCCTCTGGGAAGGGCGAAGGAGGGTTGGGTGCCGTCCGCTTCATCAGGATGATTTGCTCTATTGGAGAAGCTGCCCTGGGAATGACTTACTGTAACTTGTCCTGTGCCTCGGCAGCGCCGGGCTGAATCACTGCCTGGGCTTGCTACGGAGATGGGGCCGCTTTCAAGGAGCCGCAGAGCCCGGAGCAGGGCCACGTCCAGGACACTGCAGACATGTTCCTGGCGCTGGAGGGGCAGGAAGGGAAGAGAAGAAGGGGAGAGGGAAGAGCTGTTTGTTTAGGTACCAGCAAACATCCTTTTGCTCCCTGTCTGTGCTGAGATAAGTGCGATAACAGCCCCTGTCGCAGACCAGGGAAGGCAGCACCATGTGTGGATGCGGGTGCCCAGGCGCACGGGACCGTTTCCGTACAGGCACAGCCTCTCCTCCCATGGTGCCTGCAGGGCACTGCGATAAATCCATACAGTCCCCCAGGGCTAAGCATGTGCAGGTAATAGGAAGGGATGTTTCCTTCGGATCCCCATCTCTTCCCATGCCTGACAGGTGAAATCGCAGCTGGAGAGACCACGTGGTGACCGCACAAACCGCTGCTGCTCAGGGCCACATACTAGTGGGGTGAAGGTGTTTCACAGCTCCTCCCGGGACAGAGGAATTAGGGCACTTAACCCACATTAGAAATAGTCACACACTAAAAAAAGCACGAGAAAATAAAAAGCAACTGAGATAATCAGAAATGGAGCTACAGACTCACAGACCAAATGTTCACCCAGTGCATTACAAATACGGATGCAGCCGACACTCCTGGACCTCTCCATGGCCGGATCCTGGTTTTGCCTCTTCCCACCCCGCTCACAACGTGCAGGGCTCGAACCGACCCGCCTGGCTCCAGCAGCACTCCCAGCCCCTCTTCTGCTTCACCCCAGCGCGTTGTGTAAACACTGCGGACAAGAGGGCGTTAACGCCGGTCATCTGCAAACCACTACAGGCAGTGGAAATTTTTAAACTGCATCGCTTTTCGGGATCCAAATATTCTTGTCTGCGAGCCCTCAAGCCACTTCATGGCTGCAGACGGGCTCCTGATGCTCAGCTCGAGCGGAGCATCTCTGTGGCATCATGTTGGAGAGGAGCTGCCCCACGCTCAGCTCTGGCACCACGGGCAGAGGAACCACTGAGCTGCCACAGCTTTGCCTTGGAAAACGCACACGCTCCTTCAGTGTTTTGGGCTTTTCTACAATAAGTTGCTCATGAAGAAATTTTAGATCCTCCAGGGGAAGCAAATAAAAAAAATCCCGAACAAATAATTTCCAAGAGGAAGTCCAGTGTCCAGACAAACCCAGCCCTAACGGTGCTTCGTTTCCTGCTGCTGGCGACGCAAGGAGCTCTGGAGCAGTGCGGAGGTCGAGGCTTGAAAGAAGACAAAAGGTAAAAAAGCAGAACGGGAATATTTTCTGTCTCTGGAATGATGCCGAGATTCGAGGCTGACACATCCATGTGTTTTCCATCTCTGCAGCGCAAAGGTTTTAGTCTTAACTGCCCTCTTGGGTTCTCAGTCGAGATTTGTCACTGATTAAAACGGGCAGTGGCTGGCATCCTGCACGCCGTGAATTTGAAGCAAAGATAGTCATAGATTGCTTTTCTGAGTGAAGTCCTAGGAATAACAGGAAGGAAAACGTTAGCAGAAATTTAAAGCACAGCTCAAGGATCCAAGAGCAATTTCTGCCTCGTTAACTCTCAATATTGCAGCGTGTGAGCTCAGCACAGTTATTAGTGGGATTTATTCTTCGAGCATCCCTGTAAGGTAAGGACGTGCTTCCACTGTGCTCAGTGAGAACACGGGCCTGGGGTAGGTTAAGGTAGGTCTGTACCTTTGACTCAACCTATGCACCCCACGGGCTGCTTGTGGTGCAGATGGACCAGTCATGGCTTGGCCAAGATGTTGCCAACCACAGGGAAAACCTTTTGGTCCAGCCTCCAGGCTGACTTGCTTGACGTTCTGACTTTATTTTCTCTGTGTGCAGAGCAAGTAAGCTATTTTTGCAGATATTACGGGGATTTCGTATAATTTCTATTGCCCAGATGTGTTGCTTTATATCAGTGTGTTAAAACTCTTCAGGTACACAGAATGATTAAGAAGCTTTGCATGAGCAAATGGGCCTCATACATAAGCTGTCTACCTTGAGCTAGAAGATTAAAGTCAATCATGAACCAAAATAATCAATCAAGGTGCTCTCTCCAGCTCTAATAGTGTCAAGAAAATATAGTTAAATAAGAAGTTGCACACAAGAAGAAAGAATCACATCATTTACCTCCCTGAACTGGAACTAATGGTTTCTGCCCTTCCCTAGCAAAGGTCTGTGGCACCTCTAAAGCCCTGCGTGGGAGGAATTTGGGGTTTTTTGCTGGCAGACACCAGGAATCCCAGGTGTCGCTGGAAAACCATCACTTTTGATGTAGGTTATTCACAGCAGGTGAAAAATGCGTAAATAAAAATCTTGATGGATTATATTTAAATCAGGGTACTTCCAAGGTCAGTGCAAAGCAAAAAATACATTATTTAATCTTCTGTTCGGCCTTGGATTGAGCATGGTAGACAACAGTGTCCCTGGTTTGGGCATTGCATCCTCACCAGCGCTGTGAGGCAGCAGCCGTCAAAGGGTTTGTATTGCCAGCTCTGGTCAGAAAGACAGACACACCCTTTCAAAAGGGTCTGAACAACGGGAATGTTTGAATTTAATGCAAGGAGACTGGTATTTTCACTTGCTTTTTGGGCCAGGCAGAAATACCTGAACAGACAATCCCTTTTGGTAATATTTTAATCTTGTCTTTCTACTCAGAAATTCAGAGGGGAAGAAAAGGGACAGAAAAAACACAGTCTTTTTAAACCTTAGCTAAAGGGTTGTTTCAGTCAAAGAAACCTTTCATTACACTTAAACAGCTCTCCAACAATAACATATATCCTAATGTTATAATGAACACAACCACCAGACATGCTCATCACTAAAATTCACTGAAATTAACTGCCTTTTCATCAGGTTCAGACGCCTCATTTCATCGTTCATGAATTTTCATTTTGTTTGGCAAGACGTTGCCCAACAAATAGATCTGCCCATTTAGCACACGCGGAATTTCT
The DNA here is from genome assembly GCF_013368605.1 of Nyctibius grandis. Taxonomy (NCBI): domain Eukaryota; kingdom Metazoa; phylum Chordata; class Aves; order Nyctibiiformes; family Nyctibiidae; genus Nyctibius; species Nyctibius grandis. Next base: position 97,784,043 of record NC_090695.1, read on the forward strand.
TCCTTAGCATCAGATTAAATTCGCATTTGGTTGTTGAGTTTCATCCTGGTTCCACTTGCAGAGGCTGGGGGCTGTGTTGTGCTTCATGGCTTTGGAGCGGGAGGCTTGAAAGTTTTACGGGAAGAGCAAATATTTTATCTTGAAATGACCTATTGCAACCAAACGGGCCAAAAGTTTCCAAAGACAGGAGACCAGTTTTCCTCCCAGCCGTTAGGATGTCTGCGTATCTGTCATCATCTCCGGGTTTTTCTACCCAACAGGAAAAACAAGATTTCTGAATCGAACCAGGTTGAGATTTGCAGGTTCCCAGTACGGAAGACAAAGACAATAATTTATACTACCAGTTTTAATCTGTTGCTTTCAGGATGCTCCTGTGCATCTCTAGAGAAGTGTCATGAAGGATGACCAAGGAGGAGCATACTCAGTTTTGCAGCCTCGGGGCATTCAGTGCGGTACTAATGCATCATTTCAGGCAGTAAGGAGCACGTTGGATCACGGTGGGAAGGAGGATGGATGTCCCTCCCGTGCGGGGAGCTGAATGATGTGCGGGAGAGGCAGCCTCCTGGCCTGGGCTCTGGTGAGTCATGGCCATAGCAGAGCAAAGCCCAGCTTGTTGTTTGCTGTCTTCTGAAGAAGATAAACCTGTGCAGCTGAAGTCAAATCCATCATCACCACATTTGACAAAATAAGGTCACAATAATTATCTTTAAGGGAAAAAGCAAACGGCTAAAAACAACCTCTCGCTTTATCTCACAGGTTTTAAATTCTGAGCTTCATCCTTTTTGTAACTTTTTTTTTTTAAGGCATCAGATTTGACTTCCCCACCACCACCACAAGAATTATATTTGCTTCTCCTCTTTTCTCCAGATTGACAGGATCTTGTTATCAGGAAATCCTTACCAGGTTTGTTTCCTTTCCTGTTGCACATTTTATTTCTCTGTTTTGAGGTTTTCCTTCACCCGATCTCTGGTTTTCTGCTGGATATCTTCCAAACTTAATCTCATACTTCTGAATTCATCACCCTTTTCTTGCAGTCCTCTCAGACTCCTTTCTCTCCACTTCTTTCCTATTTTACTTCTCCTGTTCTTTCTTGTCTGTTAGGAGCAGACTACAAATCTGGAACTCTTTATTCAGAGACATCATTAAGGTTTCACCTAAAAATAGATATTGTGACCAAATAAATGTATCTGCCACTTCAGTGAGCTAACTTCACTAATTTTTTGAAGAAAAATGTGGTGTGGGGGTGTCAGCTCTAGGATGCCCTGAACTGACTGGTTTGTTGCCTGGTTTGCTCTGTTTTTTTTTTCCAAATGCAATTTCTGGCCAATAACTTGAGTAATTGTTCTTCATGAATCATGCAAGTGGCCACGATTTCTCCAGTGGGTGCTTGGATTATAGTAATGTGAAATGTGCACAGCCTGAACACTGATTTTTCACCCAGACTTTTTTTCCTTAAGTCACTTCTAAAAATAAGAAAGTCATTCATCTTAGGGAGAATAATGGCCTATAAAAATGTAAAGTAATTTCTTCATATTTATGAATCCTTTCCCTTCCACCCATTACGAACACCTCTCTTAATGAATGTTCTTTCTCCTTCATGAAGGTATTATGAGCACTTATGTGCTCCAGTTTTAATGTTCTGATAATGTAATCAAATACCCTATACTTTATCCCCAGGTTATTGACTACCCACACTCCTGAGAAGGGCTAAATAGCTTTTAGTCCCAAAGAGGATATATTGGCTCCGATTGCCTGGGACTCTGAGTGAAAATAGAATCATAGAGTGGTTTGGGTTGGAAGGGACCTTTAAAAGTCATCTAGTCCAATCCCCCTGCAATGAGCAGGGACATCTTCAACCAGATCAACAGAGACCGCTTCAGCTTGCCCTAAAGGAGTCACCTGGTGCCTGGCTTCTTGGTGGGTCTTCTTTAGACCATTATGTATACAGACAGACTTTAATCACATCAGACGAGACCCCAGAAACATTACACGAACCCCAAATGTTCTCCACAGTGCAAACTTTCTGTTCTGGTCATGTACGGGCTGGTTATTTATGACCTGCTGTCCATTTAGACTTGCACTGCATTTTTGTTCCTGTTTGGCAGCACAAAGATGGCTTAAGAAGTGAATGAAAATTAAAAAGGACTTAATGAAAATGAAATTCAGGCCCTGAACACTGATATAAAAGGAGTATTAATCCCTCCTCAGACTTGTGCCTAGAATGAGGTACAATTATGAATAGAAAGATCATTTCAAGTTATGACAGATTTGATGAAAGAACTTCCACTGCTGTCAGAAGGAAAGTTATTATGTTGCTGCTAATAAGTATTCACCGGGTTTCCAGTGAGCTGGATTACACCAAGTAATAAAAGGTGTGAATGACAGTTCTTTTGGGGCAGGTAAGAACTAGAAGAAAGCCTCTCCCAAGAATGCCACTACAATCCAAGTACCTTGCCTCGTATCGACACTTTTTTTTTTCATATTTTCTCAGCTGGTCCATTTTGTGCCCAGTGAAGCCTTTGTAGAGCTCCAAGGCAGGATTCCCTCTCTCTCTCCCTTTACAGATGGGACCCGTGTGTTCACTGAGCTCTTTCTGAAAGCCAGGACATCTAGCTACTACCTTCCACCTCTATTCCAGGAATTAAAGCTTGCAGAAGAGGAGCTGTAAAAGCTGTTCCCAGCCTGAGGTCAACAAGAGTCCATCCAACTAATTGGACTTTGGATAAGGTCCAAAAAGGCATCGGTCCAAAATCTGTCTTGTATGAAACACCACTGCAATCAGTAGAATGACACTAATTATACATGGTATGAGCAGGCAGTTGCCTGTCTCCAGCTCCAAATCTCTCCTTATGAAGGACAACGATGTGGAGCTCAGCTCACCTACTTTGCACCACCTGAAACATTTTCTCTCTGTTCATTTCACCCAGTATTCAGGGCCTCTAGCATTTGTGCAGAGCAAATCCCAGTTCAGCCTGTTTGTTGCAGCTATTTGGCTTTCCATTCTGCACATGGGAAAATAAAAATGGGAAGTGTACACAGAAATTCTGCTAGGAAGAGCAAATGGGTATGGTCAAAGCCTCAAACTGTTTGGCAAAATCACCTTGGAAAGAGGTTACCAGCAAGATGCTGCCAGAGACTAAAGAAACAAATGCTTTTGATTTCTTTTAGTTTCATTTCCCTTCAGGTTTTTTCTCAAAAAAAAAAAAAATCAGGTTTAGGCTCTATATTTAAATAAAGGTTCATTTGCTGTATCTGATTTTGGATTTTTCAGGATGGCAATGCAACAAACAAACAACAGGGCAACACTTGGTGTCTTTTACCGAGCACCTTTCGCAAGGGCTGTTCCAACAGCAGCCAGGCAGCAAGTGTGACTAGAGCAGAACTTGCTACTACAGCTTTAAGCATCTCAGCCTTAGCTTCTGATCTCAGCAGGTTGTGGGTTTGTGTTTGGTTTTTTTTTCTTTTGTTTACCTGGTGTCTCTAGTCAGATATTTCAGCTGTAGGTTATGAGAGACAGGGATTGCCTTTACCATTGCTTGTAAACAGTACGCATCGGGGCACCCTTCCTACCTGGAGTCTCCTGGTGCCACTACGAGATAAGCTAATAATTAATCACAAGAAATGCACCTTGCGGTAACATTAACAGATGGCCCATCAGAAGCTCTGATCTGATTCACCGTGTTAATAATTTCTGTTCCTTTGCTCGGTCCAGCTGGCTTCGCTGAAGATGAGCGCTGTGTTTCTCCTGCTCTTGGTGTCCACTGCGAACGTCGGTGCCGTGCTGGAAAAAGGTCTGCCGAGACGGGAACCGCGGCGCCTCTCGTGCGTGCGGTGTTGCGGGCCTTCCGAGCAGCCCGTCTCCATCGTCTCCTCACGATACACAAGGATGAGCAGCGACCCTGCCTATTCGGTACCCAAAGTCCAGCCCACTATAGATATCACCATCCTCAAAGGTGGGTAAAGCTGTCTATGGTGGTAACATCCTTTATCTTACTTGCTCACCCTCATTTTGCAAGCTGTGCTCCTCCCTACACCAAGAAAATTATCCACTTTATTTACCCAAAAGAAGGTCAAGGAGTGACATGGCACAGGCTGTAGATGTGGGCAAGCGAGATGAGTTGGCAAAAGGCCCTAATCCATCAAAAACCAGAATCACTAGAAGCTCAAGTTAGGTCACGCTAAGAACCAGATGAAATGTTATCACAGAATTACTAAACAGTAGAATTAGAAATTCACTCACTCACTTTCCATTTCACATTTTTTGTCTCAGTAAGGCAAGCAAACAAAAATTAAGCACATAATACAGGAGATGTGCCAAGAGTCCTGTGAACAGGGATTTGCAGACCAGACAAACCCAACCACCTCTCCCAGGCCCAAATCAGACCTCAGCAAAACCAATAACTTTTATTGCCCCAACCTCTGCATGAAGGGGCTGGGTTCATAAATATTGGATTTATGTAATTGGCCTGGTCAGGACATGGAGTTCCACTACGGGACATTGAACATTGGCACTACAAGCTCAGTGGAGCCAAGCTTTCACCTGGCATTTTTATCCTTCTGAGAATTAGGAAGGTGCTGGTGTCTGACCAATGCTTCCAGGTGTCTGTGCTGGGAAAACACTGTTTTAGCAGCTGCTTTTCTGGTTGTCTCCAGCAGGATGTGTCTGCAGCTTGGGCTTCATGTGCTCATGTTTGACAAGGTTTTCCTTTGTGCTCACAGGTGAGAAGGGTGAAATGGGAGAGAAGGGGTACCCTGGAGCAGTTGGGAAGGAAGGAGAGAGAGGGCTACGTGGCTTTAATGGACGGAAGGGACAGAAAGGCCAGCCTGGCCCACAAGGCCACTCCTGCAAGCAGCTCTATGCTGCTTTCTCAGTGGGTCGGAGAAAACCCCTTCATAGCTCCGACTACTTCCAGCACGTCACTTTTGACACTGAGTTCGTGAACCTCTACAAGCACTTCAACATGTTCTCCGGGAAGTTCTTCTGCTACGTGGCAGGAATCTACTACTTCAGCCTCAACGTCCACACCTGGAACTTCAAGGAGACCTACCTGCACTTGATGAAGAACGAGAAAGAGGTGGCCATCCTCTATGCCCAGCCCAGCGATCGGAGCATCATGCAGAGCCAGAGCCTGATGCTGGACCTGCAAGAAGGAGAGGAGGTGTGGGTGAGGATGTTCAAGCGGGAGCGAGAAAATGCCATTTATAGTGAGGAGTCTGATGTTTACATCATCTTCAATGGCCATTTAATCAAGCCAGCTGTAGAGTAGCCATTCATCAGCTTTAGGCTCAGAGCTTTGGTAGATACATTAGTGTCTTCCCTCTTAGAAACGCATATGTCTAGTTCCACTTGGAAGGACTACAGGCCTCCTGGCCTGCTGGCAGGGTTGTCTGTCCATGCCAAGGACACCTGTGTGGATGGAGGTGACTGTTTCAAGGTGGTGCAAGCTACACAAGTACTGAGAAGGCTTCAGACCTTATGTGCCCTGGAGAAGACGCACGCAAAAGGTCCCAGTTCTGCAGCCCTCTGTAGATCCCCAGTAACATCTCTAAAGAGTTTGCCAAGTTCGTAGCAAAAATTTAACTTCTTTGCTGTGCTTTAGACATTTTAATTATATCTAAGGATCCTCTTCAGATTCCAATTATCTGGGTGCTAGTTAAGGAATGTTATCACTCCTACGACAATACTTGGGTATTTCTGCAATGTGCAATATTGCTAATAAGAGCCCACACTCACCAGCACCTACACCAGGTCTGCTCCACTCAGGTAGGCAAGAATGCACCAATGTTAAAAACAATATTTTGCACAGTACATTTACCCTAAATTACATTTTTATCCCATTTCATGTAATACTACATTCTGAGAGCATAATGCTAGAGTAGATAAACAATAGCATATCGATCTGGCAAAGCTTTTTCAGAGGCACATAGTTTTAAGTACAGCTGTAGACACATGCTATAACTTTGCTAGACTTCTGTACTGCTAGCAGTACTTCTCACACAAAACACCCAACATGGCTGGGAATGTGGGTATTTCCCTTTTTAAGGAAAATTTTGGGCACTGCCTCAAGATCTAATTTCACAGTGCTCATTGCCAAGCTGGAATTTGAGGCCATGCTCATGTCTGAAAATTACCATCTTACAGCACCCTCATTTCTGGAAAGTGGAGAAAACAGGAAAGAAAAAAGGTGCTTTGCTGCAAGCAGAAATATTTTAGGGGCTTTGGTTCCTTTTTTTCCTAAAAAAATATTGACATAAGAGTGGAAAGGTACATGCAGCAGCAAGAAACATCGTTTTCCCCAGTTCCTCCTTGCCCATTCCCCAGTCTCTTCTTTGCATCCCAAGCCATTTGTTTGAAGGATACATGAAAAGTTCTTGCTAGGCAAACTGCTTCACTGCTGTACCTCGCCTATCCACAGCTGTTTGGAAAAGCAGCTGAAATAAAGGTATTGCTTTGAGTACACTTGCTCTGAGTACCATGGTTTTATTTTATCTCCATATGCCTTTTCACAGTACAGGGCTAAAACCAGTAGACTGAACATCCAGTCCCATATAACAGTCTCAGGTGGCAATTTTAGTTACTTTAATACCAAAGGACTCCAGAAACCAGACTGACACCAACTCCTCTCCTTGCAGGCCAGTAAAGAGCCACCATCAAGTATCAGGATGGGGAGACAGGGATGTTAATGACCCCTTGCTGTAAAATAAATACCAAATCTTTGAGAGCTCAGAGTCTTCGTGAAGATAGGAACTTTTAAGTAACCTATCTGCAAAGTAAATGCATGATGAAAATGGGTCTACAAGCCTTGAAACATGTCTGCCCCTGCTTCCATCACAGCCTGCAACTCTGAAAAGTGGGAAATGTGAAAGAAACACCCAAGGGCATTTTATGCAGATCTTTCACTGACCTGCTGTCAGCTGTCCAGCTGCTTAGGTCAGGCCATTGCACAGCATTTCCTTCCCACCCTCCTTCTAAAAAGGCTTCCTAATCAGCTGTCTCCATTAGGGTGATGGTAAAAGCCCTAACCATTGCGTTATTTGCAGCACACCACTTACTACTGAGAGCACTCACAGGGAGATGACAGCCCTGAGCAAACACATGCACAGGCAGAAACCTTTCCACTGCACCAGACACAGTGAAGGCATTTGCAAACTGTTTTTTCCAGCCATGTACCACATTTGAGAGCTCAAAATCTTTTTTTTTCCCCCCCCTCCTTTGTCCCTACTTTTAAGTGATTCCCCACCCAGACCTACATTTTGTGGCTGAAGAAAGTCATACTCTGGGTGCAGGGTACCCCTGGCAGAGGACCTCATGAGATGCCTGTGGTGGAGCAGGGATTATTTGCTGAGGCTCATGTGGTCACAGGGCTGTCTAACATTCCTCATATATCGAGTAGTTCATTATAATTAAAAAAGAAAAAAAATGATCCAACCCTCTTATAATGTCATGCCCAGCTGGGTTATTGACAGTGCTTAATCCAGCACTGGAAAAAACACACCCAGAACGTGTTTATGTTCAATCCATGCTGATTTTGGAAAAGTTACTTTCTACCAGGAAGCAAGCAGAATCCATCCATCTACATCACTATATATGCACATCTCCATAACACCCAGGCACACAGTCAGGGATAGTCTCATTATTGAAGCAATGGGATACACTCAGAACGCTCATGACTGATATGCCAGTGGCATAAGCAGGTAAATCACTAAAGCCACATTGGTTTCAGGTGCAGAATAACCTTTCAAATAATAAAAAAGTTTATTGGGTCACACACATTATTCAAATTAGACATTTATAGCATAAAAGAACTAGAAGCCTCAACCTGCTGAGTTCTTTGAGGGGAAAAAAATGAAATATCTAAAAAGCTTAATTTACAAAGACATTCCTACTGCCACCTGTTCAATGCATCCATCATTTTTTTCCGACTTCAAGGGCTGGGACAAGCATCCCTGTTTGGAGAAGTTTAATGAGCCAAATCCAAAGCACAAATATTTGAGATCTGCTCATCAACATACAGGCAGCCTGACAGGGTGTCTCCTATAGGAACAGAATTTAAATCCTTTTTTTTTCCCCCAGCAATATATGGCTTGGAAACTAAACTTTGAAAAAAACCCTCTCAAACTCTCTTTCGAAGAGAAGAAAGTGGCAGGTTTAAGTGCTGAAATCTAAATGAAAAGGAAAAAACTTAATTTGTATTTGTTTTTCCAATTATTTGCCTAAATTGGCACTTTGTATTTCATGCTTTGAAACAAGTCATCAGGGATCTGCTAGAATCTTTTTTCCAAACCCTTCAGTGAACAGTATTATATAGAAATGACAAAACTGCCTCAGCTGCCTTAAATCCCAGGTGCATTTTATTAAGAAACATTAGCTCTCCTGTAGGTCCCTCTCACCCCAGGATCCTTGTGGAAGATGAAGCCCCCATGGCACAAGGCACCAATAAACCAATTTGCCAAAAGAACCTTACCTGTCCTTGGGGCAGGGCCAGGAATAGGGGAAGCAGAGGAACCTGTTGAGATCACATACAAGGAGCTGTAAACAGAGAACAGGAGCCTTCTATAACAGAAAGATTAAGGAAAACATCAGATGAGAAGCATCTAACCCCCAAAAATCTCTTTTGGTTGGCATAGGAAGATGAAAATAGACTTTAAAAAAACATACCCTTTGTTTTCTCACTGCAAAGCTGTACAAGATTTACACTTACTAGCCCAAACTTTGCAATAGGGAGGAGGTAAACTCATCTGACATCCACTCCTTCCTTCCTTTGGCATCAGAGCCCTAGAAAAGCACCCCACAAGGAGAGTGTGCTGTACCAAAAAGGTGATGAATGGAAGAGAGCAGGGAAATGACCTGCCCATATCCACTGGGGGTAGGGCAAGATTTATGTTCAATGTAAGGAAAAAACACTTCAAGCAGAAGGAGAAACAGACTCTGCAAGTGGCTGCAGCATGAAAGAAGCTCTCCATCCCAGGAAGCCTTCGAGGGCATCCTAGGATCTGCCAGGAGCAATAAGGGCAGCTCTGGCTTAGAGCAGAGCACTGTACCACATAGCTGTACAGTGACCCTTTAAACTTTTCTTCCTGTAGATTTAAGTTTCAGCTTTTTTTTTTTCCTTGAGGAAAGCCCAAAAAAAGCCATAAGAAATAGTTCCCACTAAAAAACCCCATACAAAGAAACTGAGCCAAGCCTGCTCTCACATTGCTTTAAATATGCTTCAGCTGCAACTTCCAATATCACAAACTCACACATAAGAAATCCTGCAGCACAGCTCAGTAATTACTGGGCTCTATCAGCCCCATTAAATCCTGTGCTTAGGTCTGTCTGATGACTTCCCAATGTGCTCATTCACTCCCCTTCCTCACACAATTACACTACACAAAGAATTGCACTATGACTTGTAGGATTTCTGCAGAGCCCTTACTTAGCTATATAATTGCTCTATAACTCAGTTTTCCTCATTTTCCCTGTTTTTACCCTTGCATATATAAGACAGGAAAAAAATCCTTAGTTTAGCCTAAAAAAATCACTTCTCTGAGTTCAAACAGAGAAGCATCTGATTTCAAAGAGTCTGACCCTTTTCCTCCTATAAGCTTAAAAATAGCACAGACTTTCCTTCCCCTCCCCTTTTCCTTTCCTGAAGCAGAATTTAAGGGTGGTGCCTGAACTCCTCTTTATATGGAGAAGCAGCAAATTAATTGGAGCCCACCTGAGTCTGCCTTAACAAGGTGAGGGGCTATATAAGGCAGCAGGAAAGGGGGGGTGGCTTTTGGACTTGCTGGGAGAGGTGAGTTTTGTGTGGGTTTAGTGAGTGAGGTGTTGGTGCAAAATTATTAGTGATAATTTTAATTTAGTATTTAATAGAGAATTAGAGGAGGCACTACTTTATTTCACAGTGCTCTAAATGTGTTTATGTCTTCTCTCTTGCCTGTGATGAGCTGTAGCAATACTGAGTGTGAGGGTGCTGTTACAAAAAGCTTTCTTTGTTCCTATTGCTGGTCCTGCAACTTCTTCACTGACCTTGCTCTTAAAGGCTTTAATATTTTTTTTTTGTTTGGTCTTTAAGTATTGCTGTAACTACTCAGAAATATTCTCTTAAAAGAGATGTTAAAGACCTTATAGTCCTGGCTGTGACAAACAGCCAGTGTTCAGGTTAATAGCTCTTACACTGCTATTAGAGCTCACTATACCTGGCAGGGCTGGGGACTGGGCTGGTGCTTAGTGCTCTTGATGCCAAATAGCATCAAGGAACCTACAACCTCTGTGTGTTCCCTGTTTTCTCTAATTTCTCTGTTTCTGCATCCTTGCTGCTGGTCAAACCCTGCTGCTCTGTGCTGTCAGCCCTGCCTAAGGTGATTAAACTTCTGGACTAGTTCATTGACTCTCTGAGACTGTTGTGGTGAGCTGCAAAGCAAAAGTTATCTCCTTTCAGAGAGCCCTTCTTATCACACTTTCTAATTCTCAATAAATGGAGCAGCAGGTGAAGATTAGGTCTTCATCTTGCTGTAGGTTCAGCAGTGAATCTGAAGCACAGTTAATTGCCTTGCTTGCACCCCTATGATGGTAATGAGTAGTAAAGCAGGTGAGAAAAGGAGCTGGAAGGACTGACACTGTCCCCTGTGCTAACCACTAAAGCAATCTGGCTCTTGTGCTCTCCTGCTGCTGCTCCCTCCTTTGCAGCAGCTCTCTGAACCAGGGTTGGGGTTGCTAAGCCTGAAATCCTGCTCTGTGCTCAGCCTTTCAACTGTGCTCTTCAAAGATAGCCCAGTTCCTTGGTTTGGTTTTGGCCTCCAGCAATAAGCCATCCTTTAGTAACTGCTGTAATCACAGATTTCTCCTGGCTCATCAGAAGCTTAGCAAGGGCTGTGAGCTAATGTGAATCAGGCTTTTCCCAGCCAAATGAGACTGGTAAAATCTCTATCCTGCCAACTTTCGCTCAAAATGTTAAATTCCCCGAAGGTCTAGCTCTTCGTGTGTTTTTTCTGCCTGTAAATATTCACAATGGGACCTGACAGCAAGCACGCCTGTCCCCAGCAGCAGGTTAGTGTTGCTCCTTTGATCCTGTGCTGGGCACACTGCCTTTGGGCAGGCTGTGCTATAAACCTGTCTAGGTGCTAAGCAGTTTGCTCTGAGGATGTGCTGGATGCTTTTGGAAGTCTGATTACCCTCCTCATTCCTGAAAGGAAAATTGCTGAAAGAAAGGTTGATTCTTTCTAAAAGTTACACAGAATAGGCCTTTTAGGGCCTACTTTGAGGCTTACTTTTACTAAATGGTCTGGTATCAGATCCTGCATCCCATCTTCTTGCAGCCTTCTTTTGGGCAGGGAGACTGTTTCTGGTGAGGTCTCATCCCTCTTCGCTTTCTGGAAGCATCCTTCTCCGTCGGTCAGGGTAAGAGCAAAAGGAACCTCTGCCTTTGGCAAACTTTCTTCCTCTCAATAAGGAAACTTGTATTTTACAGCAGGAACAGGCAGATAACATCAATGCAGATAAGGAAACCAGGCAACAAATAAAGCTAATGGGTTGCGTTTGGATGAGTTGAATGCAACTTAATGATTCTAGTAAGAACCTATTCACTAACAAAGATTTAAAGTAGCAGATAAAATGCGGCAGATAGAATAGGAAAGTGTTAAAACAAATAGAAATCACTTACAAGCCAGGGAGCAATACAGAGCTAAAAGGCTGGAGACTTTGGCCTGCACAGGCTGTGCAAACACTGTCTGCTTCCCCACCCTGCCCTTTAGTTCTGCTGGAGTAGGAGGGTGGGAATGGTGTTTCCTAAACCATGGGGCTGGGGCTCCAGACGGAGCAGCACGGGGTGCCCCGGGACAGGCTGGGGAGCCCCTCGTCCTCCTGCCTTGGGAGAGCTGGGACACGGTGGGGGGTTCCCTGTCCTTGCTCCAATGCTGTGCCCCGGGGCTATCCCTGCTGAAGCTGGGGATGCCTCTTTCTCCCCCTGCACCCCCATTTTCCATGGTGGTTTTTGCTTTCATGGCAAAGGTCCAAGCAACAGCACCTGGAAGCTGCAAACCTGTGTGCTTTCTCTGCCAGTTTACAATACCTGGCTCCTTGGCACCTTGTCTTTGCCTAATTTTGTGAGATTTTATATGCCCTCTGCCTAACCAGCCACTTAGAAGTCCCTGGGTAAGAGTTCACACACTGTGTGACTATAAGGGGGCAGGACCTATCTTCTTGTGGGGAGAGCTCAGAGCTGGTTACTTGTCCTTGCAGTGCTGGATTTGGCCACAGCAGAAACGTGGGCAGAGCTTTATCCCCTCTGCCAGCACCAGCTGCAGCTCAGGGATGGGCAAACAGGGAGGGTGAGGTGGTGGAGCCAATCCGGTGCTGGGGGCTTTGCTTCCCAGCTCCCAAACCAGCAGATGTTCTCCTGACAGCAGCTCTGTGTCATGCTCCAGCCAAAAGCTGCTGCAGAGGATCTGGGCACCCCAACAATTGCTGCCATACGTTGGGCATGACAACCTAATGCTATTTGTAACTCCTTTCTTCCAGGGAAAATTGCATTAAAGCCAAGTCACAAAGCAATTGCTTCCTCCCTCGGTGGTGGGGTGAGCAGACACCTTTTTGCTGGAGTCCTGAATGCTGCAGTGTGAGCAAGTGGCAGATCTTCTCCTGCTGCCTTTGCCACTGAAAGGCCATTTAAGGAGCAAAACTTCTGTTGTGGGAAGCAGAGGAATCGCCACTGGGTTTGGGTTTTTGCTGATGCAAAATGCCAGCACTGCACAAGCAGCCAAGCAGCTGCCTGCGTATACTCAGGGAATCACATCACACTGTTTCCAAGCAGGGAAGAATGCAAATAATTTACTCGACAAGGTCGTTCTTCCCTCTGTTCCTCTGTGCTTTTCATCCCTTTTCCAGGAGGAATTCTGACTCTCCCATTGATTGAAAGGCACCTGTACAGTGAAGTATAAATCACACACTGCTGTGTCCATCTTGGATGGCAAGTGCAGAGAAGCATTAGCATCCAGGGAATTAAAAAGTGTCTGCCTGCTTTTTGGGGGTCTGCCACTCTTATTTGTGGTGCCTGGATCCTGTTGAGAAGAATTTCCCTGAAGTGCCTGGGCAGGAATCCCCATTGCTTTTGCTTTCAGCCCTGAATAAAATCAAGGAGGGAAAAGCTCAAAGTGCTCCAGAGGGAAGGAAAATGCCAAGACTTTCAAACTCCAGTAAAAAGCTTTGAAAACACACAACTGTGAACAAACACAGGTTCTGGCCCTGAAACCTGCTCCTCTCTGTAGGAAGTGCTCCCTCAGACCACACACTAATGGCAGTTGTTCCCCAGGGTGGAGAAATGAGCTGACAGCAGCATAACACTGCCGCGGTGATGCTTGTTTTGTGCAAAACTTGTCATCTGCTATTTTTAAGATCCAACAAAATACAAAAGGAACTGTTGGAATAGGTGATGTGGATGCCAGCTCCTCCTTGCTCTCTCTTGCCATACTTTCTGTGCCCGTCTGGCAGTGGTGCTGCACATCTTGGCTTTATTATACATTGTAGAGAGAGAGTAAGCCTCTCCTGGTAATGAAAATACAGGGCTGGGAGGAGTATGTAATGCAGGAAACATGAAAAAACCTACCAGGCATATGTAATTTGGGATGCTACAACCACTGTGTTGAGTCACAGAATCACAGAATCAACCAGGTTGGAAGAGACCTCTGGGATCATCAAGTCCAACCATTGAGTCATAGAGGTTCCTTGCACAACATTAGCTCTAACAGTGGACACAACTTTAATTATTCTCCGCCATGCTACAACAGGGACACTTAAAATAAACTCTCATTAAGAAACAGAAGAGTTTAGTGCTCTGAAGACCCAAAGTGAAAGTGGACCAGGGCTAGGAAAGGGTATTGGTGCACTCAGGATTTTGTCAAGGACTCCTCCCCAGCCCTGCTCCTGTTTGTGAAGGCTGGAGGAATGGCTGCTGCTGGTTACACAGCTAAAATATTTGGAGAAGTTGTGACTCAACCCAATATAATCCCTAGTCATTCCCCTAGCTATACATCTGAGACCAGAATGAAGTAAAATCAAGCAGACAGTGGGAACCTGGCTGGAATGTAGCAAATTCATGGAGCCTGGGTGGTAGAGCCAGCACTGCCTGTACTGAGCAGGCCTGGCCCCTTGTTGGAGATGATTCAAGTTATTGTGTCCTGGGGATTTTAGGTATTTAGTGACAGATCTCCTAATGGTTTGCACGTTAGCAAATGTTTGATCATCAGTGTCTCTGGTGCGGTTGTATTTTGTGCTCAGTATCTCCCAGCGCGGGGGTGTTTCACCTTGGATGATTCTCAAGTGGAGCAAATAGCATTTATTTGGTATATTAACCTCATCTAATTGAGTTCTCTGCTCATTAAGAATAGCATTTACAATTTATCAACCATAAAACCGCTAACTGCATTTGCTTAATTACTGGCGATGTCATTTGTTAGGGGCTTTGGGGAAGAAAGCTGTGGGTGTTCAGAGCTGGCACACACCACATACTCCGTCAAGCTGAAAAGCTCCTTCCCTGCTGATGCTCTGGGCAGAGCAGTTTGCCCCCTTCATATGGCCTGCAACGTTCTTCTGCCCATGAAAAGCTATTCAGCCTCAGCGCCCACTGCCTTCATTGAGAATTGGGCAGCTCAAAGTCAATCTGCAGCATCTCAGGACAACCCTGTGATGGGCAGGATAAATAATAACTAGGTGATCTGTCCCCAAAATCAGCAGTGGCACAGGCATCCCTCCTGATTTGCTGTGGCCCATTCGCCTGCAGCAGGAGCCATTGTCCCAGGGCACATTGGGGCTGCTCCTCTCATGTGAAGTTGAAAAAGCTGTGACGGTGCTGCAGGCTGAACCCGCAGCGGTGCAACAGCCTCTGAATTACTGCGTTGACTCATGGCCTGTCTCTTTGCTATACTAGTGAAAAGGAAAATATCAAAAGCTTTTATTATTGGGTAGCATTCATCAGAGGCAGAATGGCTTTGCAAGTCAAGCATTAGGTCTATAAAATGCAAAAAGGGCCATGGCACTTGATATAAAATTCCCCAAATGCTTTTAGTTTCACACTGAACAATACCCTGTGGCACTAGATAAAATACTGGTCCGAAGTGATTTCTGAGGTGAATAGGATCTTGCTATTATTGAAGTTAATTGCAGAATTCATCTCTGCCTGGGATCTATTTCGGATCCTCGGGAAGTGTCCTGTAGTCTCTTATCCCCAGCTACTGGGTTGCAGCCTCAGCCAGCAGCCGAGTAAAACAAGTTTGTTTGTGTGTTTGCGTTTGTAACCCAATTAAATATAGCACCACTTTGTGTGCAGAGTGGCTTGTGCAAAGTCAGTCCTGATGCACAGAACTACTAGAAAAAGGCCCTTAGAGGATTTCAGGTATGACAGCATGTCACAAGCCGCAGAGCAAAGTGGTGCTTTCCCAGCCTTGGGCTGTGGGAAGGGTTTCTTTCAGGCTTCTTGAACCTGCTGTGATTGTTACTGGAAATGACACTTGCTAAATTGTCAAGTGCCACAAATCTGTGCTTTCATTTCCCTCTGAACTTCAGTCTGACTGGAAAAGTATCAGTGAAAGCCTGTGTATGCAAGCTCCTCTTGTGCTTCTCACCTTGACGCTTCCACTCACGAGAACTTACTAATAACAGCGAGTGTTATTCTTTGTCGCTATTAACACTCAGACCTGTGGTGCAGCCAAACAGGACAAAACATCCCAGCTAAAATGAGGTGTTTGACACAAAAGAGGCTGCACTGACTTAGTGCCATGGTCTAGTTGACATGGTGGTGTCAGGGCAATGGTTGGACTCGATGATCCCAGAGGGCTCTTCCAACCTCATTGATTCTGTGATTCTGTGATTTATGAAAATACAAAAAAAATAGTGTTCAAACTGGAACATTCACAGTGTAATTCATGCCCCCCCCTCCATTCGGCTAAGCCCAGCTGACAACAGAGCAGGTTATTCCCGATGCTGATCTGAGCCCACGTGAGAAGTGCAGGTGTGTGCCGAGCTGTCCTGAGCCTGGTTAACCAGTGCGACATCAAGAAATCAGTTCAGAGCAATTCTTAGCTAAATTTTGCAGAACCTGCATTTTTCCTTTCTGTTTTTGCCACATTAAAAGTAAAATAGCTAGTGCCTGTTGAGAGCTGTCCCGTGAAACATGGACTTTGTGCCCACCTGAAGCCCATGCCTGGACCAGCAGCACCCTCCAGGCTGGGCCAGCTGAGCTGCCACAGCACCTAGTGCCCAGCACTGGGGGACACATACGTACCCCCAAGCCAACTTCACACTCTACTCTGTCTCAGCCAGACTGAATTTAAACTTCTCAGCTCTGTGTCATACGTATCTCAGTTACTTTTGATGATTTATCATGATCTTGCTCAAACTAAGGTCTCCCCAGTCCCAGAGTGAATCGGAGAGTTGGCGGCGCATGGTCAGAAATCTTGAGAATATCATGTTTTTTTCATCTTGATGTGCAGGAGGTGTTGTGCTTTGAAATTTTTCAGCACTTTAATTAGATGATTAGGATCATCCTCAGCTTTCAAGTTGCATCTTTTAAGGGCTGGGGAAGGAGGATGGTTGGAAAAGGGGAAAAAAGGAAGAAAACCAGCTTTGTGTACGGGCTTTTCATACAGTTCCATTTTCCACACTCTTTTTTTGTGCTCTCTGGAAATTGCAAATGCTCTTTGCTAAGTGCATCTCTGACAATGCTGGCTCCTGCTCGCTGAACAATACGGAGGTGTTTTAATATCCGATTGGAAAATTTCTCGAGGGATTCACAAAGGATGAAATCCACCCCCGTGCAGGCAGCCAGCTCCAGGTCTGCCATTGGGAGGCATGAGGCATTCATAGACTGCACTCTGGCCTCTTGCACAGCAGTGAATTTCACCTAAATGAACTGCCTGAAGTGATTTGAGACTAAATTCATGCTGGTTTTAGCTGGTATCTATCATGCCAGCTACCGGCATTGCAGAACCTGGTCAAGAATCCCAGCCTGGACCAGGGCTGATGTTGCCCTGCCAATAAAACTGTCCATTTCAGGGGAGCAGAAACCCCCTGTTCACATTGCTTGGCTTGGTCTGTATGTTCCAGGTCAGCTCTGCCTTTATATCATGGCTGCATCAGGTCAGAAATGTGATGCAATTACATTTCCCCCACGTAAGATTTTACAGGTGTCGGAGAAATCCAAATACAATTTGGTGACATGAATTTGTTCTGTGTAGATGCAATGATTCCTGTCTGGAGTAGTCAGGCGCATGCACGCCAGAAAATAAAACATTTGCAAGGCTGAGATGTGAGGCCCGTCAGACCTCTGTCTATCACCTGGCATATGGGACTGGGTTCACACACGTGGCTGCAGCCTGTGCTGTGAGCCCTGATAGCGGTGCGAACAGGAGAGCAGAATGATCGCATTAATTCTGGAAGCTGCACAATTAATTCCCCCTGCCCATGGGAGCTGCTGTCATCACGTCTCTTCAGAGCCAGCATTTCTTCCCGTGACATGGCACTGCTCTGGTGTGTGTGCTACCTTGTCTTTGTTCTGCTTGTCTGAAGCAGTGGTTTTGCAGAGAAGTCGGGGTGTGACATGCACCATCTCTCCTGTTGTGCAGAGCTGCTGCAGCCCCAAGGTGTTAGTGATGGCCATGGCTGATACGTGTCAATCTGAGACAGAAGGAAGAGCCTGTGCAATGTGTCGTGATATTCATGTGAGTAAATATATTTCTGTTGATCCCACTCCTCATTATTTTGTGGTGGCTATAGGTTCACGGGCTAGACATCATGGCCAAGCACAGACTGAAAGGTGCTGTCTGCTGGGGAGATGGTGAACTTGGATGACGTATCTGGACTCCTGAAGCCTTGGACCTTCTATGTGGTGTTGCTAAGAGCCCTTCATCTCCACCCTGGTTTTGTTTGTGCTCTCAGGGAATGCTGTTAACTCCCAGGGCAGGGATGGAACACACTTTTATTTCAAATTTCAAGAAGGTAAGAGGATGTTATGCTGTGAAAAGCTGGAGAGCGTAAGTTAATTGAGATCCTGTGAGGGAATTTTTTTTTCTCCACATTCTCCCCACAAAGGCATGGTGGGACTTGCCCCTGGAGCACTGTGAGGGGAAGCCCAAAATCTCCCTCTGGAGTTTCAAGATGGGGCAACCAGCAGCAAGTGCTCTGGACCAGTGATGGCTGCACACCTGGACCTCCCATTCAAACACTCTCCACTTGCACAAGGAGTATAAAAACCAGGTCCACAGTTTGCACCTTAGACTGCCTGGCAGAGGGACAGCCTAGCTATGTGAAAAGGCATAGAGGAACCCTTATCCCTGATGGTCCCACGGCCGAGCTGCAGGTCCAGGGCTGTGTATGTTTGCAGCACAGGGGCTGTTGAGTTAAATTCAGATGCAAACTTATCTGTTGGCCTCACATCACCAGAGCACAGGACTGTACATCCCACTGCTTTTAAGGGCTGTTGCTTTCCATTACCCGTGTTGGAAAAAACCAAAACACTAAAGCAACTCCAAAGGTTCATCCTAGGAAATGGAGAGTAAGCTAAGGGAACAGGACACATCTGGTGTTTGGGACGACTCTTTGCTCGAGGTCAGAAACCTGGATGGAGAGCTTAAAGGCTCAAGGTATAGATGGTAAGAGAGCAAGTAGAGAAAGCTTTCACCTTTAGTGACTTTTCAGGGAAAGATGAAGAGATACAGAGGATTAAGTGTTACGAGATTACAGCAGGAAAGAGAGAGAGAACACAGAAACCCCAGACCATCATCCATCTCATAGCAACAAGGCTGGATTTAGATGGAGTTATTCAAACAACACAAAAATGTGCAGGAATAAATGTGACATGAAAACAAAGTGGAGGTTCAGGTGACCAACTGAGTCATTTCGGGTAACCGAGATGGTGGAGCTGGATAAGCCATTCTGGGAACAAACCACAGTAGTATAAAATGAGCAACTTTTTCCTTCTTTCTGATTGCAGAAGGTAATGGGCAGGTCGGAGGACCAGGGGAAAGGCACCATCTGCACATGCTAGAAACATGGCCTTGCAATTTTTAAGGATGCTGCTGCACGTATGAAGGCTGTGCCAGGACCATACATCGCAGGAAACGTTTGGATCCCAGTGACAACCCAGTCCCTGGGGCCACGAGTGCGCAAAGCCTCAGGGAACAGAGATCTGGCGTCAACAGATGGTCTCTTAGGCTTGTGGTAGTCCCAGGGAGGTTTGCATTAAGGCACACATAAGCAATACTGATTTTGGGAGTTAGGCTACATTTAGCTGCAACTCAAAGAGGGAAGGAGGACAAATAAGGCTCTGCTCTTACTCCGATGTAAATCCATCAGTCTCTGGATATACTCCTGCCTCAGACCACAGTTCAGATACACGCCTGGGTATTGCCTCACTGAGGGAGCAACCAGAGAGAGATCCTGGTGCCAGCGGAGCCACTGGTGACCCTGGAAACCCAGGAGGCCAGATGTCATCGGAGAAGCACATTAATCCCAGGTCAGTCCTGACCCCTCTGAGATATCCCCCTGGAAGCTGCCGTTTGGAATTGCTGCGTCCTGCAAATGCCACTTGTACAAACTGAATATGTGACTTTTCCTCCTCACTTATACCCATTTTTATTGGAATAAAAAGGGATGCACTTAAGAAAGGTGCTCCTTTACCCCAGCTGTTGCTTGTTTTACTTCTGCACACGTACTTCAGCAAAGCACTTTGGTATCCAGCAGTTGAAAATCTGTTTACTGAGAGGTTTGCATGAACCTCAATGAATATTCATAACTGGGGACTTAAACAGGAATGGCAACAAGCAAATATATTTTGCAACCTTGTGAAGGTCAGATGGGCACAGGGCAAGGTTTCCTTGACCTTCATGTGCATGTGGGTGTTTGTTTTCAGTAGCGCAGCTAGAGAGCTCACATTTGTAATACTTTAATGAATCAAGGGGTTGGCCAAGAAAGGAGTATTTAAAGCTGAATAGGAAGTTTTAATTTGAAGAATTGTCTGTCGAGTTATTACAAATGTCAGTCAGTCCCTCAGGCTTAGTGACTGGATTTGAAATGTGTAAAAAAAAAATAACGGCATTGGGGAGTGTCACTTCTGCCTCTTGCTTTCTGGGAATGGCTGGCTGGGAGGACAGATTTTCATCTGAATTTGTCAGTCTTTGTCAAAACATGACATGTTTTGATAAAATGTGTTCAGAGATGCTGTCAGCTTGCCTGGCTCCTCAGAAATCCACCGCTAAGCTGCTGGGGAAACCCGTGTCTCCCCAAGAGCAGTGTATAGGCTTTGGAAAGAGCGAGTGGAGCTTCTGAAGGCACAATGCAAGTCTGAGAAAAAGCTTCTTGGGATGAGGAGAGGATCCCGGGGGGCAAAGGCTGCACGGCACTGGGGCAGATGGTCTGCAGGAGCCATGGGGGAGACCTGCAGGAGCAGAGCTGCTCCCAGAAAAAAAGCCCTGGCCAGGAAAAGGGCTGCCAAATTTACACTGAACTGCTTTACCTGGGCCACGCTGAGGAGATGGTGCCTCAGAGCCCAACAGGACCAACCCAGGGGCTGGATTCTCCCTGGGGGTGGGAAGCAGACCCTACGTGTGCTCTTGGCTGCAACTGCCACTGTGCTTCCTCCTCTAACCCCAGCTGGGAACAGGCATTCGTTATGAAACCGAATTCCCCAGACGGTTGTTTGTTGAAAGGTCATTTGGCTGTCTTATCTGAAAACTGATGCATTGAAAGCTTCCCTAAATTTGCTCATTAAATATGATGCATTGCAACATTATCAACGAAAATGTTGGCAGGCAGGCTCCTCGCTGGAACATCTATTTTCTGGTAACTGTGGTCCCTAATCCTGACCCAGGGGTAGTGGGTGTAGACGTGGGGTAGGTCTGGCTCCTGTTCAAAACTGGGATCCAAAATGATGCCTTTTCAGGCCAACCTTCTTTGCAAATTCTTGCAGCAGATAGATCCAAGGATGAGAAGAAGAGAAGTACAAAAGGCCAAAGTTGCAGGAGAGTTGATGGAGCTGGGGGAAGTTGTGGGAATGCCTGTGGGTCAGACTGGGTCTGACTTGAAGGAATGGCACAGCAAATGCAATCGAGAAGAAATCTCCTATCCTTAGAAGAAAGGCTTCATCTCCCTGCAGGACATCACTGCTCCTGCCAGGAACTACATGATCTGGGACACATTTCATGATGTAGAGAGCCCTCCAACCCAGCACAGTCCTTGGCAGTCCTGCCCTACTTTTTCAGAGACATTTAGCAGTTGCGTGTGGCTCTGTGCGTACATCAGGCCTTTCCACGAGTGGCGTTTCAGATACCACTGTCCTCCCAAGAGGACCATTGTGTTTGAGACCGACTTCCCAGCTCTCCCCATCAGCTCCCCTTGCAGACACAGCAGCAGCTGGCGAGGAAAACGGCGGCGTTAGGAGCGGTGCCCCCGTCCCCTCTCCCCTCCGCCAGCCTCTCGTAGCCATTTGTCAAAGCAGCGTGAGAGTCAGAAGCAGCACCGAAACGCTTTGCGCTGAGATTTTCAATTAGGGAACACAAAAGCCTGTTTAATAAACTCTTAGAGGCTTGTTAGCTGAGACATAATTAAGATTAATGTTGACTGGGGACCAGAGGAAACAGGGCTGAAAGTGAATCAAAGCGGGGCAGACAGTTTCCACCATTAGGATAATGCAAGAACGAGTTTTCTTCCTGCAATAGTGGATTGTATCAGGTACATTGCTATGCCGGAGGGAACCCTGCTTATATTTCCCTATTCTGTTAGAAGGCAAACATTAAAAGGGAGAAAAAGCTGTTTTCTTCCTCTTGTTCCCCCAAATGTGCTCACAGCCCTTTCACAGGCAGCTGTTTTCTCAAGAGCTTTGCGCACTCAAAGCTCAGGTGATAGCAGGTTTGGAATAAAGCTCCACACTCCGGGTTGACACGGAGACGGCTGTTAGGCCAGTCGATTTCTGATGCTTCCCCGGGGCTGTGATTGCCAGTAGGAAGGATGGCAAAATGAGGAACCCTGGCACACAAGCACAGCTGCTGCCTGGTTGGCCAGGCAGGTCTCACCCCAGCCTCAGACTGTGGCTTGGAGGGGGGCAGCCGCACACGAGCCTCAAGCTTTGCCAGGGGAGGTTCAGGTTGGACATGAGGAAGCATTTCTTCTCAGCAAGGGTCATTAGCCATTGGAAGGGGCTGCCCAGGGAGGTGGTGGAGTCACCATCTCTGGAGGTGTTTAAGAAAAGCCTGGACATGGCACTTAGTGCCCTGGTCTAGTTGCCATGGTGGTGTCAGGGCAATGGTTGGACTCAATGATCCCAGAGGGCTCTTCCAACCTGATTGATTCTGAGGGCTGGACAGACCGAGCCAGCATCCACGCACACACAAGGGCACAGGGCAGACATGACTCCTGCTCTCCCTGCTTTGATCTCAGTTTTATCAGCCTATTTTTCAGCTGTCTCACTATTCCCTTCAGATAAAACTTCTCTTGGTTAATTCCAAATATGATCAAATTCTAT
This sequence comes from Nyctibius grandis, assembly GCF_013368605.1. Classification (NCBI taxonomy): domain Eukaryota; kingdom Metazoa; phylum Chordata; class Aves; order Nyctibiiformes; family Nyctibiidae; genus Nyctibius; species Nyctibius grandis. Next base: position 97,806,536 of record NC_090695.1, read on the forward strand.
GGAGGAAAGAGAGAAATAATCTTTGCTCTGCTAATGGAATGCCAGATTTTAATTCTTTCCCATACATCTTAATTTATTAAAGTCCTTTTTCTTTCCGAGGCAGAAGATGTTCCTGGCTGAATTCATAAATCAAGCCAGGATAAGTGGGTGGTAAAATCCACCAGCAGTTACACACCAATGCCAGTGAAACAGCCCTGTCGCTCCTTCCAAGCTGGGTTTTCAGGCGTCATCTGGCCAACCACCCACTGCATTCTCCAGATGTCTCCCATGGATGCTGAGCTGTCTGTGGTTTCACTGCTGGGTATATACACCAAAAAACATATCAAAACTCAGGGATTTACAAATTCAGTTCCCACTTGTGATCATCTAGAACCATGTAACACTGCCTTCGGCAGCCATGTGCTCACTCTGGCAATGCCAGCAGGGAAGGATTGCCTTCCCTGCCCCAAATCTGGTGCCCAGATGCTGCAAAATCCCTGTGCTGCCAGAGGTCAGAGAGAGACATCAGAGAAAACAGGAGGGATGGGCTGTTTGGGGGATTCCTAGGTGAGATCAGTGAAGATGAGGTGTAGGATGGCACTGCTTGGGGCCAGGGAGGCGGCAACGGCAGGGACTGGGAAAAAATTCAATGGGAATTTTTGGAATGGGAACCTATCCTCCCTACAGAGCAGCAAAATCTGGGATCATGAGGTAGAGCATAGGAGGGAGAAAGAATCCAGGGCCAGTGTGCAGGGAAGCACTGTGGGAGGAGTGGATGGGCAAAGGCAGGCACACACTAAGGGGGAGGCTGGAGTAAGTGGGACACATCCCAAAACGACAGCTGAGTTGCACCCCATTAGTCAAACCCCTGACGTCTGCAAATGTCCTCAGGAGAAGGTGGGAATTGTTAAAATGTTGGCTCCGACACTACCACCTCTCACAAATCTCTGTGGAAAATAGCCCCCTCACTGTTCAGCTGCGAGGCAGAGGGCTTTAGGCATTTTTGTTTTGTTTCCTAGAATCTCAAGACATGCCTCATCATAAACTATGCACATACCGAATGAGCTGACGGAAGGTTACTGATGTTAATCACAAGCTGTGTGGAGACACAGAAAGAAAGATGAAAACCTGAAATGTGTACAAGCCGCAGGAGTCCCCAGAACTGCCTGTCTCGCTGCCATCCCCCATCCCTCATCCCGTGCTCTCTCATTTACATCTTTTTCAGGTAAAGACCAAATGCTTTTGTATGTTGGCTAAGTGCTCTGCTCTCCTGGGGTGCCCTGCTTCTTCCATCACCCACTGCTTAGGGGCCCCACTCCGTGTTTGTGCAGCTCCTAGCACGAAGGAGCACTGTCCTTGGTGCGCAGGCACTACAGCAATGAGCATGCTCAGCACTACCTGGACTTTCACTAATATTAGTGAAAAATAGTGCTGTAAATCAGTAGTTACACCAATATTGCCCAGAAATGCAAAACGACTCTCATGGGCCAGCCAAGCTGGATTTGTGTGGCTGTACTTGCATGGTGGCTAATTTAGGCTTTAGATAGGGTGCTACAATGATGCCAGACCAATTTGCACCTCTGTCTTTTCCTGCTACACCTCCTTCTGGGTGCAGTCATGTTGTCTCTATGAGCTGAAGTCTCATGGGACGACCCCCATTTGGTTTTACCCTACCTGATGGATTTGGCACCCAAGTTAGTGCCAGACCATGAGTCCTGCCTGTCACAAACCCAAAAAACTTTGCTAAAATTCCTGTGATCAACTCCCCTTCACTGACTTCAGAGCCAAATTCTCCTTTCTTGAAAGTCCGAGATAGTTTTCCTGCTGCTCCTGATTTGCATGGATGTACCCTGAGGACAGAGCTTAATTCACCATGCACTGACTACACCACCTTTGATCGTTCAGCCAAACACCAGTGCATGATCAAAAGGGAGAGAAAACAAGAAAATATGCAGAAATGGGTTAAAAAAAACAAAACCAAACCAAACCCCAAAACAGGGGTGGGGGAGAGAGTGGCTCTCCATCACCATTACTGTCTAACGCAGGAGCTGTGAGAGCACTGATTTATCAATTGCTAAATCTGTAGAGTAACACACAAAAAAGCTGTGCAAAACCCACGAGCCCATTTGAGCCCAGGTGAGGGTTTCAGTGAGAAATCTTTGCTAACTTGTCCAGTTAGGACTGAAATGGGTTAGGGAGGGTTCACCTGAGCTGCTACAGCAACAGGGAGCTGCATCACCTGCTGCCAAGCGGAGACAGGCAGGTTAGGTGGGACCAAAGCCACCTTCTCCGCAGCTGCAGGTGGCCCAAGTGGCCGTGGGGCTGAGGTCCCAGCAGGACAGCCCTGTCCTTCTGCTTTTGCGTGTGGCAGGTGTGTTTGGTGCAGGCAGACACTTCACATGCCAACCGGTGAAGGCAAATCAGCCAGGCTCCTGGGAGCAATCTCAGGAGTTGGCAAATACAGCGTTAGCATCTCTGTGGGACCTCTTCCATCAGGTTCTCGGGGTAGATGATGGATTTCATGATTAATAATATGCCCCTTCTCATCATCCTTCAGAGCATAAATCTTGCTCACGGTGGAGCGAAAGGCTGAAGAGACCAAAGGCTGCATATAAATGCCTTTGGGCTGGACAGGGGCATTTCAGTGCTGCGGCTCAGCTTGAAATGGTTAACGATGGCCAAGGAAAAGAAATACATTCTCCTTTGTTCTGTCATTGTGGAGAAAAAGAGAAATTAATAATCTATTTCTGTTCCTAACTGGGCAGGCTTTGGAAGCCTGCTTTAGCAGCTAGGCCTGAAGCCCAGCTCTTAGCTTACCTGACTGCCTCAGGCTTGAATTTTTAGTCATCTTCCATGCTTGAGCTTCTAGGAGGGATCCTGACCCCCATCACCCAACATGGGAAATGGCTAGATTGGGTCAAAGTCCTCTTTAGTTTCCATCTGACAGGAAAGTAGATCATGGGGGAAGAGGGTAAGATGTAAAACCAGATTGAACTGGATTACAACTGGATCTGAAAGCACTTCTTCCTTGGTTTCAACAGTTGAAAATATCTGCAAAAACCTCCCCTTCATCCCAGAACACGCTTCCTCCTTCATCGATCATTGCAGACATGGCTCTGCTCATTGCTGCCATCCCTTTTGTTTTGCAAGCCCTTTTTTCCCTCATCAAGTTATGCATAATTGCTTCAATTAGGAGCATCAGCTGGCAAAAGTCACCCAGCCGGAGATGGACCTCCAAGCTTCAGTTGTCTTACGCCCCCTAAACCAAGCTTCCCTCTCTTAATTGTTTCCTTAATGGTTTAATTCATTAAAGGGGCAACCTAATTGCAGGTAATGTTTATTCACTGTCACCATTCTGCCAAATGAGAAGAGACAGTCATTGATCATGTCAGGTACCTTTGGCCTTCATGGAAATACCTGAAAGGCAAAGAGGTCACGGTGGCAGGGAAAGGTCTGCATGGAGGAGGCATCGCAGCCCCCTCTCCCCAGCAGCCCGCCCCAGAAACCAGGGGCCTATGATGTCCCTGGAGGTAGTTAAAAGGCTTCAGCTTTGCTGTGTGGGTTGTTTGATACTTGCAGGCTTTTAACATCTAAAGAGTCATTATCTGCTGTCAGCTTCTATTTTCCTGATTGTCACCTCAGTGCTGCAACTGGGGACGGTTTGCAGTTGTTGCACAGCAAAGCACGCTGACAGCAGGAGGGATGCTCTTGCCTGTAGACCAAGAGAGCTGATGATGGTTGTTAAGGCTGGTCACACTTTGCTTCCAGTGACACCCAAAGGACTGTTGGCTTGAGCAGAGTGACTCTGGATTGTCTCAAGGGCAGGAGAAAGCACAGTTTGACTCGGTTGCTTTGGCCTCCTGTGATAAGGATCAGCCCTGTATTTTTTGGGCATGCCTGGGTTGAGAGGAAGATGAGTCAATCCAGCTGAAAACCTGCTGTGTCCTCTGCTCAATCTATTTAACCAGAGACTCTGCTATAATGCAAATTAGGAGCGTGCCTAATTTTTAAACGTATATAAAAAGAATTTGGCAAAAACAGTTCCCTGCCTTTTTTATGTTATTTTAGCAACAGAAATGATATATTTCTCACAGATCACGCTGCCGCTTTGTAATCCTTTCTGTATTTTCACAGCACAGTCAAGTCATTTACTTGCCAGCCATTAGCAACCGGCAGAGAATAAAATCAGTCAATACTATTTAGATAAGGTGTGGTTGGTTATAAAGCGCTGGCAGAACCCTTCCAGTGGCCATGCTTTGAAATAAGTCATCAGTACAAGCTGGCAGATGCAGGCTGATAACTCACCCACTGAAGGTCTCTGGTACCATGGCCCTGTTGGGGAGAGTTGTCTTGCTCCGACAGATGGGATGGTAGTAAATCTCCAAAGAGGCTTCTGAAGAGTAAATCCTGCATTGACGCTGGATGCAAAACCTCTTGAAAGCGCCTGGCTATACTGGCGATTTTCAGGGAGGAGGAAAGGAAGGATTCACTTTTCTTTTACATTTTAGTTCAGACAAGTGTAGGGGTTTTGAGGAGGTCTGGATGAAATGCCTCAATGCACGAAGGACAGCAGCACCCTGCTCACGTAGGTCTGCTTGGAGGGCAGGAAATATGCCCGTGGATCAGAGATAGGGGGAGAAATTGCGGATGAGGATTAGCACGATCAGAACATGGACCACGACAGATAAGATGGAACATATATCAGGGACAAGTCTGACTACAGAAGGACTAGGACAGGCTCCAGCAGCCTGGGTTTCATTCCTATTTTAGCATTCAGGACGTCAAAGACCCTACTTCATGCTGTACGCTGAAATGCTCCTTCATGTGATTTCCCAAGGCTTTACCCAGGTTTCATTCCTCCTCTTCTGTCACTGTGTACAAATTACCTGCATTTTCTCCATAAAGTGAGAATATTTTTTCTAGCCTATACCGCCCACACATACATAACCTCTAAGTGCTAGCAAAAGTTATCTGACTCATATAGCATTTGCCTAATTGCTATCGTGGCTGTCGAGTATTGCACGTGGCTGGTATCGGTGACACCGAGTACTTACCCAGGTTTCATGGGAGTATTGCTTGGGATGGCTTAGCATCATCATCCTGGCCGTGCCACTGATGGATGATGTGTTAACGTGTTGGATGGTCCATCAAGGCCCGGTTTGTATGATCTATTCCATCATCTTTGCCCCAAGAGAGCCATACTGAAACCCAATTTTCTTTCAAAGTGGTCCCTCTTGGAGAGGGTAATGACAAGCAGGCTCACAGTGCCCAGAGCAAGCTGCAAATTTCCTGGAGATGCATTGTTGATGAGAGACACCTGATTGTCCATCTAACACAGCTTTTACCAGCACAACCCCCACCCGAAGAAGGGAAAGGAGACTTATGTCTAAGACACATATAATCAATGCACCAGAACTTATCCTTCTCATAAAAAGCAACTATTCCTGCAAGATGCTGACAAAACTGATGTAAACTCCATGGTGCTGGACCGAACATGCACTTTGTGTCATCCCTCCCTCATTAGTTCCCCTGTTTTTAGGGGAATATATTGCATTAAATTACATGTGTTTGCAAAACAAGAATTCCTTCTGAAATGCACATTTATTCATTCCCTGGAGCGTGACCATTACTGTCTGCTTAGTAAATAAAATTATTTTTGATTCTTTTTAAATTAGAAAACAAATCAGTCATTAGCCTAATGGAAAGCTTTTTTCAATCTCATTGGTACATGCTGCACACATTTCTAAAATGTTTTCTGTATTTTTTTATGGCAAATTAATAGAAGCCAAGTCCTGCTTCCCTGGCTGAAAGTCAAGAGAGGAATCAGAAAGAAATTCAGATGTTTCTGAGTTTTTCCGCATTCTGGTGCCATTCTTTCTTGCAAGGAGTTAATCTTCAGTGCTTTATCAAGACCAGTTTCCTTTGAAATCAAGGGAAAGAGGATCCCTGGCTTGATCAGCAGATGGATCATGCTCTTCAGCATCCTTTGTGTCTTTCTGATCATCACTTGCGGTCAGAGCATCACAGAATCAATCAATCAGGTTGGAAGAGCCCTCTGGGATCATCAAGTCCAACCATTGCCCTGACACCACCATGGCAACTAGACCATGGCACTAAGTGCCATGTCCAGTCTTTTCTTGGGGGCCAATGAAAAAAAGAGTGATTAATGAGGCATAACCCTTCACCATGGACGGCAAATTTGATTTCACACTGAAATCAGCACTGATTTGCTCCACTTCTGCTCGATCCTGATGTGGGAGTAAGCTCCAGGGCTAGCTTGGACATGCCAGTGGAGCAGCCCCGATGTCCCAGGGGGCTGAAGCCTCTGTGTCCCCAAGGGGACAGTGCTGCCACCCGGGAAATGAGCTGGGGGCTAAGATAACAGCCCAGGGAGGAGACCTTGGGCAGGCTTTTCACAGCAGGTGACAGACCCAAGAGTTACCATCATAAGGAACAGCCAAATTACTTGAAAAAAAGATTTTTTTAGGACCCAGAAATTATGCAAACAATCTTTAGGTTTTGTTTATTCGATGCATAAATTGTATGCTTTGTCCAGAGTGTTTTAACAGAGGACAGTGAAGACAATCTCTGCAGCATAAGCCTGAAGACCATGGCAGGAGATTAGTGCGTGGTAACTCCACACAAGACATGCTGACCTGACCTTGGGTCAGAGAAAAGAACAGAGAAATTTTGCTGCATACACAAAGAGCTTATGGTTTGCACTAAAACTCATCCTCTGTGGTAAAATATGATGCTTTTGTTAGCACAATATTAATGTTTATGAAGAGTCTTGGCATGATGCTGTTGGCTTTTCTTTCCAGCATGTTATAAAATCATCATGGAAAGAAAAACAGAGTGTCCCTAATGCACCGGATTATTGTTACACTGGTGTCTCCTGATACCGCACCAGATTAACGTGACAGAGCAATAAAACTCTGGATCTTCATTTATCACACCTCTTTAGCTCTCTCCCATGCTCAGAGAGGTTCAAAATGAATATTAGCTTTTTCCCTGAAGAGAAAATAAGAAGTTACCCAGAAAACATTGATATTTCAACTCTGCCAATTTTTACTCAAGTGTTGGTCTTGTGAGTATTCTTCAGTTCTTTTGTGTTCTTACCTCATCCACTGAGGAGGTTTTTTATTTCCTTTGGTTTTGGAGTTTATTTTTCCATCTGCTTCTCGTTGTATTGTGTGATCTCTAGGTGTGTGGCTTATTCGAGCAACGTGGTTTTATTTTTGTGTTAGAGTAACACTCACACAGTCCCTGTGTGTTTGATACACCTCAGTCTGAAAGGTGTCTAAAAGGGGTGTCCGATCCTGGGATGAAATGTTGGAGGGACATTTTGGGTTTGCTATCTACCCTCTGTCCTCAAACCACCACACTGAGGCTGCTGGTGGTTTTGTCCGACTCCAAATTCCCTCATCTCTATTCTGAGCAACCTTCTGGCAAACCAGTACCCAACTCACAACTTCTCTATGCCATACGCTGGGCTCTGCCCCAACTATAAGCTTATTTTAAAATATAAAAGGCTCAGTATGAGACTGTTGCTCCTTGTACATTTTAATTCTGTTGGTGCTGCTGCCAGTCCCAAGCACATCAAAGGTTTCTGTTGGACTGCTGGTTTCGAGGCTGTTGGGTGCACTTGCTTTCAAGTTTATCAGTAATAATCCTTCATAATCCCCAAGTGAAATGATTTCTCTTAAAAATGAAGACTGAGATACCCAGGCAGCCCTTCTCTCAGGCAGCCTTAGGTAAATACTGGTGAGGACTGGCAATGATGACACCCTTCCCCTCTGATTTTTATGGAGCTCCAAGCACATTGGCAGGAGACAACAAATTATAGTATGAATAACTCTCTGGTTTCTTGATTCTGCTTATTTCCCCTGTGCTTAAGAGCTCAGCTGCTCCAGAGGATCAAGCCGGTGATGGACGATGGCATAGATGTACTCAGCAACACACTTTGACTTGAATTATGCATCCCTGTGCTTCTGCAGAGCAAGCTACCAATGCTGCATGCATGGGGCACCCTCCCTCTGCGAGAGCATTAATTATTACTGCTGCTTGCAAAATGATCTGTGAACTAAAATGGGATTTTCTAATTCTGTCACTGGAGAAGAACTTCTGGCTAATCAACTGGAGGCAGATGGAGTTGGCAGAGATGGCATAAAGGCCTGCACTAATTACTCCATGTGTCTCAAGAACTGATAAGAGAGTTGATTTATGCCTGGAACAGCCTGATAATTCCGGAAATAATAGATATTACATGACTTAATTAATCAATGTAAACCTGGTTGTGCTGTGATTGTGAATTAACGGCCATGATATAGTGCAGGTGTATGGAAGGTGGGCTACAGCCTGCTTCTGCAAGAAGCCTAAATGTACCTACTAGTGGCCCAAACCAAGGACCAGGCTCTCGATACATCTTGCAATTGTCTCTCATTGCATCTGGTGAGTTCTTGCACTTGGGGAATGTGAGTGTGGCCACGTATGATGGCACGAAGAAGGAAAATGGTGCATATATATACATAGCAACAGTGGGTAGGAGCAAGAACTTATTTAGGAATCGGTCCATCCTATGAGTTCATGCTAAATAGTTGCATCAAGAGTAAGTAGTTTTAAGGCCGAGTGGTTTTAGCTGAGGCTATTGCCCTGCCTGGACAGGACAGCTGAGATGTCTTCTCCTTTTGTATCGCCTGCCCTGCTTGCTATTATACACAAATAAATTACCTTACAGAGGACTGTTTGACCTGTGTGGGTGACGGTGATCAAAGACTCAGCTGTATCTTTTCTGCGCGGTGCCTGACAGTGCTTGGCGAAGCCATGAAATGGGCAGTCAGAAAGGGATTGAACTTGTTTTAATTTCTGAAAATACAGTGTATATTCATGTCCATACTTACATTCAGAACCAATAAATGTACACAACAGCTTTCCAGGACTGCACGATCATCGTCACTTACATAATAATAAAGTGGTTACATTACATTTTATACGCAGTTTGGTTTAGAATGTGAAAGTATTATGAATACAGTGAATCTTTTCAACAATGTTTTCCTAGTCTTGTTTTTATTCTTTCTTATTGTGTTTGAAAGATTCCCAAATCCTATGAACCTCCTATATGGGTTAATGACAGTAAAACAATGTAAATGGACTACACAGCACTTTATAACCATGGCTCATACACAATTTCAGGATCAGTGCTGTGGTCTTTTTTGTATGAAACTTCCTCTAAAGAAATAGTGTGTTTCTATTAAGAGATCCCCTTGAAGACTTCCAAAGATATTATCATCTAAGCTGTTTTCTGCTTTGAGCTGATCCCAACAGTGCAAAGCAACCATAAACTCAGCTTAACCAGGTAGTTAAAACAGGTTTAGTGTTGTTTTGCATCACTAGAGCAGTGTATACCAGTAAATCAGTTCTCTAGAGTACAGAAAGTGGTAACACATCTGACTTAGCTAAAACACCATAAGAGCTTCACACAGCCCAGTATAGCCCATAACACTTTCAGGTGGGAAAGGGAGGGGAGTGAAGAGAAGTCTATGTACATTTATTTGAGCTTGTGGGTCTTCAGATTTTAGCTTTGCTATGAATTCATCGCTCCTTTACGTGCTCAAGTTCTCCAAGCCTACAAGTGCTTTGCAGTACCAAACCGTGCCCTTAGACCTTGCTAGTTTGCATATGTCCATTGAATTCAATATTTCTCTGGGTTAACATCGATTCCTGCAAGCGGCTGCTGTTCTCTTGCCTGTGTTCAATGGGGTCACCATCCTCTACACCATTGCCCTTTCGGAGGCAAAGGACTTTCTGAAAACTCTGCTTGAAGTTGTCAGAAAGAAATCCATAAAGAATGGGGTTGGCACAGCTGTTTGCATAGGACAGGACCACCACAAAGAAGTACACCCCTACCAACACAGGGTCTTCTGGCAGTATAAATATCAAATTGACAATGTTCATTGTGTAAAATGGAAGCCAGCAAAACACAAAGACCACCACAATGATCACCACCATCCTAGTCACCTTCCTTTCTGATCTCCTGCGCCTTGTAGACCCAACGCGGATCCCTGAAGATTTGACTTTAATCACAATCAGAAGGTAGCAGAGACAGATGACCAACAAAGGACCAAAAAAACCAAGGACCGATGTGTAAATGATGAACGCTGCTGACCAGATGTTGACGGGCTCTGGCCAGTTCATGTTGCAGGTCTGAAAGTCTTCCTGCACATCCGAAAAGATGATGACTGGAAGCACCACCAAGAATGAGAATGTCCAGACAGTCACACTGATGAGCTTGGCCACCCTGGGACGTCTCCACTTGGTTGATTTAATGGGATGAACTACTGCCAGGTAGCGGTCCATGCTCATCACAGTCAAACAAAAAATACTAGTGAATTGGTTAATACCATCTACAGTCATAACCAACCTGCACAAAAAGGAGCCAAAAGGCCAATAGGAGATGGCGTTCTGGGTGGCCAGGAAGGGCAGGCCCAGCATGAAGAGCACGTCGGCAACGGCTAAATTCAAGATGTAGATGTTGGTGACCGTTTTCATCTTGGCATAGCGCAAAACCACATAAATGACCAATGTGTTGCCGCTGAGTCCGACTGCACATACGAGGAGATAGCAGATGGGAATCAGGACTTTGTGGATGTATTTGAACGAGAGCTGCTCTGAGAGCGTCCCATTCTCCGTCACATTTGTCAGCAGTGAGGAATTCGCATCGCTGGAACTAGCTTCTGTGCTAAATGTGTTGGAAAAGTACAAAGGATCCATAACTTATACTCCTCAGTTTTTCTTTTAAGGCTAAGAGAGATTAAACTTCATGGGCATCTTGTGCCTAGAAAGAAAAAAAAAAAAAGGAAGAAAAAGAGAGAAAGAAAGAGTGAATTCAAAGTAGACAAGTTTTACACATCATTTAATTTTCTGTCTATAGTCAGAATTTGTGTTTGAATTACGCAGTTGCCACACATGATGAGATCAATGCCTGAACAAAGGAACTGCACAATGATAGATCCCAAGTGCTCATCCCAGTAGATGGTGATATCTGTTTGATTTTCACAAGCTCCGTGCAGTGGGGTCAGGGCTGGCTGTAACTGTGACGATGGGAGGCTGCATGGCAGTAACACGGCATGCATCCCGCCGGGAAAGGCAAGCGAGAGGAGAGAGCGTGGTGGCCAGCACACTTCACATTCAGAGGCAGAAGCTTCTTGCAGCGAAGGAGTCTGAATGCCCTGGCACATGGACTGTTTGGGTCCAAAGCTTTCTGGTAACAAGGCCAGTCCTTCCTCTGCTGATGAGAAATGTTAATTCTTGCATGCCTCCTGTGTCCCTTGGCAAGCAAACTTCACCGTTTGACTGTCTCACTCTCCATAACCTGTCGTACACACATGTTCCTCTTTTGTGTAATTAAGGAGCAGGGGGATAATACCCTCTACTGCCCAATTTGCACCAAAATACACAAATCCAGAATACACCTTTCCTCCTAACTTTCTGTCTAAAAATTGATACAGAAAATGTTAGAAGATAATTTTGAAAGACTGACCGAGCAGCGCATACAAACCAGACTGAAAGCAGAGCCCTGGCATTAGTGCCGAGAGCTTTAAAGTCCAATTTGGTGCAATTCTGCTGTCACTTAGCGGAGGGTGCCTGGAGAGGCTCAGGGACTGACTCAGCCCCACCTCGCTCCTGTACAAGCTCTGGATGCTTTCAGAATCCAGAACCAAAGATAGTTCCTGGCTCTTCATATCTGAAGCTCCACTGCAACGTTTCCCAGGTCTCCCTGTTTACACAGAAACAGTCGCAGTTTGATATATTCAAATGCCACTTACTGCTTGGCAGAACCAATTGAGAACCCCCAGGGAACACTGGCAGCTGTGTAGGTGGGGAAACAAAACCTTCCATAACAACTGACAAAACCCTACAAAAAAAATCAGTTAACTCCAAGATGGACAGGACCGTGTCTGAGAACACTCTCCCATCGGGTCATGCCATGCACACACAGATGTGAAGGCTGCAGTGGAAAGGAACATGCTGTTTCTTTTCCATCTCTCAAGACTATTCTTCTGTTGGTGTTGCTGAATCCCTCTCCTCTCACCCTGAAGGGTGTTTTTTGTCTAAGAAACACCTTTCTTCTGCAAGAAATCCAAACTGCAGTGGGCAGCTTCAGGACACACTACAGCTGAACAGATTTGGCGATAGAATATGTTTTGTTAGACAATCTCAAGAAGGTAGAGAATTTCCAGCACTCTGTTTCTATGGCATGCTTGATTCACATGAATATTTTTTCATTCTTTGCCTGAACACGGTCTAAGTAGGTGTTTATAAAGCTTTCTGCTATAAAAAGTTTAAAGCATCTGCTACAAAAGAGTGGAGATTCAAAACACCAAATCTGGCCCAAGATCTCTCCCAAGCCTGGCCAGCAGACTGTGGTGAAGGTGCTCATGCAGGATGTGCCCAGCAACTTTTATTCCCATTGCCTGATGGTTAGGTTTCCATAATAATCTGGGGGCATGAATCTGGATCCAAAAACACCCAACCCACATTGCACCCACACCTTTCAAGCACAAGCAGAATTCTGTATCATGTAAGCATGCAAAATACTTCTTGTCTCCAAGAGCAATGCAAACACCTCCACGGGCTGGTTGCTGCGCTTTCTCTTTGGGTGAGAAAAACGGCAGTGGGTGAGTGTAGAAGTCCCTCCAGCTATGAGCAGTAATCATAAATATGCTGTTCTGATTTGGAAACGTGCAGATGGGAAGTAGGTGTCTCACACGTAACTCTGTGGCTGGGAGGAGATGTACCAGAGAAATCAGAAATCCAGGGTGGTTGGGATGGTAAAGAGCTGCCAAAGCTCAAACAAATGCTGGCTTGAAGATGGAGATGAGAAAGGGGCGGGGAGGATCTGCAGGTTCTGAATATGCTGCTGTGGTGTTTGGGGTTTCGGTATTGCAGCCATGGGCACAGTGCAAGGGTTGTTGCAGTCCCTGACAGCACACTGCAGGGAGAGGTCAGCTGAGACCATGCTCCTTGTGAATTAAACAGGACTAAACTTATTGCTTAAGAAAAGGCAAACTCCAGTTCTGGCAAAGAATGGACTTTCAAATCCTGTTCTGACACTAATTTTAAGTTATAAAGTCATATTAAAACTCAGATTAGATTATTTGGGGGGAAATCTGGGAGAAGCCAAAGCAGCACCACACTCCTCTTGGGCTGTGAGGGTTTTGATCTTTGGAAGATCAGAATGGGGATGCGAGGTGCTTAGAGCTGTCCAGATCTGAAAACTGAGCCCCTCGTTCAGTGCTTTATCCACTGAGCCATTGAAACCTCATTGCCTTTGCCTTGTAGCCACTGGTATTTTGGGATTCATTATGGCATGGCAAGAACAAAAAGCATCTGAACAGCTGCAAAAGCATGTTTTGCTGGCTGTCTTTGATGAGCCTAGATGGTTTTTCTCTCTGTCTAGCTGATAGCTTGCCCCTCACCAGCACAATTTCAGCTGAACTTATATTGCCACTACAGCAGTTAACAACCATGAACCACAACAAAGGATGACTAAATATAATTAAGGCATGCTGACTGATACCTTATACACTTGTTTTGGTATTCTTAATTAATGGATTAATAAAAAAAGCACCTCTAGGGGACTTCCATCCAGATTTTTTTTGCCTTTGGTGTTTGATCTCCAAGACATCACACTGGTATACTCCATAAATCATGTGCTTTCTGTTTAAAACACACAAACCAAAAATGACAAGCTAAGGAGCTAAGAACATAGATCCAGAGTAATCACTAGTATAATTCCAAGTTCTCCTTTTACAGAGCAGTACCCTGAAAAAATAAACAGGCATCCACTGCAGCTGAACGTACCTGACTACCTGTGTCCCTGCCCAAGAAAACTGAGAGAAGCAATAGCAGAGATGTTACGGTACAGACCATTCTGCTCAGAAGGTGGTATTTAGCCTTTGTGAAAACTTCTCTAGCAGGTATCCTAAACAAACGTGCTTTTGCTGGGCACCAGAGCAGGTATCCATCTCACAGCACAGAGCAGCCCGCTAGTGACTGAAGCATCATCACAACATAAGGAAGAACAAACCCTAAAACTGTCCAGGCAGATCAAGGTTGAAATTCTTCCTGGCTGTGTTTACAATAGCAAAGCAAAAGTAACTCTATAAAGTGCATTGCATCGGAGTCAAAGCTGGGCATAGCTGGCATCAAGAAGGAATTACATAAAGAAATCTAATTTTATAAGTCAAGGTTTGATCTCGCTGCCTATTTACCACTGGAATCGCAACTCTCTCTTATGCTGCATCAAACATGATTGCTGCAAAGAGAATTACGACAAGAGAAGAGCAGATTACTGCTTCCAGGTGCAGAATAACTAGCAGGAACAGACAACATGGTAATCCAGACAGATATGCTTTTATAACAGATGGCCTTGGTAGTAATGGGAAGAAAAGCACCTGGATACGTATCCAAGAAGTATTTAATAACAGCAGAACTTCATAATTTTTCCCCCTTGTCCCATGGAGTTGGCCACAATGTGTTAGTGGAGCAATTTGCTGTAACAAAACAAAGAAATGCTCTCCTGGTCCTTTACTAAATTTTCCCTTTTGGGGATGAATGTTGATCACCTGCTTCTTCAGATACAACCTGTGGGGCCTCGTGCTTTGCATTGGCATGGATGGAGGAGGCAGAGCCGAGGGAGAGCGAGCTGCTGGTGGAAGGGGACGGGAGGGAGGTGGTGGTGTGAAAGCTGGTGTGACCTGGCAGAGCAGCTCTGAAATAACACAAACACCCAGGCAGGGCTCTGCGTGAGGAGGTGGGAAATGCAGCATCATGCCAAGACCTACTTCAACTTCTTACAGTTATAATAATGTTCTTGTGCTAAACCAGTAGCTCCCTGAGAGCATAGAAATCCCATCATTTCATATAGAGAATTATTGATTTTCCCCACTCCCTACCCTATTCCACCACCTGGGGTAAAAATGCAAAAGGATTCAGCTCAGATGCGAACTTTCTCCTTGTTAAAATCTGCCATTTGATATTTCTCAGGGTATGTTTCTCACTCCAGAAAACTGGAGTGATTGATTTTCTCTACAGAAGACATAACAAAACAACTTTCTTGCACTAAATTGGCTTTCTGTTTTGACTGGTTGTATTGGTACTGAACACTGATCAACTGAAGTCAAAACTGACTAATTTATTGCCACTTTTAGCACTATCAAAATATTTAGGAACTTTATTTTCAAGTTGGTAACACTGTTACCACCCTGCTCCGGCCAGCCCAGTGTTTCCTAGAGCACTCTGCAGAGATGTTACCTGATAACTTAATCCTATTTCTAGTTTACAAACAAACAGCCCATTAAACACTTTTGCTTTCGACAAATATTTACAAAATACTTTTTTTCCCCAAACACATTTCAGGCTCTGTTATGGTCAGAGATTACTCACTTTGGCTGAGCTGGTCCTGTCACACGAACAGTCCTGTAAATCAAATGCTTCTGGTTTTTCTCCCAGATCAGCTGATTTAAGCAACTTCAGCCAGAGGAAAGTGTGGAGCCCAATATCTCCACGCTCACACCCGGGCAGGTGAGGCTGGGGCTGAACTCCGGTGACTGCACCGGTGCATCGCTGTAACCGGGGGTTTTTACAAAAATGTTTCTCTTCTGCCTCTCTCTCGTCTGCAATCCATTGACATCAACTGATGTCAGGGATGTGACAGCTTCAAAGACAATTCAGCTGAGGAGCATTTAACTACGGGCCGGGTCTGCTTGCAGGCTGTGGGAGAGCTGAAACAACCACAGATCCCTTCAGCTCAGGCACCCCTTCCAGGAGAGAGCCCCTGGGTCAGACCGAGCTCGGTAACAGCTTCTCTTGCTGCACGAAGTGGAGCAGCTCCAGGAGTGGACTCTTGGGGATCCTTTCCCACCAGCGGTCCCATGGCCGTCCCAAGGTGTGAGGTCTCTGGACCTCCCAAGGTGCGAGGTCTCTGGCTCACCCCACACCAGCAGCACAGATCCACTCCAGCCACCGAGCCCTGGTGACAAGGTCCCCCAGGAGCTGGGATTCCCAACACAAGCTCTCGCAGACTGATCCCAGCACCCTGAGTACTGGCTGCCTCGTGTGACCTGCATGTCTCCTCCCCCACAAAACTATAAAAAGTCTCTAGTTTACCCCAATGCAAGCCTGCAAATTCAAAACACCTCAGCCTGGTTGTTCTTACCCTGCTCTCCAGTGCAAAGGTCTGGGCACAGGGACCAAGCCATGCCCAGCTCTGCGGGCACTGAAGAAAGCCAGCGAGGCACATGGGCACATGGACACACGGTGCTACTCCCAGCCCAGACCGATTGTGACTCGCTTTGATTTTGATCATCCACTTCTTGCTGACCACCCTGGAGCACACCGACCCCCTGCGCTTCCCTCCCGTGTTTTATCAGGGAGGAGCATCGTGCGCCAGCTCTGTCCCCCCGTGGCTTTCCGTGCCCGTCCCGCCGGGCTGGGCAGCGCCCAGGGCTCTGCCACCCTTTCGGGTCGCGGTAGGACTCAAACTGCGCATCGCGGGTGGCGAATCGGGCTGTGCCTGCGCGTCCCTCCCGCAGGTGCCTTCCTCCTCCCTTACAAGCGGCCCCTTTAAAGCAACGCTAAGGATGCTCCTGCTTTAAACACCGCATCCTCCGCTCGGCCAGCGGGTCCCCTCCAGCCGGGACGGGCTCCCTCCGCTCTCCCGCAGCAAAAGCCCCGTACGAAGGGCAAACTCGGGGGAACCGCAAAGCGGACCGAGCGCTCCGGTGGCTCATTCGTCCCAGAGAGCCCTCAAAAGCGGGATGCGCTTTGCAAAGCCCCAGCCTGCCCCGTCCCCGTCCCTCCTGCCTCTCCACCCATCCCCTGAGGCTCCCCCAGCCCCGCTCGCTGTTCCCTTCTCCCCCGGCGATCGTTACCTGCAGCTCCAGGGACTCCCCGCCACCGGGTTCAGGCAGGAGCCGCCCCGCTCCCCCCGGGGCTGCCGCGTTGCTCCGGCTGCAGCCCCCCCGCCCCGGGCCGCTCCCCGAGCCGGGAGCGCACCCCGCGCTCCGCCGCTTCCCTCGGGCGGCGGGCGGGGACCGCGGCCGCTCCCCCGGGGAGGAGGGACGGCGCTCCCGGGGGAGGCTGCCCCCGGCGGGGGCGGTGGAGCAGCGGCAGGGGAGGGTGCCACAGCCCGGGAGGGGACAGCCTGGGGCCACCCACTCTGCTGAAAGTTGGGTGGAGGTCGGGAGCCGTCGGTGCCGGAGGCAGCAGCCCTCTGCCGGGATGCTCCGCCCGCCCCTCGGCGTGCCTGTGCCCCCTCCCCAAGCTCGGGGACACCCTTACCTGGCTCTGTCGCCCCGCTGTGCTGCCGGTCCCCCCGCACCCCGAGGAGGCGGCAGCCCCCTGCCACGGGTGCGGGGTCTGCGCCTTGCGGGGGGAGCGGCGGCTCCTGGGAGGGGCTGGGGGCACCCACTCTGTGCCCGCGGAGAAGAGAAAAGGCTATCACAGGAGACCCGCATGTCCTCCCCTGGTCTAGCTCCCTTCCAGCTCCGAGAAGTCCTTTTAAAGGCTCCTGCAGGCTCGTCTGGAGCGAGCCCCCTCCCTCAGCGCAGGGCACTCGCCGCTGCTCCTCCGCCAGTGCCGCTCCTTCGGCGACAACGAGCAGGGACTGGCATCTTCATCCCATTTATTTTACGCTCCTGTCCCTGGGCGCTGAGCACGAGGGAAGACGGAGTGACAGGGTCGCCCTCTGCATCCTGCCTCTCCGTGGAGAACGGGAGCTGAAATCCCACGTGGGGATGTTTTACTCCATCTGGCTACGAATCAGGCCCTGAAATTCCCAGTAGTGGAAAGATGCAGGGCTCAGCGTCCAGGCTGTCAGGCTAAACTTGGTGTTTGATTTACTCCTTTCTAAACTCCTGTTGACTCCACCGGGCTTCTGCTGGGCAGGAAGGAGCTGAAATGTTTTGCCGTTTGAATGCAACAAGGGAAAAGACACACATAGCTCTCCCCGCTCCTCTCTGCACCCTCCCTCTGCTATTACTGATATAAACACCCATACCGGGGTCACCTAAGCCCCTTTGCTCTGCTGCTTGTCCCCGTGTACTCGACAGGGCTGAGGCGAGTGGTGGGAGGGTGGTTAAGTGAGCGCAGGGCTCCCCAGCCCCTGCCTGCTTCCATCAGCATGCACGAGGCATCGTGCTTCGTAATAATGTATATGATCTTAATCCACTGCTGAGGCTTTTCAATTAGAGATCTGTGATTGAGTCAGATGTGTGAATGCGAAAAAAAAAGAGAAGGAGAAAGCTGCTTTTGGCATGTCACCTTCTGATTCAATCTGCTGATGTATTTATGGTCATGTATTGCTAAATTGAACTAAGATTCCAGTCTGCTCTTGCCATGACAATGGGGAGAGTCATCTGACAAAAATAGAGTTGGGATGATAAAGAGAAAAGGAGATTTTGATTACCTTCTTTGAAAACATGCCAAGCAAAATGTGATACAATAGCCCCACTGTGAATATCAGCTTGAATCAAAATAGGGCTAATTTAATGAATTTCCCTCATATATTTTATTAACATTTTATTATCATTTGTGATATAAAAAAAGTTGCTGAGAAAACACAGTGGTCCCTAAGTTTCCCTGAAGAAAACAGACTCTTCTTCTAAATAAACACCTTGCCAAAAGTATTTTTACTGGGATCTGTGCTATGATAGAGACAGGGTTTTCGAAAGCTCCCAAGTCTTGTCGAGTTCTTTATCCACTCCAGTCAACAGCAACTCTCTGTTTCAGGGCTGAATGAAGTGAACACAAAGGCTATCTGGGAATGCTACCTGTTATCACGCTTTTAATGGCTAATGCCCCTGGTCAGAGACCAAAGATCGGTTACACCAACCATAGAATAAACATGAGAGGAAAAATACCTCCTGGCACACAAGCGTGGGCAGCGCAGGCTGGGCACCCAGACCTTCAGAGGTGCGTGGGACGGGTGATGGCCCACATTTGTTGTGGTAAGGGTCAATGTGTGAGGTAGATGAGATGTATGGAGGACAAGCACACAACAGCGATGTGACAGTAGTCTTTTTTTTTTAATTCTGCTGTGTCTGGCCTTTTTGCTGCATGTGATATTTTATAGCTGTATAATCTATATATCTTTAACATTTTTATGTTGAGGTTACAGAGAGGGGAGAGATGTCATATTGAGCTAAAAGCCTCAAACTGCATTATTTTGTTTTGTTCTACTCTTTGTGTAAAAACACCTCTACAATAGCCATAACTTGGATACAAGTCTATTTATTTTGCCATTCCTTGTCACATACAGAAATTCAGTGTCATAACATGGTCCCTGAATGGTGCATTTCCTTCTGTAATGTTGAATGATGATGAAGCTGCTGACAAACATAATGGTAGTGATGGGACTGGGAGATATGTCCATTCCTCATCCCCACAAGGCTCCCCAATGTGCAGGATGGCCGTGTTGTGAAGATGCCCATCCCAGCAAGCTACAACACTGGGAGTCATGGTGGATGAAGCTGTGGGTCCAAAGACTCAGTTCTGGCCTCTGCCTCAAGGTTACAGTATGTTTTCCTCTAAGGATTTTAAACATTTTTTTTTTTTAACCTTACCAGTTTTGAGAAAAAGGATGTGTATGGGGTAAGAGCTCTACTATATTACCTTGAAAGAAAATATTTGAGCTTGTTGGATGAGAGTGGTTGCTCATCACTTGGAGTTTTCAAATCCAGCTGAGATTTGGGCTATAGTGTAGTCCTGAGTTATCCATGTTACCATAGAAATAAATGGATCCATTTTCTGCCGTTCAGTGTTCAACGCTTCAGGCTACACTGGCTACAGATATCTGTCCCCCCTCCACCTCATGAGCCCTGGCCATGGGGTTGGGTTTCCAATGTTTGCTTCTCCCTGGAGCTCCACATGTAGCAGGGACTTTTTTTTTCTTTCTTTTTTTTTAGTGGTTGGCTTGCATTCAGCTCAAACATTTTAGAAGCTCGCAGAAAACATGCTTCAGCTCAGCTTCTAACTGGAAGACAGTTACTCTGTTCAATTACATTCACAGTTTGGCTGGCTGAAGCTGAATGTTTTCGCTTTGCCTGCAGAATGTGCTGTGAAAAGCCAGGCAGTGGGAATCACAGCAAGGTTGAGGTGGTTTTGCTTCTCTTTGTTATTCTCCTTAGAAGGAAGAAAAATCAATGATGTCTTTCAAATCAGTGCATTAAAAATCTCTCAAATGGTCTGCAATTACAGGCCCATCTGTTAAATTGTTGAATCACCTGAGGCAGAGATGCATGAAGATCTTCCCAGTTGGTCACTACTGAGCAGCCCTCGGCTGCTCCCCACTGGAGTGATGCACTGACAGACCTCTTGGAAGCCCTCTTGGAGGATAAATCATGGGCCAAGGGGCTGAGTTTGCTCATCACTACCTTGAGTGAACATTTGCTATTTGCAGCTTGGTTGGGAAAGAAAACCACTTTTCTTTCCATGACTTTCAAATCAGCTGTTCTCAATAGCCGTGGAGCAAACTCATTGCTCCTTCAGTTCTAGATCTGGCAGACAAACTGTTATTAAAGCCTAGATTTAAAAAGACTGATTTTCCATGCTAATTTCTTGTCTTCTACTGGTGCAATGGACAAGACCATCATTATTAATTAGTAGGAAGCATGTAACCCTTTCCAGCTATCTTCTAAGAAAAATTCACCATAGTTCTTCAGAGTTTAGCTGTGCAAAAGACATGTCCTACATAAATGTTCTCTAAGCATGTTGATGCTGCTGAGGTGCTCCAGAACTGACATGGATATTGCGCTGGTGCTGGCACTTTCAGAAATGTGCTCTGTGGGCTGAGGGTTGGAGCTGGTGAAGTCAGCAGGTCTCTTGTGACCTCCGTGGGTGGCTTCTTGTTGTACTGTTGTGACCGGGAAGCAAAGTGATGAGGTGAGTTACTTAACGATTCATTATTCGTTTTGTAGTTATTCATGTGAGCAGCAGCCAGCATCTTAAGCCTGCCAACTTGTTTCGTTTTCTGCCACATTCCTTATTATGTGCATGTAAACACAGGCAAATCATTTAATAGAACAGCTTTTATTAAATAAGGAGAGAAGCCTTATTAAATAGAAAGCTCCTGAGCTCTAATGACAAATATTGACAAGCCTGGGGACTTGTTGCAGGATTGGAAGGGATAATAGCAGCAACTTGGTAAAAATCAAGTATTTGGTAAAATAATGCACGTTTTAGGATTCAAAACCAGAACTTGCTGCTCTCTCCAAGGAGAAGGGTAGGAAAACCATCTTTGACTTATAAGTGTTCTCCAGTGAAAAGGTTTTCACACCCCCTGTACTACCTGTGACAGACAAATCCATGCCTCAGCCAGCCCTGTGGTGCAGTCTTTAGGAAATCAGTTCCAGGGGAACAAGGCTATAAGCTGCTTAGAATAAAACTCAAATCAAGGGGTATTTTTTTAGTGCTTAACCCGTTGTCACTACCAAATAGAAGCAATAATAAAAGCTTTTCCAAAAGAGAATGAAAATAAGTTGGGAAGTAAGAGAAGCTGGAGGTTTTACAAAAACCTGTGGCGAATCTTGCATCTTTTGTGCTAGGGTTGCATCACAGATACTTCGAACAGCTCACATCTGCAGTGATGCACTGTGTGAGCTTCCAGCACATGAGACCTTAACGTGAGTCCCTATGCCTATGTCCCTTGCATTTGCATCTCCTGCTCAGACAAGCTGGAAGCAGTCCTTCCCACACCTATAATATCTGCAGTATAATATGATTGAGGTGGTGTTTTCTGCATGTGTCCTTTTTCATGGTCTCTGCTAGCACTTTAGCTGTCTTCTAATGGAAATAACTTACAGCTTTTGGTTCTATTAGGAAATTAAGTCTGCAGACAAATTCACTTCAATTTATTGCTTTGCTTTTAATGAGGAGCAGACACAAAAAAATGAAATATTAAAAACAATCTCTATGCGCATGTGCCAATTTGTGGAACATAATAGCCTCATTATTAAATTCAACAGTTGAATTCGCTTCGGCGCTAAAGTGAGCCTGTCTCATTAGCAGGCTCGCTATTGCTAATAAGTGTTTGGTTAATGGGTAGAATATGTCTTCTTGGATTCTTCCTGGCACTTCGCATGTCTTGCTGTATGAAGAACAAACATTACACAGGGTTTTTTTTATCAGCTGTAATGTCTTGTACTTAAAATATTTCAATTCAGTCTTTTGAAATGCTCTATCAATACTTATTTAATTTCTGCCCCTGGGGAGTATTATGCCCATTTTGCTGGCACACTGTGTTCTGTGAAGCCTCGACTGTGAGTTAATAACAACACTGAAAAAGAAGCACTGATATCTTTGCTCACACTACACAACAGAACCAGCTGTTTACCGAAAAAAGCTCTATTAAAGTGACCAACAAGTTTCGCTTTAATGTTTGTAGTTTTTATGAGACTATGATTTTTGAGACCAACATTTAGAAAACATTTATTTACTTTTTATTTACTTCTTTACAGTCACAATGTTTCCTTGATGTTAAATTGGAAAGTCATATCGATTTCTGGTGAGGTTTTATTTTGATCCTCGAAACAAAACCTTGTTCCTGCAGCTCTCGTTTCACCTTTTTATTTTCTGCTTCAGGGAATCGAAAATGCTCTCATCACTCCACCGACTAACCAGGATTTGAAGGGATCGCTAAAAACTGTTTAGTTAGTGAGCTTCAGCTGAGGCACCTGGTCTCCTCAGAAGCAGGGGGACATGACTATGTCATTTATCCTCTACAAAAATGGAAACAGCTCGGAGCTTGTCACTTAAACTCACAGGGTCCAGCTGGCAGCTGGACAGGTTGGGAGCTGGGAACACAGCTCATGGGAATGAATAGCTGGAATTGGGATTTGATGATGACAGATTCATCAGACAAAGTTTGTCATGAATAACGTAACGTCCCTTCTTTTTAAGACAGTCCACATGTGCTTCTTGACCTGCTTTCCTTTATCGTACAAGCCTTACAAGGCTTTGATTTCTATATATAGGAAATGCTGTGTACATGCCAACCATCATGGTTGTTAAGGTCATTCACACTGAGGAAAGTCTTAATGAAAACATGAAGAGCCATGACCTTAAGCCAAACTTTCCAGGCTGCAGTGATAAAGAAGTTCAGGCAGAGACATCTCTCAGCCTTCATCCCAGCCTGGATGTGAATGTAACACTTATTATGTCCCTGACAATGAATGAACAAGCAGCTGCAAGACTGCAGCTCATCCTGGCTCTTCCCTGGGTAATTACATGGATTTTTAATCTGTACTTTACCACTCTTTTGACATTTCGCTTCTAATCTGCGAAGTGCAGCTGGACAGAGTGGGCAGGAGATGTGTGTGGAAGGAGGCAACTGCAAGGGATGGAGGCTTGGGAGACCACTAAGATTGAAATTCACATCTCAAACTGCCAAACAAAACATGTTGCAGGGGAAAAGCATTTCAGGGCAAGATCTTCAGAGCAGTTTTTAGCTCAGTTGGCTTGAGGGCACATTGTATCTGTCACTTTGCAAACACCCCCAACTACCCTTCAAGGGAGTGGTGGGATCCTGTTGGCAGGTTGCTCTAAGGATCCTCCTACGAGGAGGAAGGGTGTCAGTGTTCCCACGCCAGGAAACATCGACATGCTCCAGAGCTTCCTATTGCTCTTCTGTGCTCACCAAGCAGCAGGAACTTTATGCCTTCTGAGGAGGTCAGAGTTTCTCCCCTGGTCTTTCAGCTCTGCTGTCCAAAGGATGGGTTTTATCCTTAGAGAGGGATACATCTGAGCTGGTATGTTTGAAGATATGGTTTATGACAAAAAAAAAAAAAAATGTCCCTACCAATTATTTTTTTCCCAAGTTTTTTTCAAACATAGAAAGAAAAAAGGCTCTGAAAATATTTTTCACTATTTTGAGCTCTTTCTAGTTCAAGAACAATATCCAAATGTCCAAGCTACCACTTGTCTTACCTGCTCCCGCTCTCTCTCCTTCACTTTTAGGGGTCACACATGTGATTTGGGAATTTTTCCTCTACTCAGCTAAAATAAGATAAACCAAGATGAATTGTGTCCATGTTCCACCTGGAGTACTTCATACTGTGTCGGGGTAGTGAGTGGAGTTCTTGCTTGGTATTTAATTGACTTTTTTTCCTCTTATTCTATCTCAGATTTATCTTCCTCCTTCACCATTTTAATTGTAGTCTGCATTAGGAGAGTTTCTGCATTACAACCACTAAGCTGGCAACACAGTCTGTTCTAACATTAACATAATTTGCTTAATGTGAGGTTACAGATAAACACACGGAAGTTCATCCTGAATTTCCAGCTTACTGGAGGATTGGCAGCGAATACCAGCTGATAGATACAGGCTTGTGTTCACTCTCTGTCCAACTCCAGCAACAAGAGGTGTTTGACAGCCACAATTATTATCTGCCTCATTTTCCTTTCCAGTTTTATTCAGTGTATTGACAAGCTGGATTGGATTTGGAGAGGGGCAGGGAGCCAAGCCTGACCCACCAGAAGAAATCCATTTGATCGTCCAAGTCCCTGTCCAGCTCGCTGACCTTTGCTGCTCTCACAGCTGTAACAGCTCAGCACTGAGCTGACAGTGAAGCAGAAGGAATGTTTGAACCAAAGGATTCAGATCCAGGGAGCACCAGATGTTTCAAGGTACAAAAGGCCAGTACGATTATCTGGACTGCAGCACCACGAAGCAAGGAGCTTCCCCAGGCAAGCCCAGTCACCCATTCTCAATTTAAAGCTGTCTAATACTGGAGAACCCTCCCTGCCCTTTGGCAGTTGGTTCCAGTAGATGGGGATCACCAGCACAGGAACCTGTGCCTGGTTCCTAGCCTGAACCTGGCCTTCTCCAGCATCCAGCAAACATCTGGGTTTGATCTTCAGTGTGATGCATTGTACTGGGATGAATGAAATCTTTGAAAATCATAAGCTATCCCCACACTGCAGAAAACAGACTGATATTCTATAGATATTCCAATTATGATGGTTAGTATTTAATTCATCCAATGTGGTCAGTAGCATAAGAATATCCCTTTGGCTATTTTAATAAGCATTTTGTCCAACCTAAACTTAAAAATCCCAAGTGCTCAGTTTTTTCCAATACTTCCATCTCATTACCCCTAGAAATATCCTATTACATTATTTCATCTCAGTTCTTTCTCATTTGGGTCATTTTTTGCATCATTCATTCACTATGAAAAGCATTTACCTGCAAATGTGCTAGATTTCAGTCATACATCTTCCTCTTGCAGGCTGACCTCAATGATTAATAACATAGACTTCAAGAGCTTGATAAGTATGAGTAAATGCTCCCCAGTACTAGTAAATACTGAAGCGTTCATCAACTTTAAGAAATTTGTAGACCATTACGTTCCTTTTTATCAAGCTTAGTCAAACTGTGCTTTAATTATCTCTGTTAAGCTTTCCTCCCAAATTAATTTTTTGAAGCTCCAAGTCATGTTTGTGTTCTGAGTGTGAAACATTGCTCTTATTTCCAAAACAAAGCCCAGCAAAAGCACCCTCTTATGAACATGAAGAGCCCTTAACTCTGCTTCCTCGAGCACTGCCACACACGTGTAAGATTTATCAAGCCCTAATGAAGGATGCTGTCACAATTTTGTGGCTAGCAGCCAGCTCTCAATACCTTAGATGTGGAATTAGATTATACTGAGACTAATGCACCACAACATACCTTGTTAGGTGATCTATAGCCTTGGCTTGAGCGCCTTAATCTGGGTACGTCTGCAAGGGGCACTTAGCATAGAGGTATGTATTTAAGAGATTTTAGTTAAAGCCCATTAAACCCAGGATGGATGTTCTTATTCAAAAGCACGACATCTGCACTGGTGGGGAGGGAAGAGGGCACAAACTCTTAACTGTAACTCTCTAACTCTGTAACTCTTCAGCTAATCCAACTCATTTTTTCTGTATATTCCCACAGAGACACACTGGAAATGTAAAGCCAACACCAAGTGTTTAATTCCTTTTTGAGATAGGACTTCTGCTTTTTTAAAGGAATTTGACTACAGGGATTTTGCCCAGATTTGTACAATCTTGGTTAACTGTAGGAAACTATGCTTGAATGAAGAGTTTTAAAGTCAGTATTTCTCTGCCAGAAGCAAAAAAGTCTGTCCTGCATTATTGCTTATCTGCTTTTAAAGCTCTGCTGTATTCAGGGTGCAGAGGTGCTTCGTGGCAAGTGTTGAGGGGGCAGAGGCAGAAGATAAATGAAGTAATTGTCTGGATCACACATCCATACTTGTTAGCTGTTTGCATCTAGATAGAAACGCGAGTCCTGTGAGGCTGGAAGGGAACATCACATTTACTCCTCTGCTTTCAGAGTCTAGAATGCTTCAGAAAAGATGTACAGCACAGGTTAGAGACTATTTCCTGATATTCAATAGTAAATTTAAACCTGTAGTAAAGATGGAAAGCTACAATTTCAGTGCAATATAAATGAGAATCGTGTGGACAATGCATGTATTTATGCACATCATCTTAGATCCTTTCACATTTCTACTAATGCACTTTAGAGTCCGCTTAAATATGCTCATCTGCACCTCTTCATGATCTTTGTAATTAATATGGTTGCTCAGATGACAGCCTTGTGCTAACAGAAGAGTTACAGCTCAAAAGCAGTGTGAAGGTATGGAAAGGGGCTGTTTATGCAAGGTCCATGTGCTCCTCCTGCTCTGCTAATGAAATGTCACACCAGGTAGCGCTATGATATAATCAGTTACAGCATAATTACTCTGTGTGTACATGCAAACCTTCAAAAGGGTAAGGGAAGAATAGCCAATATGAGGCACCACTCACTGCTGCTTTTATCTGTCTTGCTGATAGTGTTGAAAAGGAAGATGAAACTCATTGCATGTTCCTCCAGCTTCAGCCACTGCAGCGTCATAATATACTATGTTTTAAAAGGCATAGAGACTTCAGACCCACAACCAAGACCGTTCCTGTGTCCATACCAAACCAGGCAGATGAAACTTTCCATCCTAAATAAACTGGAGATGATATGGACAACCTCAGCCGCACTGAGGGGAACTGATTTGTCAGGAGACACAGGCAGAGCCCTGAGCAGTTTTACTCTGCAGGAGATCTCCACGCCTGAACGTTTTTTCAGCTCCCTCTGCCAACCACGTCAGTTGGTCTGATAAAAGATGTCACTTCTCCCTGCATGCTTCCCCTCCCTTTGGCTGAATGAAGGCTGATATTAAAAGAAAGACACTCGCCAGGTGACTAAAGGTTGTGCCTGTCGTTGTCAGTGCTGGTCTGGGAGGCAATTTAGACATGTTATGAACTAGATACACCAGCTCCAAACAGGAAAAGGAACAAAATGAGGATGATCAATACCCAGTGGACCAGACTTTTGGTGGTGGCCAACAGCACTAGTCCCATTCTGGGACTGCTACACTGCCAGCCAGTTTCTCTTCCATAAATTATGCAGGTTTTAAAAATAAGCTCCAAACCTAAAATATCCTAGTCTTTTCTGCTTGTGTGCAACAAGTGCAACCCTCTCTATCAACCCTCAGGAGTATAACAGGAATTAGCAGCAGAAGACCTTCTTCTAGGGGAAAAGAGAACACTGATCCCCCCAAGAGAAGCTCGACTTGTTCTTGTGTTCCCTGCTGTAATGCTGCTGTTAGTTAATTGTTCAGGCAGGAGGCAGCCCTGACCAAGCCCTACTTGGAGGGTTGTAGGACTTTGATGCCCATCATTCTTAACATCGATCTTGTTCTAACATGAGTGAGTGATTCTGGACAGATGAACTGATCCATGGCAAATGCTAATTGTATTCATGTAGAAGCCTCCTTGTCTCAAAGCCATCGTGAAACCTGGGGAAAGAGGAAGATATTAATAATGGTGATGGGAGCTCTGAGCTTGCCAGAAAGCCTCTGCCTGAAAATATCTCTGTGGTGGGGTTTGTCAGTGTCTGATTTGGAAAATGGCAGGATGTCCATCCCCAGCAAAAAGCCCCTCTGACTCTGTCATGCACTTGACTGTCTGTAGTCAGCCCTTGCAGTAAATGTCCACAGTGTAGTACTGCATATTTGATAAACACTCTGCAATTCAGAAATAAAATAGAAAAAAATAGAAATAAAATAGAAAAAAAAAATCAATAGATTTTACTTTTGAGTTCAGTAGGATTTCAGAAAAGTTCCGACCCAGTTCCTTAGTTGCAGCCTATTTGCTCTGGAGTAAAACCTTCAATAGTATCCACTTCACTTATTTTCAGAAAAGGTTTTCTTAGGCTCTAACCTTGAATCAGAGAGGCATAAATCAGATTGCTGCACGTCAGCTGAGCTATTTGTGTGCACTCTCTTCAATTTGAAATCAACTTAGTTTAGCACTCACTGGCAAAGGGACAAACTGGGTTATACTGTCTCACAAAATACTATGACTTTGAAAGTATTTAACTCAGGAGATTTCCTACAGAAAAAAAAACAATAACAACAAAAAAACCCCCTGTAAAACATAAGAAAGAAAGCCTTACCTGGAATAGCGAGCATGGTTTGAATATTGCTTTAAAGAAAGATGTGAACTGACTGGTGAGAATCCAAGAGAAAGACAGATGGGAGGTTCACAAACAGGACCAGCAGAGTATCTAGAATTAGTATAAAAATAAATGACTGAGGGAAGGCATCAGAGCAGTCTCTGAATTGCATACAAGGCAGATGGTCAAAAGTGGTCTTTCAGAAGAAGAAGAAAAAAGTCAATCCCACCCACAAAGCCTCGCAACACCTCCTAAATCCCTCTGGGCTCTCTTCCACATCAAGAGACACTGAGGAGCAACCAGTAGAGACTGCCCATGTCCCTGTGCCCCATAACAGCTCTGCAGCCATCCACACTTTCACCGCTCCCCACCCTCACTTCTCCAGATTTACCCACTGCTGTTGCAGAACTGAACTTCACCCTCTCAAGGGTGAGAACAAGGATGATAAAGTCCTACCTTGGCCCCCAATATGCACTTTTTCCAACATCATTAAGAAGCCTTGGACTGATTTTAACAATATGGTCAAATGCAGATCTGGGGAATGTCTTAAAGAAATGTTATCCTGTGACTCCACCTGACTGACACAAATTGAGTTGTATTAGGTAACACAGAGATCTCTTTCACAAATCCATTCCTTTTTTTGAGAACATTTCTCAAAATAAGTGCAAGATGACCAACTAAGCACACAAAGTCCTTCAGCAGTGCTGTATAAAACAACTTGCAATTTTTTGTTTCTTTTTTCCTCCATTCTACATATTTTCAGATCATCTGAGGTCCTTGAATAAGGACAAAATTTTGTCCAGTGAGTGATATGAATGTTTCCAAAAGTTTTATTTTAAAAAAGAAGCAGTGAAAGGACTGTACCTATCCCACCTGTTTCTTCTAATACACTTGCATCAGACTGTTCAGGATGTTTCTTGGTAACAGCTAGTGATGTTAAGAAATGTTGTGATTGAGTGATGTTGCTTGAGTGCATGGCAGCTGACTCAAGAACCGTATGTCTCATTCAGCTGCCACAACTGAAGGAAGGATGAGACATACTCCATCAAATTAAGACATGAACACAGATTTTTTTTTTTCCTAAGCTATGCAAAAAGTTCTTACACTCAGCCAAAACTCATTCACACAAGGGGAAATTCTTGGATCTACCAGTAGATCATAGCAAACTCAGCAAGTTTCCACAGGCTGAACTGTGCTTTTGCACTCAGTTAGGAGAAATGCTGCAACACTTGTTCTATTTTTATATTTTATATTCTTGATCTCATCAACAGCCACAAAATGCAGGTGAAAGAACTCTTTCTGGGGTAAAAAAAGCATCAAAACATTATTTTTAGAATATAGGTGTAGATTTGGTTGAAGATTTCCATCCTTACTTATTTTCCACTTTTTCCTCTAAAAGAGACTTCAAGAACAGCTGAATGAATGCCTCCCCGAAATTCACTACTTACAAGAATGGGAGAAGTGGTCACAGTCTTATCAGTGCTTTCAAAATATTAACAGTATTCTTTATTGTGCTCTTAGGACTCAGTCTCCCTAAAGAAACAGATGACCTTTTTGCTTCTGTTTGTATTTCTTCCAGCAGATCTGTCTTTCCCAAGTACATTTGAGATGTAATCTGATTGTTCTGAGAAAAGTCACTCAGAGGCTCACAGGGGTAGTTAGAAAAAGGCCAGTGTATTCTGATAGTCCCATAATTCAAAATCCGAGTGCTTGGAGTTCTTATGTCCTTGGATATATACATACATCTTTTCTTGCTTGCATAAACGAGTGCCTGAGTGACGTTGATAAGAGCCAGGGTATTGTTTTCTTTGCAAGGCAGAAACATTTAACAGATACATTGCAAGTGGCTCTGCGAATTTAAAATATCCCCAACAAACAGGATTTGCTGCTACGGAAGATAAAAGCAAGAGTAAAGAAGTCATTTGCAGCCATGCTCCGTGGAAGGGAAATCATTCTGCGAGACCATTTCACTTTTAAATGTTAATACCTTTCCTTAGTCTTATTCAAAGAGGAGTTTTCCCCTGAATAAGGCATGGGAATCTGCAAATTGGTGTTACCAAGCAAACCTTTCCCCTGCAGCAGCTGCTGAAGGGTGAAGATACTCTTGACGCTGACAGCCATGGGAATTATGGGCAACAGGTCAGTGCATGGTGATTGAAGCCACCCAGTTTAAACCAGTTGGTGACTTCACCAGTTAAGGACCACAACACTGTTGGGAGGGGGTCGTGGTCTTGTTTAGATGATCCCCCACTGATCTGGGATGATGTCCCCTCCAGCCATTCTTCAGTCTGTGACAGCCACCCCTTCTCCAGCAGGGTTACACCTTATACTTACACTCCATATCTTGTGGAAATAGAGCCAGTCTGTTCACTTATCCCCAGTGATGTTCAGATGTCAGAAAACCTTACTGCAAACCATATTTGATGGAAAGGCACAAAGGGAGTTCAGTCACCTAAGTGTGTCAGTAGGGAGTCATGGCTTAAATCTCACTCCAAAGGCATCAAGGGTAGTCAGTCTGATCTACTGCACTTCCTTCTGACCAACACAGAAAGAGGTGAAGCTATGGTCTATCTGTTGTCCACCACACATCTCACCCACACTTTCTCAAGTACTTGCATCCAAGACCTGTCATTCTTCCTTATCTTCTCACCTAGTGACAGCAAGGCAAATGATTAAGTTGTCAGAACTGGCTTCAGGATTGCTTTTGTTGCCTTTCTTTTCACATCAGCCTCCACCTACCAGGATGTGTTTGGTGCATTTATGCTTTAAGCTAAAAATGTTGTTACATTGTGGAACATGAAAGCAAATGTTCATGGAAGGCCTGAGATTTAACATCTTATTCAACGCCATAATTAAATGTCACTACTTTTATTTGTGTAAGTGTTGTAGTTTGAAGGAGAAAATGAATAACAATTTGGCTCTTCCAACAATATTATTTCATATTTTAGAAACATGGTGACCTAAGTATGTTATTTTAGGGTCAAATAACCTTCAGAAGAAAAATTATTTTTCACTGAAAAGAAGCTAAGCTCAAGCAAAAATTTGAATAGCAAAATAACAAGCTGTTCTTTGCCAAAGGCAAACAAAAAAGCCCTACTGCTATGCCTACTGAAGATTCATCCCTGCATAGACCTTGGTTTTTATCATTTATTGACACCTCCATCTCCAGTGTAATTTAGTAATACTTCAGCCAGTCTGCTAGATAATGAACATTAAAAATTATGGTATTAGAGACTATGAAGAAATATAGCATAAAGCATATGAGTCATTTAAAACTTTAATACTGTCGTTGTGAGCACCTGAATTTATTCCCTTCCCTGCAAGCTAGGACAGAATGAAACCCCACGGGGTTGTCTCCCAGCACAGACACAGTGAGATGGCTTTTGTAATGAGTATTTCTTGATCTCACCGAACTCCAGGCTGTCCTAATAAAAAGATTTTTAAAGCAATAATCTCATCCATTTGTTTGCCAGTTGATGGATTAAATATTCCTAAATCAATTCCTATATTTTCCTGAACTAACTTTAGAGGTGATCCAAGACCCACGTAATTCATGGGGAGGTCGGAGAGGGTGGGCAGTTGTGTCTGAGGCTGGAGATCGGAGGAGAAAGGCCCCCTCGGCCGCTCTCCATGGTGCTGCAGCGGCTCTGCCTTTTACCCAAAAATGCCGCTTTTGGCTTCCTTTGTACACCAGCCCCCCAACCAGCAGTAGTTTATCTCCAGTCTGAAATCCATGTTTTTCTGTCACCAGAACTCAGGACACGGTGAGCTTAAAGCACAGCAGTACCTTCTTCCTGCTCTATTCTCACACCATACCGGCTTTAAACCTCATCAAACCTTGTACGATTTTTAAACTATGTTTCCAGCAAGTAAAGGTGAATTCCTAGATGAAATTGTTCTTTAAAAAAATGTGTTTTGTGCCTGAGGTGCCTACCACCGACATTGAACTTCTGTTCATAACAGATTTGAATCAAGCTAGTTGTACCTGAAAATATCTGATATTTAATGTCTCACTGATCATACTTCCAAACAGAGCAAAAATGAGACTCATTAAAAAACCCCATCATTTTCAGAGCATCTGCTCCTCAGTGTCTCAGAAACATGGTGACACTTCTGGAAACATATCTGCTACCATGCCAGAGACTTAAAGAAAATCAACTGCAGTTATACTCTTAACATATCATGTTCAGTCTTTTTTTTTCCCTCTGCATTGACCAAGGCATTTTAAATCGTGGCTATTTGTATTCACGTCCAATCATTTAATAGCTGCAATACCATATCCTCATGAGACTATCTATTCTTGAATAGCTTCAACTTTGGAATGAAGCTTTAATTGGAGGATTAGTACTTTTCAATGAAATTCAAGATAATTCAGTTAGGTTTCGCAGATAAAATGGCTAAAAAGATTGCAGTAAATTTTCACAAGGACTTTTTTTTTTGTATACCTATCCTGGTTTCATGGGGGTAAAATTTATAGAACCAAGTTTCTGTTAGACTTTGTTTCAGTTTGTGGCCAACCATGGTGATCAAGACCATTGGCAGTAAGCCAGGGCAGCTGCCCCAGGCTGGCCCACAGGTGTATTCTATAGCATTAATGACAGGTTCACTATAAAAGGGAAGTCTGTCTGGGGAGGGGCTCTTTTTGACTTCTTCTCTTCCAGTTTTCCTCCTTCTCAATGATTGCTGTCCTTGGAGTGACTTGCTGCAACTCTGTGGGGTAAGTATGATTTTGTGTGTTTTGTATTACCATTGATATTTGTTTCTTTATTTTATTAAATCTGTTTAAAGTCCAACCCACGAGTTTCCCTCCTTTTCCCAATTCCCTTTCTTGGTTGTGGAAAGGACATTGGGTGAGAGAACAACGGCTTATTGTTTAGCTCCAGGTGTGGGCTAAATGAAGACAATACAGTAACAATTTTATATCAGCTAATTTACTACTGCAGACTCATTTGGTGATGGATAAAACTCCTCCTTTAAAAGAAATAGATTAATTCCTTTCTGTGTGGAAGCTGGGGTCTGGGCACTTCTTTCTGCATAAGATCCTGTGGATAGACCCTGTTTCCACCCACCATTTCTACTGCTTGAGTCAGCTTGGGGAGAACAGGGCAGTGTCTTTTTCTTCACCTTAATCTGTAGTTCTGCTTTAAACCTTCCTTACTAAAGATCTTAAATCTATAAGTAAAGCTTTGAAATAAAGCCACAAAGCAATTGAATGCTTACTCAGACAAGTAACTATACTATGAGTTTGGTGAGTTATGCACATGTAGATAGTGACCATTTGGTCACGTGGACCTATTTATTGCATATTGTGGTAGGGGGTAATTGTGGTCTGATTATCAAAAGCAGTAAATAATTTCAGTAAATTTTCCAGAGTGGAAGTTGATAGACCTGATGCCCTGAGGGTTTCAATGGTCTGCTTCTTAAAATCACAACAGTGGAAACTCTCTATCTTCTAAAACATGTTGAAAAGGTCTCCTGAGTGACCCTTCCAGGTTCTGGGAAATCCTTGCACTTCAGATTTCAGCATCACTCACTTCAGCAGGAATTCTGCTTGAATATGCCTACAAGCTGTGCTAACATGGCATCTGTACCTGATTAAAATCCATGTGTGTGTCACACTGAGGTTTGCAAAGGTTCTCAGAGCACTTGAACACCCAGGTCTATGTGTCTGCCTCACTAAGGAAGAAACAAATCCAGGCATTGATAACTATTTTAAGTACTTGCTTGAGGAGTTTACTAAATTCAAATCTCTCAGCCTTAGATGGAATATCTAGTGCTATTTTAAGCTATTTATATTCACTAGGATTATTAAAAACAAGTGTGTGGGCATCTTTGAGAGAGAACAACAGGAGTCTATGAAAACACTCTGTGATAAATGTTTTTCCTCACTGGATTTTTTAATTAATTTCTTGGCCTGAGGCAGTTTAGATTTTCTGGCTTGTGATAAGAACAGCAAATGATGGAGTAGTTTTTGTCTCAAGTTTGTTACCATTTGAGCAGCGCCCAAGGGGCAGTTGTAAATTAACTGCTGTGAGGAGCAACAAGGCTGTAGTCACTTAGCAGATGAATTAGTATAAGACTTTCATCTGATGCGTATTTCCTTTTTGTCTCTGATTATTCCAAAGATGAATACAAGCAGTGCTGAGGCACTGATATTAACTTACAATGATAAAAATGTAGATAAAATTAAGACTGATCCAAAACGAGCAATTGACTGGCACAGGTGAAATCAACCTGTTGGGAAGCAAGATCTTTTTGCCCTGAGAACTACTCGGTGTCTTCCATCAAGCTGAGTTTAATCAGGGTGCCTCATCCACTCACATTTTGCAATATGAGTGTCACATCCTGAACACTAGTTCAATAGTCAGATATAAGTATTGTATCAAAACATGTTAAACTTCCCAACACCTTGGGAGCCAGGATGGACCTCACCTTAGGTTGTAAGGGAAGAGGTTATGCCACTTATGGCTGATAAATCAGATGGATATATAGTTATGCATATGGTCCCTCTTCATGCCAGCATAGCACAGAGGTCTCGCTGAATATGAGTTAGTCTGAAATTTGCTGCTGTTGCTCATCATTGTTTTCAAAGTAAAAAATTACTTTGAGAATTCATTCTACGTCGTCTCCAAAAGACAAAATGCATCTCACCACTTGTATACTGAGCATGAAGACCTACTTAGCAACATCTTTACCATAATCAAGAGGATTTTGACCTGAATAATAGGGTGAAATTTAGTGTCATGCAGAAGGACTATTCTACCAATACATTCAAGGCCATTATGCTGTCAAAATGGGACTGAGGGATTGAAATGCTCTGTAGATTGTCCTGTAGACCCTTGCACAAAAATAACTTTGATCCCTAGAGATTTACTGTGTTTTACATCTTACCAATTGCGTACACAAGGTGAATTTCAAACAGAATAAAAGTGACTGCGTGTACGTGCATAGACTTTGAGGAAATATAGCCCTGATGTTTGTACTAATGCCTCTTGTTGCTTTGTAACACAATTCAATACTTTGTTCCTCAGAATAGTGCTTCAATATAAGGTTTTGACTTAATTTTCTTCCGACATTTATATGAAGAAATTAACATAACCAATAGATTGAACCTTCTCCATCATTGTTGTCTTAAGCTAATCTACAGTGAAAATAGCGAAGCTGACAATATCTCAGATTTTGGTGGAACCTAGTTTAGGATCAAGCTAGTCCATGTGTTCTGTTGTTGTACACAGATAATCTGAAATAGATCTTCAAAATTGTTAATTTAATCCTCTTCTCCTGTTTTCAGCTCTAATTCATTCTGGTATGGTCTGATGCCCTCAACTGCATGAAATCATACTCTAACGGTTTTCTGATTTTGTTAAAATTCATGCAGGTAGATGTGAAGGGTTTGTATTTAATATTAATATGAAAGGCAAAATAGAAGATGTGATGATGCAATCCCATTTAAAAAAATTTTAAAGGTCTGTTTGGAAAAGTAAAACTGAGCAATAAACAAATCTATTTAACAACTCTTGTCTTGATAATAAACTTTGAAAATGTCATGGTCCCTTCTGGAATAAAATTCAGGCTAGTCTTACCGGAATAGCCCATTGTCTAGTCCTATGTTTGATAGGAAAAATTAGTGGCTGATTCAGAACATTCTTTTAAAACCTTAACAGGTTAAAAACGAGAATGGCTGCCAAAATTCATGAAATCTCATTAATTAAGGACCTAAAAAGAGCTTTAAAATTCCGCTTGCCCTCCTTGGAGGAGATTCCAGCCTTGCAAAGTAAATGTCATTGAAAGAGTTTGAGCTCATGGAAAAATAAATTCTCTCTGACAGAAGAGAAAATTTGAGGGCCCCAAGAGTGCGAGAACATAAAGTCTAGCCAGAGCGAACCAGATCTGCAATATATTAAGCCTGAATCATAGTACTGAGTCATTCTTCACACTGAAGGAAACCAGCTATTTAGAGTTAGATCATGAGGTCCCCATGCTCAGATTTTACTCCAGTAATACTCTCATTGAGGATTACATGTAATAGGTTTACACATTTGTGTAAACTTACCCACTTGCTGGTCATAACCCCAGTCTGAGTAAGCAAGGGTAGGGATTAATACTATTAGATATCAAAGGTTTCTCAGACAGCATGAAATGGAGGTGAATGGAGAGATCCACACCTTGCCCCAGCCTGGGGTGTAGAAGTGTCTCAGGCCCTCAATCACAGCAGAGGGAAATAGGAAGATAAGTGAATCCAGGAGAACTCTGTCTTCCTGCGCTTTATCTGCCCACAGAGATTGTGCTATTATGTCTTTATTTTCTAGATTTTTTTTTTTCCCTCCTCGCTACTTTTAAGCTATGAATTGTGTTTTTACAAAAGGATCTTGGCAGGCTGAAATTCAGCTTGCCAGCATGGTTTCCTTTGACAGCAGCACAATGCTTGAATTAAATACCAGATGTAGTCTCAGTTCGGTCATTCTCCTAAGCAGACTGGAGACCCAAATTTGAAAGTGCTTGTGTTTTTGGAAGTGGATTGCTATATGCCACTTTTCCATATCTACTGGTTTTATAGCTATCTCTATTTATTACACTGGGTGGTTTTAGCCTTACAGAACTCATATATATAAAAAGTATAGGGATTTAAGTTTGTGTGTGTACATGCATATCATTATATATAATTTTGTGTGCATATATCTAAATGTATTTAGACAAGTTGGCCTGTGAGGAGCAGGAAAACTTAACATCATTTTATGATGTCTTTCCCCTCTGCGTTTTCTGATATCTAACAAAAGTGAAACCTTCTAACCCTTCTTTCCTTTCTTGCATTTTTTTTCTGCAAGTTCCTTGAAAATGAGGGACTGGATTGTTGTGGGTGCTTCCTCTTTCTGCTAGGTGTGATGCAGACTAAAAAACGAGTCCAAGAGTTAGTGGAATGGGTTCCACTTGCCATTCATAAACGCAGCAGGCAGTGTCTTACCCCCATGTAGGACAGCACTGGTACGTGCCACTCTGTACACCTAAAGAGCTGCACAAAATATTGGTCACCTTATTGCTAAACACACACTTCAGAAAGGGAAAGTGTGGTTTAGGAAGTATCTCTCTAATGTCCTTAAAAAATATCCTGGCTTATTTCAATAGTCCAAGGAGCTATTATGTACGTTGGTAATGCAGCACACATTGCAAACATCTAATCACCATCATTAAAAGTATGATCTCCACTTCCATGGGATTTGGTTTCCTCCTTATAGGCAGCAAAACCATGAAGGAGGCATGGGGCTGCCTTAGAGCTCTGGCTCCAGCTCTGATTTCAGGCAGGTTAAAGAGCTCTCAGCTGTCTCAAAGTCAGTATTTACCTCTTTTCTTGGTCAAGAAACAGGATTTTTAATTCTTTGTAGCTTTCCCCTTTGCCAATGCTACAACATTCATAGCAGGCTAATTACTGTGCTCTTTAAAGCAGAGTAATTAAACTGCAATTAAACTGACACCCAGAATATGGTGCTGGTCAGATGCAAACAGCGTTTCATTCAGGTCACCTTGTCTAAATCAGAATCTCAGCACACGTCAGCCTCAGCAAAAAGGGATAAAAGCAGTCACAGCAGCGGATTGGCATGAGGAAGCAGAGGGAGCTCGCCAGCATCCAGCGTGTAAATCCGAGCTCTGTGATCTTGACTGCCTCGCAGCAACGTGTGAATCCTTGGATTAGCATTCCCTGCTTCAGCTGGCAGGCGACTTTCAAGGAAGCACCACGAGGTTCATTAAAAAAACATTTCCTGGCGTATAACACGCATCAGTGTCGCTGCTCAGTGTACCGAGAGCTGGAGTTATGGGTAGCGTGTTGTAGGGATGCACTGAGCTGTCTCCTTCTCAAAGCTTCAGAGGTTCCCACTTCTGTCCCTCATCAAAGACAGCGGAGACCTGCTTGTCACCTAATGGGATGTGCTGGTGTTTGACTCAATCGGTCTGTTCCACAGCAGCCCCACTGCTTGGCAAATGACCGTCCCATTATAATAATGTTCCTGGAAGAGAGGCATGAATAAAAAGCCATTAATTCATTACGGGGACAGCAAGGGGCAGATCTGCAATTCTTCCCCTTGTTAATGGAGATATTAACTCACAAAAGTAGCATCTGATGCCACCTGGAGTGTCAAGCAAGAAGTGGACCTGCCCGCTCTCCATCCTGCTGGTCTGACACTCCCCTGTCCTGGGAATCAGGATTAAAGCCTTTTGGCCAAACTAATTTGATAAAGTAGACAAGAACTCTGCTTGCACAGCACTTCTTTTGGCTATTTAAGGGCCTGATCGAGTTGGCATTGGGATCAAATCACTGAGAGTTGAAATCTAATTCCAAAGAACAGTTCTTATAAATTGACCCTTCATTTAAATTGGTGATTAACCACATGTGGCTTAGAGAGTGCCATGAGGAAGCAGTCCAGAGCTGAGCCATGAGAATGGTTTCAATAGGAAATTGGTTCATAGGAAAGAAATAATCCAGGAAAAATCACTGTGATTTATGAACGAGACTCAGATCTATGAAGGAGAGCTGTGCCGGTGAAGTCCAAGAAACAATTCTGTAAACAGTGAGTCAGTTCTAAGGACTAAGCAATAAAAACCAAAATAATTAGCCTCTACGTCTCTGCAAAGCTCAATATGTGCCAAAGAGAAAGCAATAAACATTTTCTGTGATTGGACTGCAAGACATCTGCATAGCAGGACTAAATTATCAAAAAGAAAAGGAACGTGCCTGGAAGAGAGGTCAAATGCAGCTAACCACAGGTTGGGCTGAGAACAGCATGGAAACAAAAGTCAGTTTGGGTGTGAATTAGCCTGCACATCCTCAGCGTGTGGAGCATGCCTTGTGCTGAGCTGCAGCACCCGGGGTGCTCCTCACCCAACGGAGGAGCCAGAGGCACTTCCAAAGCCAAGGGAAGCCCCACCACAGCTCCCCCGAAGGGTTTGGGAACCATCCCTCTCTGTGACCGCTGGGCTCCTCTGCCAGAGCCTGTTTGTTTCAGAAAATGTTTCAGATGGTTCAGAAAATCCATCTCCAAGATAAGAAAGCATGATAAGCTGGCTACATTAGCTGGGATTTCCACAGGAATTAAGGGATCAAGCAATCAGAATCCCTTAGGCTCCAGTACAAACAACCATCTTTGTACCTTGCATTTAACAGCATTATGATTTTTTTTTTTTCCCCTTCAGCAAAAAATACCAGGTCTTATAAAGAAAACAGACATAACAGGGAACAATGTGTTTACCACCTTTGCAGATTTTTGCCATTAAATTTTTATTCATACAGTGTTAGACAAATGTAGACCACATCATTCTAGGTTAGGTTTCATTTATTCCGCACCTATTGTGTTTATTTAATTCTCTCCTTTTTCCACATGTGGAATATCACTGTCCCGTTACCTCTCAGCAGCAGATGTTCACTGAAACTTGATAATACAAGATAGCTACTACCTCATGTGTCAGCATTCAAGGTAAAGGCTTGGGTTTAGTTTGCTCAGGTTTCAGCTTATTTAACTTTCCCTTTTTGTATTAGACACGTAGTAAAGGACCTTTACTCAAGCGAGCCTGAAAGGAAGCTGGGCTTTTTTTGTTCAGCTAGGAAGGAGGTAAAGGAAAGGCAGCAGCCTTGGATGAGACTTGATATAGGAACCGAACTGGAAGGGATTAAATGCCCTCGCACCCCGGCTCTACCATGGGTGTTTATGCTTCTAACTGCTTCCAAGGAAGCCACGCATCCTGGATGAAAGACTTGGTGCGATGGCTGTGTTCCTGTCCTGGTTATTGCAGGGCCCATGGGACCATGGCTGCATCCCCTGGCCCATCTCCCTCTCCTCGGGAAGGTACCCCCCGCTGCAGCATGGGGCTGAGCAAAAGCCTCAAGCTTGGCCAGGGGAGGTTCAGGTTGGACATTAGGAAGAATTTCTTCTCAGCAAGGGTCATTAGCCATTGGAAGGGGCTGCCCAGGGAGGTGGTGGAGTCACCATCTCTGGAGGGGTTTAAGAAAAGCCTGGCCATGGCACTTAGTGCCCTGGTCTAGTTGCCATGGTGGTGTCAGGGCAATGGTTGGACTCGATGATCCCAGAGGGCTCTTCCAACCTGGCTGATTCTGTGAAAACCTGCACCACCTTCCCCAGGGATTTTGCAGCCCTCCTTGAGCTCTGCGTGTGCCTACAAGCCCGAGGTTCAGCAAGAAGCTTTGTAGAGCCATGCCCTGCTTCTCCTTCTTCCCCTGCCAGCCACTCCCTGCCTCGTGGTCCCTACCTCGCAGACCTCCCTGTTGCAGAACACAGCTGCTGTGTTGCTTTATCACTCTGATAAAACCGCTTCATCTCTGATTTCAGCTGCTGATTTTGCTTTGCTCCATGATGCCACTTCAGATGAGGAGAGGGGAGACAGCTTGCTATCAGGGAAGAACATAAACCCAGGTTTGTCACGCTTGCACTGTTCCTAGGGACGATTTTACCAAGATTTTCAAGCTTCATTCTTGCTTAGAAGCAAACTGACTCAAAAAGACACATTAAACCTAGCCTTTTTAATCATTGATGCCTGGACTTGGACACTCTTCCTCATGACTTAAAGCAGCCAAACAGCCTCTTTGATTTCCCACACAGAGCTGCATTTGAGCCCCACCTCGCAGGTGCCGCTGCTCGGCTGGAGGATGAGGTTTATTCACCTGGGATTTCTGAGCGTTCTTCATGTTGTTGTCACCTGGAAACATGGCAGATCACAGCCAGAAGCAGCAGGGTGGGAGTTCACTGGGAAGTTTGGTGAAATCCTGAGATCTGTGCTCTCTCAGGATGAGGAAGGTGCACGGTGGTCCCTGGGGCTCACAAAGCTCTCACATACTGCATGCACAGAAAAGGGCAACATGTTTCTCTGACGTCTAGTCCTGTAGCGGCTGATCCTTGCTCCACGGAGGATGCTCACCCCAGGACTGACAAGCTGCACGTGAGGCCTGACATTTAAACTTGTCTTGACATTTTGCTCCTCTAAGCAAGAACAAGGCAGACGTACAGTAACAAGAAGTCGAATGAATCTGCCTGAACCTCGAGGTCTCTGGAGGTCCTTGCCCTCAGCGCTTAAGGCTGAGTTGTTTGTGATGCAGAGCGCGTAGCGCGCTCCCCAAGCAGAACAACCAGTGCTGTAAAAGGATGGAAAGACATATGGATCCCGCTCCTGCAGGGAGTTGGCTCTGAGACAGAGACATGTAAATGACACCCAGTTTGCTGGGCCTGAGCACTGACTTTCTTGTTAGACAGGGCTGTAGGTGATAATGTGTCTGTGTCAAGAAATGCAGAGAGGTTGCAATGAGCATCAGCTGAGCCAGCTGTGTTTACAAAATGAAGGGTTTCTGGCAAGCTGGCACATGCCACGGATTAGATCCTTACACCCACATGTGACTGGGATGCTGTCGCTCCCATGGAGCTGTGTGCTGTGCCAGCTTTCCCTCTCCTCCACTTCTGTTGAGTAAGTTCACTTCACCCGCTCCTGGTTTAGTCCTACATGGAGGACTCTGCAGATAGACAGAAGAGGAAAACCACGTCCCTGGTGGCCTGTTAAGATACTTCAAATGAATGAATAAATAAATTGCTTCTGCAGAGGTCAGCTCGGCACTAACGCAGCTGCACGGGGGTTTGGTGCAGGTAGGAATCCCCATGTCACACACTTCTTTTCTGGTTTATAAAAGAGGACAGTGGTGTGCTGGGTCTGTGTACACAGGTGTGCAGCCCTGTGTAACATGCGATCTGTGGGTACACTCTTGTGCACCCTGGGAAAGCTCCTTCATCTCCCTGTGCTTCACTTCATCTATACACAGCAGTGCTGCCCGACTTCACAGAGGCAATGTGAGGATAAACAGGATTAAAAAAAAAATAGAGGTTTATGGTGTACTCATTCATCACAGAAATAGGAGATGACAGAATAGTTCATATTAATTTTTTTTTGTGTGCATACAAAGTGTAGATGTGATGGACCTGTTAGGGCTTTCCCATTGGAGTAAGGCTTCATCTAGTTATTTGTTAATGTGTGCCAACCTTATTTAGAGTGGTTCAGATGGCAACATTCCCAGGCTGCTCCATGTAATCAGTGTAATGGGCTGGAGCTCTTCAAGAGCACGCAGGGACTGGGCCGTTAGTCTTTCCCCAAGAGGTGAAAATGGATGGGTGACACTGGTGTTTGCACTGTAGCTGTGTTGTGCCTGTCACTGGTGTTCCATCTGCAAATGCTCGTGTGCATCACAAGGTTGCTCTTCTCTCACTTTGGTGATACTGGCTGTAGCCAATTTTTGTAGCCTCTCCGTGGCTTCTTTTCCCCTTTGAGTATCAGGGAGGGTCATTCTCTCCTACCCTGCCAAAAGGGGTCTTTACTGATGGTGTGAAGTGTTTATAGCAAAAAGGATCATTCAAGTACCTAAGACAGACAGCATATTGCATCAGAAAAACCATTTTTTCATGTACATTTTGTAGCCAGGTGTCCCACGTGCCAGTCTAGCCTGTGGTATGCACTGTAAGTGCTAGTAAAGTGATATCGTTTACCTTTTCCCAGCTGTTCTTGTGCTTTAGAAGGAATTCCCTGGACTCCACACGGAATAAGGAGGATTTCTGGAGCACCACAGTAACACTCATCCCCAAATGGTGAGCCTAAACGTTTGGTTTGTGGCTAAAACCCCACTTTAAATACAGCGTTTGATTTCAGTGGGGTGGTGTTAAAATGTCACGCACTATAATTTACATCCCATTTTCCCCAATTACTGATTACAACTAACTCAGCTTCAAAGATCAGCACCTGCTCCATCCATCTCCCTTACTAATACCTAGTGTTTATGGCAGTGTCTTTAGCCCAAGATCCTCAAAATGCAGCTCTGCATTATTAGGTCTCCCATTTTTGTGTCAGGATGGCAGGAGGTGAGGCTTACCCTCTTATTAGCATCCCTTAGGTCTGAGCTACCAGAGCCCTGATACCTGCATTAGCTGACATCAGGATCACCCACAGTGTGCCCGTATTAATCTCGCTGGAGACTGGCTATAGGGAGGGCAGCAAAGTCCTGCACAAAATAGATGGGCTCAGTTTACAGCGTGGGATTATAGGAAGGAGGAGGCTCAGCTGTAGCAGAAAGGATGCTCACTAATCCTCACCGTGATTTTTGTTGTCTTCAGTGGCCAAGGGTGGAGGAGGCCGTGATCTTTCTCTTCTCAGCTCACAGGAGCACTTGGCAGGACACAGATAGTTTCATTTTATGCATCTGAAAGCCCTCTTTGCTTCTCTGCTCTGATGCTAAAAGTTCAACTGTGTATTTAAAAATTGAGCTGCACCTGAGACGGAATGAGCTCTGCTGACACCAGCTCTGTGTTTCAGTCAATTCAATCAATGTGGTTGTTATTAACTCAGTTGGTCCTTGGCTTCACCACCCAGGGTTGCCTGTATTTTTTCCTCCCAGCATGAAATTAAAAAACAATTAGTAGTAAATTATCCACTGGCTGCAGTAGTTGCTTGTAAAACCCAGGTATGGAGACCCTGGAATTTGCTCCTGACTTTCTTGCCAGGTTGAGGTTTAAAAAGTTGAATTTCCTGGAAGTTTTCCTTTCCCACACTCCCTGCACCTAAAAGGTGGAGCAGCAGGCCAGGCCTGTAAAGGGAGTGAGGATGGGTCCAAAGGACATTATTGATGCTGCAACATACCACGCACAAGCATAAGGGGTTGGACCAGAAAAAATGGCAAGGAGTTTCTCTGCTCTTCCAGCTCTTACCCAAGGGACATTCCCATGTGCATCTGCAGAGATGCTCT
Organism: Nyctibius grandis; assembly: GCF_013368605.1. Classification (NCBI taxonomy): domain Eukaryota; kingdom Metazoa; phylum Chordata; class Aves; order Nyctibiiformes; family Nyctibiidae; genus Nyctibius; species Nyctibius grandis. The sequence continues at coordinate 97,850,824 of NC_090695.1, forward strand.
GACTGCCCTAAAGCAGTCCTGCACCCTATCGAGATCAGCAGGAGGGACTTTGTAGGTGCAGATCAGGTTGAGGAGACCTTGTTCAGCTTCTCTGATGCTTTTGTCCTTGTCTTCCAAGTAACTGCGTTCTCTCTGGCATTTATCATGTAGATTAATGAATTTATCCTTTATCCTGTGAGTTACAGGAATAGAATTACCATTATTTTGGAGACAGATGATATTATTTGCTTGACTTCCAACAGGCAACTGAACTTTGATCTTCCGCCTTCCAGCTCCATGCTCATGCTATAAAACCTGCCCTTCTCCTCTCTCATTATTTTCTGTGTTTTGTAGCAGGTAGAGTCCAAGCTGCTAAACACAAAGCCTGGGTATAACCAAGACAGGGTCTTCTCCCAACGAGAGGTTACAGTCTGAGTTAGTAACAGCAGCAAGCAGATGGCTACAGCAGACAGATGGGTAGCACAGGGTTTGCTGTTGTTGTGATGTTTTATTCAGTCCATGTCAGTTATCATCTGATCGGAGCCTTATCTTGAATCTTGGGCACAGTCAGTTGTGCTTCTGATTGATTTGCACATGACAGGAAAGCTCCCAGCTTACAGGAAACTGGGTATGGGCAAGGTGATGGGAAACTGGGTATAGCCAAGGACAGAGAGAAAATGCAAAGTCCTTGTCTACTCCTGCATTTCAGGGAAAGCACACGCCTGGGTCTGGAAATGCCTGAAGTGTCCCCAGGGGTCTGTGCCTCTCTGGTGCTTTGAGTCAAGCCCCATCCCTGAACACGAGAGGCAAAGTGCATTAACGCTCTCCCCGTGCCCCCCGTAGCAGCCCATGGCAGCAGCGGTACACGGCACAAAGCATTCTGTGCTCTCGCTCTCCCTGGCTGGTACTTACCATGTTCTTACCACCTCCATGCAGGGAGAAAAAACACAACATGATAAAAATGTGTAAAGCCCAGCTTTTCCTTTCTCCCCGCCTCCCCCCCAAGCAAAATACCGTGCAGTAATGAAGGCTGACTCTATATTTATCTTTGCAAGAGCCTTGAATCAGAATTAATTCCTGTGAGCTGCATTTATTAAGAGAAGACTATTTCAGACGGGGAAACAATGCTTGCAATTATTTAATTAGAAACCCAGTGCCAGACAGCAGAACAGGATGTGCCCGGGGCTAATAACGGCAGGTTTCACAGCTCCCCGTTCGCATCGCGTCCCCTCCTTTAATGTGCCTCCAGACAGACACGGCGGAGGGCAGGACAGAGTGACACACAACTACAAGTGCATTACAGCATTTTTTATTCCCCAGTGAGCTGCATTCCGTTCCAGCCTCTTGTATCTTCGGTCATATATTGTGGTTGTATTTTACATGACCACCGTCTCCGAGGTGGAAATGAGGGTGTGAAAGGGGACAGGCTATTGCGGCACAAATCCTGTTCCTTTCAATTGACAAACCAAAAGATTCTCAGGTGCTATATTTTATTTTTTGATATTTTGAAATCCCTGAGAGGACTGGGGCAGACCCTGCGGGCTCAGTCTGAGTTGTTCCAGAGCTCATGAAGAAGCTTTTTCTGGGCAAGTTTCCTAGACCAGCTGCACGGCTCAGTGCAAAAGTGACTTTGTGGAATAGCTAGAGCTCCTCTTTGTGTGCTGGCAGGGCAGGGGAAGATCATTGTGCACCTGAGGAAAGGGGAGGTGGGTCATGCGTGGTGAAGCACAGTCTGGGGACAGCTTTCCCTGCCACGATTGAGCGGTGGAGAGCGGGCAGAGCTTCGGTGCTTCCCTCCTGCACTGCTGCTCATCAGTGCCTGCGGAGAGCGAAGGTCACCTTTCTCCTGCAGCCGTCAGCTCTTCTCCCCAAGCCCCTGACCTCCTGAAATGGGCCTGTTGTGCTTTCTCGGGGGAAATTCCTCCTCTAGCCTGGCCCAGAGCAGAGTTTGGGTGTGACAGCCCGCTGTTCCTCCCACAGCCCCACCACTTAAGGGAGGGTTATCACCATCGGGATGCTCCCGCAGAGGGTTGGGTTGGGTTCGCCCTGTCTTTTTGCAGAGTTATTCCCCGTGACAATGGGGTCGTGCAAGGAAGAAATGACAGCACAACACAGCCACTGGATCATGCTTTGTATAGACTCATTATCAGGGCAAAAAGTGCCAGTTCTCAGCGCCCAAAACCAGATCTAGATATTTCTATAAATCCAGGAACCTGGGGGAAGATTATTACGCAACTTCTCATTCCACTTTTTTTCCCCCTTTGATAGAAGGACTCACACTAGACATAAGTGATGCTTTTTGTGAGATGTCCATGTCTGATAAGCTCTTGCCAGCTCTCCAGGAAACACCCAGCCTCACACAGCCCTTCTCTTTCGTTTTTGAAAGGGAATATGCATGATTTACTGCTTTGCCTATATCTTCAGAGCGGCTCTTGTCATTGTCTTCTTTGGTGTCATTATTTATCATCATTTCAGTTCTTGCTGAACCTGAGAAAGAGAGCACCGTAGTGAATTGCCAGGAAATTGCACAAAGCAGGGGGGTGAAGTTGGCAGAAAAAAAAAAAAAAAAAAAAAAGGAAATAAAACAGGAATAATCAAAATAATCACCTGGAGTGATCAGCACAGCTTTTGAGAGAGCTGGCACCAATTGCCATCCCCAAAGCTTGTTTCTCAGTGCTTTAAGAAAATTTAATCAGGCAGCTGGAGTTTGTCTTATCAGGTGGAAATCAAAGCCTGCTCTTGGATGAACGAGACCCCAGCTCAGACATTTTAGAGTGTTTCTCCTTCTCAGAAGGCTAAGGTGGCAGCCAGAGGTACGGTGTGATTTATTCTGCAATACCCTGACTTTACAGTGTCCTCTGTAAAGGGCTGAGATGACAACTCTTCAGCTGGCCCCTGGAGATGGAAACCAGGCACGTGGCATTTGCTACCTACCCTTCACTGCTCAGATATTACAAATGGATGCTCACAGCTGGGAAAAGGGGTTATTTTTAAAGTGCACCAGCACACAGCTTTCCTGGGCTGCTCTGCCCGGACTGCTCCGTGGCAGGTTAATCTGTTCCCCTTCCCAACTAGGCTCCTAGAAATAAAGTGCAATAAACTCTCTTTCAAAACAGGATGATAATCGCTAGCTAGGGCCTGGGGAATGTTTTTCCCAAACGCTCTGATCTACTCTTTTCCATACCAGGGCTTTTTTCCCCTTTGCCACATGAGTGTAGTCTTTCTATCACATTAATAGCAGTAAAGGGTCCCAGTGGGACCAGGTAAAAGCAGGGATGACTGTCTGATTGCCTGGTGGAGGTGGGGATGAGGAATATGAGAAATGATGGAGTAACAGGAGAAATCATAACTAGATTTTTTAAATAAAACTTTATTTCAAGTCTTAGTTTGTTAAAAAAAATATATTCAGAATTAACTTCATCTCCCATTGTAATAGTAGCTGGCAAGTGTCTGTTAACAGCACCAAATATCCCAAATGATATCAACTTATAATTTCCCTAATTTTTACTGTGCAGTGGGAAGGGCCACCCAGCAGAAGGGACCACTAGAGGCCACTGTTGTAATTCAGCAAGACGCTTCAGAATGAAACACTGCTGTTACATCCATCACTCATTAATTTTTCAATGAAGTATTCAGTAGGTGCAGACCATGGAGCCAAGAAAATGAATTTTATTTGTGTTTCTTCTCTTTAGCTCTAAAGACGGAGTTTGCATAATCAGCTGAAGGATTTGCAGGGAGGGTTAAACAAATTTTGTTGGTTTGAGTGTTCAATAAAAATCCACAGGTCCTGAGGAGCCTGTGTTGGGTTGCTCCTGGTTGTCACTAAGGACCGAGGGCTGAGAAGAATGGTAGTGGCAGAGGGTACGTCCCCAGTTGCACAGCGCTCACACTTCCCGAGGAGAAGCCAGGCTGGGGACACCATGACACAGTGACACTGGCACTGGTGGCACCGGCACACGCAGAGGCACAGACAAGGGCAAAGGCTGCCTGCAAGCCCGGCTGCAAAAGGGATAAGAGGTGCCATGGGCTTTTCTCTGCTTCAGTTTTGCTGGCAGAGTCAAAGCCAAAGCTGGTATTTGGGGAACTCTGGAGTCAGCTTAACCAGAATTGCCACAAAACCTTAAAAAAAGAGAAATATTTTACAGATGTCAGGATTTTTTCCCCCAGTGTTATTCCTACTGTCCTGTCACTGCTGGGTTTCAACACCTCTCCCTTTTGCTTGCTTTGGAGGGCAAAACCATCCAAATTGTCCCAGCCAGACACTGCAGGAGGGTTCCCAACCCCAGATCCCCCGAGCAGAGAGACAGGGTGCTGCATCACCCAGGGCGGTCCCTTCTCCCGGGCCTGTGAAGGGGGCACCAAGGGATCAGGTGGGCTCAGCTGCCTTCTCGTGCAGAAAAAAGAGTCACTTCAATCTCAGAATAGTTTCCCTCCAGCAAATTGCTCTCCAGGAGCCCCTCAAGCCCCTTTTCCCACGCAGGGAGGTGGCTCTCGACATTTTGTTCCCGGTTACTCTCCCAGCACCTCTACAAGGCAGGTGATGCTGATTCTCACAAGCTGCTCCTCTTCCCTGATAAAAACTCTTCTTTCCCGACTCCGAATGACTCCTGATTTCACGCTACGGTGAGTGACAGGCAAATCTCTTCCAAGACAGCGTGTCGTGACGCCCGTGCTCATCGTGGCTGAGCTGGCAGCTGGAAATGCCTCCCACACCCATGCAGCGTGCGAGTATGTCACCTCGGTGTTTGAGCTCCGAGCCTGCAGAGAGCAAAGCTTGAGCTGTACCCGTGCAGGAAAAAAGGGTCTGACCCCTGAGGAAGAAGCAGTTTGGACTCTGAGATGTCTTTTGTAGATATGCCACTAGAGGGGAACAAAGATCTATAATATTTCCTAGATTTGCAATGAGAGCTGAAAAGCCTCCTGCAATCTGGGGGCCACAGTGCCCGCCTACGATGGCTTCTGTGCCAGCAGCATGGGAATGCTTTTACTCATCTCTGACAAGAAAAAAACTCAATCAATTTTATTAGTTGCATTTATCACAAGCAAAGAAGAGTGAAAGCAATTGTTCCTGAGGATCTGTGAATCTTACTAAGCACTGACAGGTGAAAACTGAAGCAAAAAATATTGCTTTTGGCACTAGTTTTTCTGATAACATTATCTCTAAATTGGGTGTTTGTGATATACACGGGAGGTACATGTGCAATAAGTAAAGAAATTAGTTCCAAACCATTCATACTTTACGTTGAGAGCTTCATAAATGAAGTACATGATAATTTCTTTCCAGTTTGTCTAGAAATAATAAAGGTTGATAACGTGATTATTAGGTTATTCATTATGGAGGCATCATTCATTTGCAACAATCTGGAGGCGTTGAAGCTGAAGATCTCTAATTATGATGCTTTTAGAGAAAACAGACATAAAAGAAATGTAGGGAGTAGCTTGTAATTCTCTCCATAAAATTAGTTCTTAGATGAAAAGGAAAGGGTCAGAAAATTAGATAGTGACTTAATTAGTTTAGAGAAAAACTGTAAATTATCTGAAAAAATGATGTTGGAAAGCTTTAATGTACCAAGAGGGCTTGTGATATGCAGAATCACAGTAGAAATTTGAATTTGGAAGTGATTTGGTTAGTGTGATGGAAACACTTTGGACATGAAGAGGGGACAACTGTCACTGATTTCTCTTAGAGTCCGTTTGAGGTTGATGGGTGGCAGAGGAGCACATCACACCAGACAGAATGGACTTGGTCCTCGAGGCCACCAGGAGACCTCTCCTGCCCTGGCTGTGTGTGGAGAAAAGCTCGGCAGAAATATTCTCACCCCAGTCCTGCAACAGAACTTGGCCGGTATCCTTCCTCCAGGTGCTTTCCACCCTCCAGCCCAGCTGCTACCAGAGATTGAGGGCGATGCCTTGGTCCTTTCAGCCAGCACAAAGGGAAAGTGTGAAGGTGACTCGTGCACACATGTAAAACCTCTCTCGTGCACATACAGTCTCCATGCTGGGTTAAGACACCGGTCTCAGAGGAAACGTGGATTTATCTCTCGCTTTAGCAATATGTAATGTCGTGTTCAGGAGGGAGGAGGCTGGGTGTCCTTGCTGGATTAGTGCAAAAAGGGAAGGGTATGTGCCTGTGTGGACGTAAAAGTTATACAAACCTCCAAAGGGATACTCACTTATGGTCCAGGTGATTTCTTTAGCCAAATATAAACTTCTTTCCTGCTCTGTGTCACGAGAAGCCTCTGCTCCTGGTGGCATAACTGCAGGACTGGAAGCTAACTGAAAGACCTAAAAGCAAGAGCAGGTACAGCCTACTGCTGGACTTGGTTCATGTCCAGTGTACAAGAGGAACTTGAATCTGGAGTTCTCTCTCTTTGGTGTGTGATAAAGCAGCAGATCATCACTTTGAATCATGAGCTCCCCAAACGGCTCCAGTGTGGCTGCCCCTCATGCCCAGGTTGGAGTTTGGACCTACGTCCCAGATCCTTAATGTCTCACAACCCAAAGAGCAGGGACATTCCTACACTAGGTAAGGTATAGTCCATCTCAGGCTGACGTCTGCTGTCATCTCTAGATCACACAGTCGCACACCAAAGGTCTGCTCCATTTATTCGGAAAAAGTGTTGGCCTCTTCTCCAAAACCAGAGTGCTTTGTTCCTCCCAAAGCACTTAAGTGGCTTAATCTAAACCTCCAGAGCTGGAAAATACCCACAGGTGAATACAGTGAGGTTTTCATCTGTGCTGCAAACACATCTTAAAATTCTCACAAAAATAAAGCCCCGTGGCCATGATTAACTTTTTTTGAGGCTGAATTCCCTCCCCAGCACTTGTATCACAATTTCCAAAAAGCAATGAGCAAAATGACCCATCAGAAGTGGCATGTGTTCCTTCCACCTTGTTGAAAATGGTCCCTGCCCTCCTGCCAAAAGGGGTGACCTCCTCCGGGATCACCCTGGTGGGTGAGGACACAGAATGTCTCTTCCCCGACTGTGTTGGACATGTTTGTTTGGGACACTGACAGTGAGTCACAGCGGAATTATGTTTCCCCAGAGGACTGAAAAATAGTTGGACACTAAATCTCAATATAAATCAGCCAAGAGTTTATGTTTATCTTTTATCAGAGTAATGGGAAAAGTTTGAGCAAGCCGGCTAGATCCAGGGTGAAGTCGAACTCCCAAACTTTCTCTTAAATTAAGCCCAGCGGGGGCGTAAAAGCCTCCTTAGGGACCGCAGAGCTCTGCAGGAAATTATGCCAGCTCCACCAACTCGTGTTCATTATCTGTGTCGCTCACTCATGTCACCTCCACAATTATTTTAGGACCTGTCACCAGGAACATTCTCCCACCAGCAAATGTTTCCAGCTCGCTCTAATGGGGAGGCTGAAGCTCGAAGCAAAAGTTACCTCTGCGCCTACTCCTGACTGCTTTTTGCACCCCTGCTGAACCGAAAGCAGCCGAAGGCTCCTGCGATCCGCCCGCGTCTGGCAGCTGATGGGGGGCACTTTGGAGCGAGGGGGCTGTGCAGCTTCAAATAAAGGTGAGGATTTGGAGGAGGTGGGATGCATGGGCAGCGTCAGACTCTGGGAAGCGCACCCAGGGCTAAGCTGGGGTATGAATGCAAAAACTTAAATTCACAAACTCCAGAGTTTGAGGGAAATTAATGTCAGGCTCCTGTGGAGGTGTTAATGACACAGGGAGAGGACAGAGAGGAGATAAGCAAAGTCTGCCCTGTTATAGGGCTGTCATCCAGATCCTGAGGGCTGATCAGCTTGGGTATACAGTTATTAGCTTTCAGAAGATTTTTTTGAATATTGTAGAAGATGGAAGAAAAGATCAGTGTCACACAAGCACACAATACAGGTTTGAAGGGACCCCACAGGTCTCTAATCCAGCCCCCTGCTCAAAACTGGTATAACCTCAGGATGAGATGACGTTGCCCAGGGCTTCACCTGGATGACTGTCGAACAGCTCTGAGGATGGAAGCTCCACAGCTTTCCTCTGCCCCTGTGCCAGGACTTCACCACTCTCACTGGGACCATTTTTCTCTTGCATCTACTCCGTACCTAGCTGCGAGCTGTGCCCGTTCCCTCCTGCCTGGGAAGGGCCTGGCTCCATCTCTCCTAGAAGCCACCCTCAGCCACCAGCAGTCCCCCCTCGGCCAGTGCAGGCACCGTTTCTGCACTGTGACAATTTGTCCCACACTTCTTGGCTACTTTGGCTCTGAAACAGCAGAGGTTGTGAAAGGTGCTGGCTGCAGGTGAGTTCAAATGTGAATATGCCAGACGAGGCACCATCGGAGGTTCCAGGGATGAGCCGTGTGCTGAAGGGAGCAGCTTTGATTAAGTGGATTATGCTGGAAATAAGCACGAGACAAAGCACTGAAATGTTGACGTGAGCTACAGCAATGAGAAACGGCAGTGATTAATAAGCTGCAGCACTGTAACGAATCAGTGTTTGCAAGAACTTTGGACCTGGAAAGCATCTGCTGAGAACTGTTCACTGCAAACACTTCCTATGTGATGTTGACAAATCATACTGATATTTCCACACCAGGGAAAGGGACTGGTGACTCCTTTGGTGGAAGGGGTGTTTTAATGATGTTTTCTTCACGTAGGCACACCACGTCCTCGTCACGGGCTGCAGGATGTCACCCCTTCCCTGGCCCGTGGCTTTGTGCCTCCGTGTGCATGAGGGTTCGGGCTCCTGCCATGCCTTCAGCCCTCAGCGTGCCTCCAGCACACCCAAACCTGCACGGGATCACAGGCAGTGTGTGGGCAGGACGGCCCAAGGGCACCTGCAGGGACATCAGCTGGAACCACGATTTCTGCTGCATCCTTCCAGCTCCATCACCTCCCTCCCACCCCGTTCTCCAGCCAGCAGACAATTTCCCTGGGTTGGCATGAGCAGCACACACAGATCAGAGCCCATTATCATATTTTTTTCATGTCAAGTTGAGCTGGAACTAGATTTTCTAGAGAAAAATGTTCAATTTCATTGCAGTATAAACCAGCAAATAAAAAGCCGCTTGCTTGTGAGAAACCTCCATCCTTCCTATAAACATTTCTGGGGAAAAGAGTCCTCAGAGTCAAACCGATGGCCCCATCTTGTCACCGCCGGCGCAGACATCCCACCTCCTTCCCCAGACACCCTGTCCTGAGACAACAGGTGAAAAGCAAGTTCATGGAGAATTTTTTCTTCCTCCAGTTTCCCTTTTCTTCCCCCCCTCCGTCTCACCCGCCTGCCTTTTATAGTGTAACACATGTCAGGGTTCATGTAACAAAAAGAATTTCCAATGTCAGGCAAATAATTTTTCCATCTGTGGAGTTTTTTTTTCCTCCCCATTTTACATTTTTTAACGGAAGTGTCATCTGCGAGGTGCCGGTGTAACCGATCCGCCCAGGAGCCGCGCGGTTCGGTACCAGCAGCCCCCCTGTCGCATGCCATTTCTGGCTGCCCCAGCTGTTGTTATGGGGAGGGCATCAGTTCAGCTGACAGCTGCAGCTCGCAGAGAAAATGAAAGTTGTTTTTTCCTGTTCAGCAGTTGGCTTATCCTTCCCAGCACACCCTGATGGGGTTTTCTAGTAATAGGGCTAAGGTTAGAAATCATGAAAAATGTGCACAAGTGTCTTCTCAACATGGGTCTGGTCTTGCATTTCCTCCTGTCCCTTTGCAGAGTGGTGCGTCCCCCAAGGTGGTTGTGTACGAGCCTGATTTACCTGGTTGGGAAATGCTCGGGAGCCCGAGAAGGTATGAGCTACTCCGGGTTGTAATAATTCACATCAGATGCTGAAGAAGTGTGATGAGAAGTGGAAGTGAGCGCTGGGGGAAGAAGGTCCTCCAGGTCCAGTGTTTGAAATATTTCTGTCAAAACCAGCTCTGAGCAGCAAGAACTAAGGAACAGGCGTTGCTTCCCTGGAAAACCATTAGAGATGGACTTCACTGGACAGCCCCTGCCTTTCTTCCTGCTGATGCTGAACCATCCAACTGGTGAGTAGGAGAGATGGTGGTAACCCTGCCAGGCCCATGGCCATGCCAGCGGTCACCCACACACCCTTTGTTACCCCATCCCCGTCCCTGGGAAATGCCCTCCAGGTGTGTAGGACCAGGCAGGGCTTTCACCCACTGACAAATCTGAGAAATACAGAGGACAACTGGCACAGGTACAGGCTCGTCGCCTGTCCACGAGAGCCAGCGCTCGCTGAAGGGAAGGAAAGGCTTTGTCAGACCTCGAGCGACATGTGTGTGCTATGAAAGGCATGTTAATGAAGATAAATCTTTAGGTACATACTGAATCCCTACCTGCACAATATAACAGCGACAGCAGCCGCAGTCTGACAACCCTTCTGCTTGCACTGCCATAATATAACCAGATCGTATAATCTAGCTGGCTGGGATGCTGTTACCCCTCTTGGCTCAGCATCAGAGGCGTCAGCATCCCAACCCAGAGCCCTGTGTGGGACCTGGGAGGGGGACAGCATCCTGCAGCCCCCCCGGCATTGCAATCGCAGCTCTGCCCTCGGTGCAGGCACCCGTGGGTGCCACCCTGGTTACACAACCCCGAGCCTTGACAGCGGGTCCTTTGAAGGAGGGCCTGATGTCTTGTTAAATGCCTTGTGGAGGTGGAAATGCTCTTTCCATTGCTTTCCTGCCCACGCTCCTCCTGTGAGATCCCACGCACGTGGCAATCAAAGCTCGGAAGCCAGCCTGACTCTCCGAGCGGTTCTCCCCGCTTGCTCGCCCGTGGGGGGACGTGGCAGGGGGAGAGCACCCCGGGCTTCACAGCTCCCCGTGCCCTCCTCGGCACTGCTCGGAGGTGGCCAGGGGCGTGGGAATGGCAGATGGAGTGGTACCACTTACCACATACTGCTTGCAAATCTGCAACAGGGATGCAGGAGGAATGCTTCTCCCCAGCAGAATATCGTAAGGCAAAAATGAAGAATATTTGTTTATCTTTCCAATGAAGGCATCATGGGAAGGATAATTTCCTACACGCTAAAATACAGTCTGTATCACACTGAGAAAATTGAAGGAAATATTGCTCATCTATTCCTCTTTAACTGCCAAGGCATTTTCAAGCATCCTTCTTTTATTAAATGCCACATGAGACCTTTTTTTAATACTACATGAAAGAAAGGTACTTTATTAGGTAAATATAATGAAATAACCATGTGTTGTTTCTCACTTCATGGCAAATGTTTCTACTTCCTGACAGTATTGATTCCAGATCGAAAAATGCTGTTTTATCCCAGTACCACTTACCTTTCGCACAATCTGTTAAACTCAGCCTAAGAGCTGTGTAAACTTTCCTTTTCCATCAAGTTTCCTTGACTTTTTTTTTAGTACAATACTTGTGGAGTCAAAAGATATTGCTCAAACTCAAATATTCATTCCAATGCAATGTATTTTTCTCTTCAGATTTCCTTTTGCTGTGTCCTACCATTCACACACCCACAAAAAGAAAATTTCCAGCTTAAATTATGGAAAACAAATGAATTTGGTGACAACTTTATTCAAAATTTGCAGGGTGCTGGTGGTAACTGTGCACCACCCAATAAAGGACCGAATGTAAAAGATGGAAACCATAAAAACATTAGGTGTGGAGTGCTTGCAAAGGGCTCTTCTTGCAGGCTGAAATATTAAGAATCTGTGGCTCAGTGGATACCCTGGCCAAGCAGAAGAGATGAGATTTCCTCTATAGAGACTGTTTGAATTCATTAACTGAAATTACCACATCAATGCCACTTTTAATGAACTACATTATTTTGGGGGTATGTTCTATCAAGATCACATTAACAATTTCCCATGGAAACCATGTTGATCATGTTGCTGGTGGAAACAAAGCTGAACATTAAAACCTTTGTCACATCTACTGAAAAAGTGAATTTCAAGTGATGCGGGATTTTATTTCCCTTCAGATAAGCATCCAGAAAGCTGAATTCTCATCTGGGCTTGCACAAATCTGATTAAGCCATCAGGAAGGAAATCTTGTGATGGTGAAATCAGGTGCCTTCCCCAGGGAATCTCAATGCTTCATGGTGATTTCTGATAAGTAAAAACTGCCAAGATCTTTTTTTTGAGACACTCTGACCATGGAAGCAAACATTTGGGATGGCTCTGCACACTCACACATTCCAAAGTCCTTGGGAAAACCAAGGTGTGCCAAATACCTCCAAACCTTCCAAATCCAGACGAGCTTGGACTTGGAGGTCTCTTCGGTGCTGCAGCGCCTGCATGCAGCAGAGAAGTGATGGACTAAGGGATGGACTCGTCCTTTTCTGTTTGACCTCTGGTGCACAGTGATGCTTTGCAGAGCCATGTGCAGGCATCTTCCCAGTTACATTGAGAGCTAATCACAGCCCTCTGCTGTGACCTGAAACCTCAAACCTCCCATGTGCCTTGTATTGTGTGGGGAGACCCAGAGTCAACTCCAGGTAAAGTCAATGATGACTTAGAATACAAAAAGAGGTGGAAAAACAGCTGCTAACCCTCTCTTTCCCAGACAGCCCAGCCCCAGGCTGCATGGCTGGCTCCTGCAGCTGAAGGCAAGGTCAAGGTGTGGAAGGAGGTGACTGCTCGGCGTGACAGGGGGACAAAACATCCCTGAAGCATCTGTCACCTCCCTCACCTCTCACAGTTCCCGTCTGGCCAGGAGCAGCGAGCTCATCTGTGTAGATCACTCCTCCCAGTTGGCTACCTACCACAGCACTTCTGGATCTCCTTCTGATCTTCAAGATTAGTTGGCAAACTCCAGGTATGGAAGCAAGATCCAAGTTATATCAGGAAAGGTCAGAGGACCCTGAGATTACTGCACGGAATCTCTCTCATACCTCACGTGCCCTTGGGATTTTCCTCCAGCTCTTGGTTTTGCTGCCAGGCACAAGGAGACCAGCCACCCCTGCCTCTGCGTGGAGCAGGTCTCTGTCACAGCTGGTTTGGGTGATCCTATTCATGTTGGACACACAGCCTTTCTTGGCAATTACTGCTCACGTGTGCAACCAAACATGCTCTGACCCATACCCTGTGCTGCATGACATAATCCCATATCAGTTACTGCTTATTTCCTCCTTTTTGTCCCTTCTAGCCTCGTTCAGACACAAATTCCTCACCTCCTACATCAAATGCGTTGCAACCCACTTCCTCCAGACATTGACTGGGGAAAACTTGGCACCAAGAGGCCACTGCATATAGGATGATTTTTTTTTCGTAGTTTTAAGCTGTTGATTTATTTAAGGCTCCACATCTTCCCAGCATCACCAAACATCTGATGATTTTATTTCGATTGCCTGGTTATTCATGGCCAGCCTGCTTTTCCACTCACCCAAGCCTCTTTCAGTTATGAAAAAAAAAAAGAAATTGTGGATGTTTATTTTATCTCTTTTCCCCAGAGAAGGAGTTTAATAATTTAGCAGCAGATATGAAACTGCTCCATGAGGAGTAATTTGTTTTAGGGGGGAAAAAATGAGATGATTTTTTTTTTCTCTCTCCCAGATCCCCATATATAAAGGTATGGTTTGCTTTGGATCATATTCACTCTCTGAAGACTTGGTTTTGCTATTAAAATCTTTATTCCACTACAGATTATTCTACCATTCCTTTGTCTCTCTGCTATTAGTCTGCTTTTGGTATGCAGCTGTCACCATGGCTTTTAGTAACCTGCTTTCTATTGGTTCCCAGAAATGGTTTATATCCCCTTAGAACAAGCCAATAAAGGATTTCAGGTGCTTTTTAACCTGCCAAATGCAGCTCATCAAGAGATGCATGGAAACGAAGGGCAGGAAGCAACAGATTTTTTGTCACAACTTATTTACTAACCCTGTATTTCGAGTTTATTGCTTGCTTGGTCTCTTCAAGATTTTTTTTCCCTTATGAAACAGCACTGTTATCCTCGTAGTGACCAACACAGGGATGGACGAGTCCAGTGTCAGCAAGTGAAGGATACCTGTGCCTCCCTGTGCACGCTGCCCACGTGCTTCCAGAAAAAGAGCCCTGCAGTCCCTTCCACGGCGATCGCAAGAGCGGGGCTCAACAAACTGCATTTCTAGACTGGGGACTGTCAAAGGCCCTTATACATATTTCCCAGAAATTTTAGAGGTTTAATGGCCTCTGAAATCACCAAGATCTTCCAAAGATCTATTCTCAGAAGACCTGTAAGAGCTCGGTATCTTGCCAGCCTTGGCGTCTCTGTCAAAGGGGGGTGAAGTTGACTGAATTACTGCAGGAGAGCAGACAGACGGGCGCATTCACGGCAGCCACACAGGGCTCCTTTCACCAACCAGCTTAAAAAAAAATCCCAACCCTGCAACTCCCTGCTCCGCTTCTCCCCAGGATCCTGAGCCCAGCCCTCATACACGCGTCCCCCTTGTTCCCAAACGTGGGACCCCCGTCCCCGAGGACACCCCACCACCACGGATCCCCACGAGCTGCTCGCATCCTCCTGATGGGGAAAGCGGGATTAAATAAATAGCAGGTTCTGTAACTGCTAACTCCTAAATAGTATCACTTTTGGCAAAGCTGTTTCGCATTCTGACCAAATGGAAATTCTTCTTTATAGCAGAGCGTTGGATTTTTTTTTTTAATTCTCCTTTTTTTAATAGTTCTTGCGGGTTCCCCCCCTCCGTCATTTTTAATGTGCGGCACATAATAATATGAAGCTAAGGACACTGTTCTGATAATTCCTTGAGCAGCCCTAGCAAAACACTATCCAGATGTGTTGCTGTTTTTCTGCAGGGGGAATGCATTGTGCATTTCAAAAAAAAAAAGAAAAAAAAAAAAAGGGCAATTTTCCTCTCCACTTGGCCTTCAGTTTTAAATGAAGTGAGGTAGGCCACCATTTTGGGGCCAGAAGATGAAAACCAGCACACCCAGCCCTTCCAGTAACCTAATGAGGAAGGATCCAGAAGAGTTTATTTGAGGAAGAAAAAGAGGGAGAGAAAAACAGAAGGGAAAAAAAAAAAAATATCCAGGCTTAGGAATCAGGAGCAGAAATACGAGCCTTGTTCCTTGTAAGCTTGGATAATCTAAGTCGAAAACCACATGAATCAACTCAAGCTGAGTCCAGACTGCTGTTCGGTACACATGTGTACACACACACTGCATTTGCTCTCTTTTATAACATTTTAGTAGCTGCTGCTTTGTTGGGAACTGTTGGGAAACACATTCTCTCTGTTCCCACTCATGAGGAGGGCTGCAAATGTTTTGATTTTATAATAATTGGACTTTCACACGCTGAGTGTTTTCAAAGCACTGCACGAGCATTATCTAATAATCCTCAAGGCAGCTCAGTGAGGTAGGTAAAAGTCAGCGTCGTTATCCTCGTTTTACAAACCAGGGTGAAACCAAGACGGGTGATATATGCCTTGCCCAAGGCCACACAACACGTCGATGGCAGAGATGGGATTAGTGCTAAGGAGCTGCTGGCTCACGGCCCGGGACCGGGGCTCCGTCCACTGGCCGGGGCTTCCCCCAGGATGAAAGTGCATTTGTGAGTGAGCGAAAGAGGGGAGAAAGGGAGGGCAGGGCAGGATGTGCAGGAAATATGCGCTGTAATGAGTAGCGCAGGGGTATTTTTTGCACCAAAAAGATGGGGTCAGAGAGGTCAATGGTGTTTCAGGTGTCCCGTCCTGCAGGCAGAGCAGATGCTGATGCTCGGCTGGAGGGAATGAGTTTTTCCAAGGCAGAGGTGGGTTGGTTGGTTGGTTCCTTTCTGACTGACCTCCTTCGGACAAAAATGAGTTGAACTCAGAAAGGGAGAGAGCAGCAGGTCTCTGCTAACAGGGCTCCTCTGGACAGAGATGGATGAGGGAGCGCTGACCCCGGCGGCTCTGCTGGCAGGGGAGCAGTGACAAGCAGCTGGCAGTTGCAACTACCTCCCCCGAAACAGCTGGATCTGAGGGAGGACATCTGGACGCAGTCTGGGTGGTTTTGCAAGAAACAACGTCCACTGAGTCACCCCAGAGAGTGAACCTGGGTCTGCGGGATGCAGAACACGAGACACCCCGCGTTCGCTACGGGGCTGCAGGGAGGTTGCGGAGATGGACCGGGCCTCCCACGGCGCAGAGGTGGGGGAATGACTGCGTTAGGGGGTTACGCACTCCAAACCCTGCCCCGGTATCCGGGGCGCGGCGGGTCAGAGCTGCATGTGAACCACCAAAATCCTATAAATATAAAGGCAAGCATAGAGACTCCACAGCCTACGAACGCACTAGGCCAAAGAGATACAAACAGCAATGTAGCAGGTGGAGGAAAACTATTAAATCTCCCCAAACCTTTCCTGTGGCTACCAGTCCTGGCTTGGCTAAGCCGCTGGAGGCTTCTGGAGCTCCAAGAGGGCTTTTTTTTCCCAAGCAGAGGTGGGGTCTGCCAAACCCGCATCCCACTACCAGTCATGGCTGTGCTCAGAGACGTGCGGGTGATGGGACCCTCCAGCAAAGCACCTGAGGGCCCCGATTCTGGGAGTTTTCCAGCCCTTCTCTCTGGCTCTCAGCAGCAGGTGAAGGTGAAGCTCCACGCAAGGTGGCATGACTGTCTGTCTAGCTCTCGATCGCAGTCACATACTGAACACCTATGCCAAGCGGTGCTGCATTTTGCCAGTTCACAGTCACTTCTGTTGAGCTTTCCCTACTCCGGAGCTACTGCCTGACTTCCCAGAGCAAGATCACAACACAGCGCTTCTGAGAAATCTCCTCTAACATCCGACACCAGAAAATCCAATTAGTGACTGCCTCTGCCGATGCTTCATCAGGGAGAAAGATTAAGTCAGAGCTTGCTCCTTCTTAGACATCAAAGCCTCAGAAGAGCAAGAAATCAGCATAGGAAACCACGTTTTACTAGTTCTGGGTTGTTTCTTACCAAGATCACAGAAAATACCCTTGGGTTATCCTTCTCCACACTAGGAAGAACACCGGTTATAGGATTAAGTCCAGTACTGTTTCCTTTAAAATTTTACTATCTGCAAAGCAGTTACATGGTTTGCATCAAATCACTGTTTGCTCTGCGAGAAACCAAATGTTCCCTGTTTTGAGACACCTTTTGCCTTCGATCCCAGGTGACAGCATGCAGATGACTGTTTGCCAGTCAGTGTCCAGACCCAAGAGACAGGCCTGTGTTTCTGAAGTCAGACACGGGACCGTAACGCCAGATCCACCACCCTCTCCAAAGCTGGCATCAGAGCCCACCCTTAGGGCAGGTATTTATTAACTGCAAGTGCACATAAAGGCTGCGCTCGCTGGGTACCCACCATGCGAGGTGTCCAGACCTGTGACCACTGCGCCATGCAGCTCCTGAGAGTCAGAGTCCCTTCTCCCACCTTTGGCTGGAAGTTCATCTCAGTTCATAACAGTTGTGTTTTGCCTTTGTTCTGCTTCCATACGCATAAGCCCGTGGCCTAGAGGGAGAAACGTTGCTTGAATGCGCAGGAAACCTGGGCTAGATTCCCATTCTCTTGCTCCTTCAACTACTTTAAAAGGAAAAGGAGTGGGGTTTTCCAGCCACATGCGTGTCACATTCATGCATTTCGCTAATGCAACATCACGGGGAACTTGCTCTCCAAGCCTCATTACCTTTTGTCTCCAGTTCCAGGAACAGAGCAGACAGTTGCCAGACCGTGGTATGCAACGCTTACCCCTTGAAAAAACCTTTAAAGAACTTAAAACTTTGCACAGACGTTTTAAGCAACCCCAGCTGCCAATTCCACATGAGACAATCTAAGATAAATGGATGTTTGTAATCATCCAGGC
Organism: Nyctibius grandis; assembly: GCF_013368605.1. Lineage (NCBI taxonomy): Eukaryota > Metazoa > Chordata > Aves > Nyctibiiformes > Nyctibiidae > Nyctibius > Nyctibius grandis. The sequence continues at coordinate 97,868,534 of NC_090695.1, forward strand.
GCTGGCGAAGGAAAGAACCACCATTCAGGTAAGCAGCTTATTAAATTTACCGGTGTGCCCTGGGTGATTGCACTACAGGGTTCGCCCATGTCTGTCCACACTTTCTTAACAGTGCCACTTCTACTGTGCTCAACGCTGCAATTAGCTTGATTTATATTAAACATTGTTGCTGCTCCCTTTCCCTCTGTTCCCGTCTTTTGGAAGCTGAAGAGTTTTGACAGGAGTAAACCATAACTAATAGGAGCGGAAAATGGTCCAGCGACTGGGGATCTGGGCTCTGCTCATTGTGGTGCCACAGACCCTTGTCAGGAGGAGCAAATAGCCTAAATAAATGAAAAAAAAATGGTTTGGCTTGAGAAAAGCCAGAGCAGATGCTTGTGGGTGCTGCCAGCTCCTGCAGAGAGGAGAGAGGGACCCTCTCCCCTTGCCCTCCTGGCAGCAGAACACTTGGAGCAAGACTTCAAGCAGGTAGAAATCACCTGGCATGGGGATTTCATGACAAACCCATCTCTCAGGCGAAAAGTTTGCTGTGTGGGGTGAATCTTTCTGAAGTGGGATTTGCTGCCGGGCAGAGGGCCAGCCCCGAACTGCCAGCGCCCTCGGGGCTCACTTAACCCGCGCCTGGCACCCCGGGTGCCGAGCCCACGCTGCCGCTCGCCTTTGATAGGGCCTCACGCCTCTCAAACAGCACACGGGGGCATCAAACGAAAGCCCCCGAGCCTGCAGCGCTCAGCCCTGCCCACCCCTGCCTGCGCTGCCGGCACTGGGGCCCACGTAGCAGCTCCTCCATCCTCGCTGGGCGAGCGTTTGGCCAAGAGCCACGGGCAGGTTTTGGGACAGAGCATCACCTTGACCTCGCTGAGCGCCCTGCAAGGTCCCGTCGCTGGTGCAACGGGTGCTGCTGGCATCAGGCTGCTTTGGTGGGATATTTACAGAAACCAAGTGTACCAGGGGCAGACGAAGAAAATGAATCTGGTTAAAAGAGTTTTAGGAAAGGCTGGTGGAAAAGAGTGTACCACTGTCACCCAGCTGCAGCCATGTCCTCACTTAACTGTGCTTGGCCTCCTCTGAGCTGACACCTCGTGGCACTTCTCCCGTAGGCGCTTGTGCTCAACTAAACCCGACAATGCAAATTTACTGCAGCCAGATGAGCAAGAGATGAGAAAAAGATCTTGGGTGTTCGCTGTAGGGGAGGACTGAGGGGGATGCAGAAGTCACTCCTCTTGTGTTGGCACCTTGCACTAACCGTGGACGAGCTCCGGAGGGTGGCATTGACCCTGCAAGCTAGGCTGCAAGGCTTGGGTCCCTCTCCTTGCCCTAATCCACACTGGATCAGCTGATTTCATTTCTAATTTCCTCACACATGTGCTCAAGCACAGCTGTGGAACATGAGCCCAGTCTGCAGAGGAAATCCTGAGATTTACACAGGCCCCAGTGGATTATAAAAACCTGGAAACCGGACAGATAACACTCATGTAACAGACTCGAAACATGCTGAGGAGAAAAAAAAAAACACAATAGATTAAAACCTGCTGTTCTCTGCAAAATGTAAAAGTGTCTTTTCCAACACTTTGAACTACTGTGTTAAAACTTTGTAGGTAGCTATCGTTTCAAAGGTGTAATCTTCAGGAGGATTTTTTTTTTTAAACGGATTTGGTAAAGTCACAATAAAAGAGTTCTTAAAAGGGCTTGACCTGGAGGGCTGCAAGGTTTTTGCCTGGTGAGATTCATTTCTAAACTGTGTGCAGCTTCCAGAGCTTCTGAGAACTTCCAAAATCTGACCTGGCTGATGATGTTAAATGCACAAGGTAGTGGGAGTAAGAAGTAAACATTTCTTGTTGGGAGATGTTACATTTTCCATCCCAGTGGAACCAGTTGGATACTATGTGGGTTTCTGAGAGGGGACAGATAAATCCATTTTCCCAGCTTCTCCCTGCCCTCAGAAAGTACAGACTTTGAGGGTTTGGCTTTACTGCAGACAGGGAGATGACCTAGCTAGAAGAGATTTCATTCATAGGTTGGATGCTCAGCTGATGTCACAGTGTGAATTCACCACGGTGGCTGTATCAGTCTGCACCATTACCTATATCTTGTGTTTTTATAGCCCATTGTGTATAGAAATGTTTTTCTTCCCAACTCCAAAGCAATAATGGCCATAGCCACTGTTTTCTTTCTGAAATGTCTTTGTCCTGGTTCATGGTTTCATCTGCTCTGTGCTCATTGCCCCTGTTTCTCTGTGTTTGCTCTTAGACCTTTTTAATAACTTAAGCTTACAGTTGATCTGGAAGGGGTGGCCACTGTCCTGGAGAAATATTTTCATATTCCCCATATCAGTAGAGTATGAAGGACTTTTTCCACATATGTTCCAGTTGGCTACTGGCTCGGAGCTGCCATTTTTGTGCTCATTGAGGTCTCCAGCTGCATCAGTGGGATCAAAAACAGGCACAAGGTCAGACCGTTTTTTCTTAAGCTGTCAAATGTGATTTATTGCTTTTCTCAGGATCAATGACTTAAGAATTTGGGTTGCCAAGCTGTGCTGGGTCACGTTCATCCAGGGCGGTTAACAGGGCCAGAACCCCTTATTTCAAGGACCCTTCTTCCCTCAAGACTTTGTGTGAATCTCAGTTCCATTTTATCTTGGGCATCAAAAGAATTTTGAGGAGGGGTCAGATAAAAGTTTGGGGGGTTTCCTCTCTCATTTCTATTAAGAGCAAACCAAGATGATTTGGGGTTTGCAAAAGCAAAACCAGGTTGACTTGGATCTCAGATCTATTTTATCTCAGTCACCAATCTTTCATTTGAATTTGGGGTTTCCAAACCAAAACCCAGCTAAGACTTTGTAAAAAAACAAACCTAAAATCCAGCCTCCTCCACACATTCCAGGCGGTTGCTGAGAAGAATTCTCCTCCAAGTTCATTTTAATCAAACTGTGACAAGAAAAAACCTCAGCTGACATCCTCCTCCCCCTAGAAAGAGCAAATCCCATCCTGAGAGGGGCAGAAAGAAGAACAGAGAAAGGAAGACAAGACCTGACTTGGTGTCTGCACTACCAACACACTTAGAGTCAGAGCTATTTAAATGCAAAGCAAGAACTCCAGGCATCTCACGACCTTTAGCATGGCTTGACACACTGTGAAGTGATGTTGCAAGTATCATATGACAAGACAGAAGAAACACTGCTGAGATTTGCCTGGACTGCAGAAGCTATTGGGGTAGGCAAGAGAATAGAGTAATTTGAGCCTTGGTGCTTTACAAGATGACAGAGAAGGTGTGAAGGTGCAGAGTGGGTTGCCTTGAAAGATGACTGTCTGAAGGACGTGGTAATGGTGTCCTCAAAAAGGGAGCCACTTCGATCACAGATGAGGTTAATAATTTAATGTGCACAAACCTGGGGCATGTAGGAGATGGGGTGGTGCAGAATGCTCAGTTTTAAAAGGTGGGGTTGCAGCATATGTATTTGGAGCCCTTCTCTTAATATCCAGAAAGAATCAGGTCTTGGCAGATGGTCAGTGACAGAAAGAAGGAAATCAGTCTCTGCAGGACAATTTTTCCACCAGTAATGTGATCCCACAGAAAAAAAGCACTTTCCATCCTCTCCCCCAGGAATCTATGTCTCTCCTATTGGATCCAACTCCCTAAAAAAATTGCTTCCCATTTAAAAAATGCATTTCCTCAACTCTACGTTTGTATGTATGTCCCTTCTATCATGTTTTCCAAGGTATCTGTTCTGCTCTACGCGTCAGCTATCATTCCCAAGGGGTTTGTGACATAAACTGTGGCTTTTGACCGAGAATCAAAGCTTCCTGGGGTGAGCGCTCTGTGTTTGCTTTTGCATTTTGCAGTTCTCCCACTTTAGTAATAAGTAGCCAAATGAAAAACTGCCTGTTCTACGCAGCTAGAAAACGTTCGCACAAAGGATCTTTTTCTTTTTGGTACCCTCTATAGCATTTATTTGGTGCATGTCAGAGGCCAAATTGAACGGGAAAGTAGAATCGGTCAGAATCTGCAGTGGTGTCTTGATTATTTAGTTCAGCCTTTCAAAATCATACTGTGCATAATCCAGAGAGCAGAGATCCTACAGTGGTCTAGAGAGCAAAGTCAGTGCAAAGCCAGACACAAGGAGAGCTCCCTGGTGTCCTAAATGAGTCCGCAGGGCAGGCTGTGCACACCATCCTTTTAATTGCTTGTTCAGGATACGGGCAGGGATGCCCAGCTCTTGGGCTTGCACTGACACACGTGTGCCCTCACGTGTGCACCCACTTGTTCATGCCCACCCCAATATTTGCTCTCATCTGGGCACACTGCAGTTGACAACATGCTACAGGTAGGTCCACAGGAGGCACCTTTTATGCAGGCAGAGACCCACAAACCCCAAACCCAGCACACGCTTGCGTGCGCACTCTCACGTCCAGCGAAGGGGACGGTCCCCAGCCCAGCCCAGCCGCCCTCTGCCCCGCGGGCGCTGCGAGCACGCTCGCTGCACGCCGACACGCGCGGTGCCAAACCACGTCCGACGCGCTGCACTTTCACATTGATCCGAGGAGGATCGTAACGCGCTGTAACAACCCGCTGGAAAGCCAAAGGCCCAGACTCGGGGATTTTATTGGACCATTAACTTGGACAACGAAACTCTTCAGGGAGGATATTTCTTGAGACAGACAGTTTCGTCAAGCGTTTTTTTCCATCTGACCCTGGGCCCCGAAAGTAACGACAGCCTGAACACAGAAACGCTGTTTGCTGATTGGTACCACGATCCCATGAAAGTCAACCATGAGTCTGGTGAATTTTCCTCTTTAATTAGGTGTGAAAAGTCAACGGAGCCGCGTGGCTCTCACAGGGGAACCGTAGGGAGGCTGTTCCATGGACAACCCCTTTCCACCCTGCCGTGCTGCAGACCTCAGCCCCGTACAATCGCCCTTTGAAAGCTGGGCCATGGTTACAGCCCCGGCTTTCCTTCCCCTGATGGCAAACTGGGGAGAGCCTGGAAATCCTGTAACCCCCAGAGAGCCAAACAGTGTCTGGCTACATCCATTCTTCAATAGGTTTCTCTGCTGCGGGGTCTCAACCACCAAAATCACTTCTGGGCTGTTTATACTTTACATTTCAATGCCTCTTTGCTGTCTCAGAACTGGAAAGCGCTCTGTGTGCAGGGTGAATTTTGTCCTGCAATGCTCATGACGCAGCTGAGAGGACCGTTGTCATGTACAGTAACAACACAGGAGACCAAGGAGCTGGGTTATTCATTATTTGTGGGTTTCCAAAGAGCTGAAATCCCATTTAAATGCCAAAATCAGGGTGCTGTGGGCTGTGCTTCCCAAGTGAAGTGGCAGAGCACTGTGTGGCGTCACTTCCAGAGATGAAGTGAGCCATCACCTCCAGAACTGAAGCCAGGTAACAGGAGAAAATATTTTCACTGGTGCTTATTATAGAGAATTACAGGTTAAAGTGACCTGTGTGTTGCCTTTCTCGGGGATTTCCAGTGTACCCCAGTGTTTGCACTGCTGAGCCTGAGACGCAGGACTCCCTGCTCACCCTGTGAGCCCTGTGACAGAGAGCTCTTAACTCAAACAAAAGAACAAACTGTGGGCATTTAAGGCAAATCAAAGTGATTTCACCCAAATTGCTTTTGGCAAGTCCGTGGCACAGCCAGGAAGGGATCTGTGGCTCCTTGACTCACCGACCAGCTCCCCAGTATCAGCTCGGATTTTTAGACATTCACTATTTCCCTATAAATTGCAGCCCTGCAACAACTTCAGGTTGTACAAAACAAATGGCAAGACTGAGGTGAAGTAAAAACTCCCGAGCAGGAGAAAGGAAGAGGAGGAATGGGACAAGGAGCACTTTTATTTACCAGCAGGAGGAAGAAGGACGAGGCACAGAGGAGTAACTGGCAACCCCCAGACGATGCCTTGCGAGGGAAAGGCTCTCACCCGGTCCCAGATGGGTGCAAAGAACAGAGAGGTTTTTATCACTCAAAAACCCCATCTTGTGCTGTGGGTTTGTGCAGCACCCAACACAACACCTTTCTAGCCAGAACGCTAATTAGCTGTGACCACACAAGAAGAAAGAGCGGGGAAAGAAGGAGAGAAATTAGGTCACTGACACCGGATAGTTTAAGTCCATGCAAGGCTTAACCACCAGTAAGAGATCTGCTGACCGCCTTTGGCAGTTATCTTCAGATAAAAACCTCAAATCTTACGAGATTTCAGGTCTTAAACTGCATAAGTCTTCACAAAGACTCATCCTGGCTCTACCAATTGGCCTGCTAAGCAGGTGGTTACATCAGCAATGTTAAAATACTGTCAAGGTATCACAATTTTTTCTTAAAAACATACAATTTATTGTTAAGATAGACACTCTCACCTCCACACATGGCAATATGTGGTTGCGGGAGTTAACCTTCCACATCTATCTGACGTTTCGGTTTTAAGTGGCTTCCGCTGCACCAGTGAGGAGAAAGAGCAAGCCAGCAACAAAACGTGAGCAACCTCATAAATCTAGAGAAAACTGAAACTTGGGAGGATTTTACATGGCTGAATGCAAAACAATGCAGTGTGTGCAGTAACTGAAACATTGTGTTGCAATTAGACAAGGAGGATATCTGGTAGCACCTTCAAAGTTACGTCTGAGAGTGTGTCTGCGTGGCACAGGTTCAGTGGCATGCAGCAACGCTCAGTTTTGCTGTAACCCAGCTAACCTGGGGACAGAAATAAGGACAGCTTCATTGCTCTGGCATCTGCCTGACTCTGCTTACTACTATCACAGCTGAAGAGCTGCTGCTGCTGGAGCAAACACAGTTATTACCACTATCATTAACAGCAGCAGTGCACTAATTCCTGTGCAAACATACCTCATGCAACATAAGCCAATACTGCCCCAAAAATGCACAAAGACCTGATGGATAAAGCAGGGAGGAGAAAGTTTCTGCAGAAGAAACAATTCTAGACCTGTCCCTCTATCAAACTACAATTAGTTTGTAAATTCAGTGAAAGCTTGGAGCAGGTTGCTCAGATTGTGGGATAGGACATGTGTTGTGATTGCAACCAGCTTGCACAATGTGTGTTCAGGTCAGGTGGTTGGAGAAGGCTGCAGAAAATGAACAAAAAGCCATTCCCACATACACACCACAGATAAAGGCTTCGGCGTTGCTGCCGGAGTTTGCAGTTTTTCACGGAGCTGCCACAACAGTGTCTGGTCACCAAACCAAGTGTTTGCAAAGTCTTCCAGCAATCTTCCATGAACCACACCGTAGGCTTCCTGCCAGGAGATGCAGCACCTCTTGCTATCTTCAGACTATTTAGATGTCTAGCTTGATGCAATTTGGTGCATGAGAGAACCCATCTGGCCAACAGAGAGATGAGACTGAAGCCTCAGTCGCATTCCTGACATAACCTGACTTGGATGGTGTGAGCACTCCCTGCAGCTACCACCATCTGTCCCAGCAGCCAAGTGAAGAGCCACCAGAGAAATATCTGATGAACAAATGACAAAAAATGAATCAGAAACTGCTCATGATGCATGCCCAGAGAAAGCAGATACATGGCTCAGCAGCCTCCAAAACGTGGTGCCCTGCCATATGGGAGAGGACGGTGATGGGCAGGCGCGAGCACATCTGTAGCCTTGGCCCCAGCTAGGACCACCCCAGGGGATGTGGGAGCAGTTGCTCTTGGCTCTCATTTTTTCCGTGCAGGAAATCGCAGACAGAAATATGATGCATCCACCATACGGCGAGTCCAGTGAGTCCCGGACAAATGAGCTGCTCTCCACGTCCGGGTGTGCGGGGTGGAGCTCGGCCCTGGTAGCCCCTTTCCCCTCTCCCACCTCCAGTGAAGCCACCCCACGATCAAACCACGGCACTTCACCAACACAATGAACTCAAACATTCCTCTTCCGGAAAGGATGTGGTCAGTCACCACACACATCTTCTGGGGCCCGACCACAGATCCAAACAGTCTGGTCACACATCACATGTAATCTTAACAGCAAACTTTCTGACATGCAGTTCAGACCTACCCCTGTCCTTGTGGGATATTTCCCTTATATCTCCATGATAATAAAGAGTGAGACTTGTTCAAAATATTAGTATCTGGGGAGAGAGAAAAAACGCTTCAGCAGACTATGACTCACACAAGAATTCCCTGAACCTGAGATGTGGGTAAGTCGTTAGGAAGAATGAACTCATCCCAGCTCGGAGGTGAGGAGTCAGGATCTCTTCCCAAGCTGAAGCTCTCAAAGCCTTCCTCAACGAGGCCCTTACTGGGGGAATTCATGCTGGCATCACACAGCAGATCCCACCCCCTGCAAGGCTTTGCCATCCGGGACATGCTCTCAGACACCTTGGTGGAACCCCAGGCTTAGAGCAGGGACCATCAGTGAGATGTAGCCTGTTGGACACATCCCATAGCGAGGGTTCAGATCTGAGGCCAGTATTTCATGCTCTGTGGCAGCACATCAGCCTGGACATGATGTGATGACACCTGGAGCTGAAAGTCCCTCTCCCACCAGCAGCACCTTGGAGAGACTGAGCTCCTGACTTCTCATGTGTCCTCCCTCGTACGCTGGCCCAAATGCTCCTGCAAGTTCTGCAGCACCCACAGCACATGCCAGTATCATCTCTGCTTAAAGAGGGCAACGTTTTATACAGCAATACTCTCCTGAAAGTATTATTGTCCAATTTGCAACATGTATGAGTCTGTATAAAAAGAGCAGAATGACATTCTTCCAGACAGAATTTTTTTAGAAGTAATGTTTATGACTAAACCTTTTTTTCTTTTTCATTTCCACTAAAAACTGAGGATGTTTTTATAAAATAAAAATTACCTTGATTTTTTTTTTTAACTGAAAACATTTATATGGGCCAAAAAGTAATTTTTTTAAAATCTGAAGATGAAAATTCGTTTTATTCTGATGTGTATTTTTCAGGAAATATATCAGGATTAGGGGTTTTTTTTGGTGAACATTTCTGCAGTTGGGTGAAGCATGTTTTCCCAGCAGCTGTAGAGTGTGTACCAACACATTTGTTTAATCAACCTGAAGTTTCCCTGTTTAATATCTCTTAGTGTCTATTAAAATCCAGTTGGTATAATATACAGTCTCCATCTTCCAGCAGTTATCACAGAATATCAGCAATTTATCAGCATTTCCACCTATGCTTGGAGTTGCAGATATCTGCAGTAACTATTTAGTAATGACTTTCTTATGGCTTCTGTTGCAGATATAGAAGCTTATAATGTTGAAATTATTGTTTTTATCAGTCAAAGTATTTTTCAATCTGTCCCATTTCCTCCACCCACATATTTTGTTTTGTGTGAGGAAAATTAAATAAACAGGATCCATTTTTCCAATTAAAACAAAATTAGTTTGCAAGCCAAAAGGAACTCAGCTTGAATGCAATTGGGCTGTGAGCAATTTAAAACTATTTCTGTGCATGTGTTAATGAAGAAATTAAAAGTTTAGAGGGAATAAAATCACCATGAATGACGCATTGGAAATAGTCTAACTCAGCTCCGCAGGATAACCTGTATCATTTGGACATGGCCCTAGTTGTTGATAGCATTGCAGGAGCGTAAAGGGCATGTGGCAACCAAAGTTTTGGAAACCAAAGTACAAACCAGCTGCTTTTGTGGCTCCAGGTCCAGCTGCTCAGGAACCCACAAGCGGCACTTGCTTCTCTTTGGCCTCACCAGCAGCAGAGGTGAAGCAGCAGCTCCCAAGCCCCCGAGATGGTTTGTTGCAGCTCATGGACGTGGGACAAGGAGCTGGGAAGGGCAGAGTCTGGGAGGGCAGTGCATGGGGCCATACATCCCTGCATGCCATCTTCTGGACCCATGGCTCCTTCTGCAGCTCCCAGAGGTGAGAGATGGACTTCCCAGTCTGCGAGCCACGCACTCACGTAACTCTCTGGTCCCTCCTCAATTTCTCCTGGGCTCTCATTAACGCTGATGCTGGAGGAACTACCCTGGCTACTAGCCCCCATCCTGCTCCCAGCAGCCCTGTCCCGCAGCCCATCCTCTCCATGTGCAGCAGACGATCATCCGGCTGTGTTCACAACCCTGCTTGACATTTGGAAGTGGCTTATGCCCAAGAAAAGGTCACTTCCCCCCCAAACTAGAGGAGCCAAGTGCTCCAACCTCCCCGACACTCCCACGTCGCCAGCCAAGCTCAAGCGGTGATGGATGATTTTTTTAATAAATACGGCCAGCAGCCCAGCGAGCTGCAACCAACCCTGCAATGAGCCCGAAACACGTGGCATTGGCCTGCAGGTCCCCAGGGAGGATGCTCCGCCGTCCAAGGGTTTCTTCGAGAGCTCCTCGCCGTTCCAGGCTGTCCCAGGATATTTCCCCGTCAGGACTTCAGCGGCCAAGGAGAGCTTGCACCGAAGCAGAGGGTGTTTCCACAAAGAAGGGAAGCATCTAGAAGCATCTCCGAGGGTACAGGCAAGTTGAGAGGGTCCAGAAGCAGGACGGGGGCTGCGGGAGGGAGGGCAGCAGCAACAGGTTGCCTCCGCGCTGCTGCTGGCACATGCTCCCGACCGCCTGTTGCTGTCTCCGAACAGATGTGGGCAGTTTCTCAGATGATGAAGTATTGAATATGTTTCTCCTTCAGGGATTATTACTACTAAATAAATCTGCAGGTTTATATGTTTAGCAGCTGACGGGGATTCTTTTTCCCTCCCCTTCTCCATTATGTTATTCCTTCCAGCAAGAGCCAAAACAAGGCTTTTAAGCCAGGGAGCGGAGAGCAAACGGTCAGGATGTGATTTGGGAAATTTTAGAGACAACAGTACAGCAAATGGGGGCAAAATATCCTACCCAAAAGATAGCTCATTTATACATTTAAGCTTGTTTCGTGGTGTATCTTGGACTCCATGAGCGTTGGTTTAACCACCAGTTCATAAATTTGTCCGGTATCTTTAGAATTTGTGGCCTGGGAAAAGATCTTTCCCTCTCTCCTGGTGGTATTGGATTTATTTTTTTTTTCTTTTCTTTCTTTCTGAGCTGACTTTGAGCAACATGGGGCTTGGATTTACAATGTTTTAAGTTCCACTGAAAATATTCCCTCATCAGCCACGAAATGAAAGACGGAGAGTGTGTGATGAAGGACCCGACCTGTTCACAAGGGCGTTCCAGCGCCTCTTTGGTAACGGCAGGTTGATCCAGGGGCATGAGTTGAGTCATGCAGTCTTGATGTTTTGATGTCTAGTTTTTTGTTAGAGGGTCTAAACTTACTTAAATGTACCTCGAAAACCACCCTGGAGAGAGGCTTAGTGCTGTTTCTGTGGCCTCTGTGGCTCCCAGGTGTCTGGTGCCAGAGACACGCTCCCAGCACAGTTGGACTTTGCTTCCTAATTCCTCCTTCCAGTGTCTAACTTCTCCTTGTTTCATAAACTCTTAATTCAGACTACTGAAACGCCCCAGCTCTGGAGAAATAAGTTCAAGAAACACTTGCCCATATACCGAAGTTGATGGCAGCCGTCACTGCACCTGAAAAGCTCCAGGACTGTTTTACCTGTGACGGGACATTGCTCAGGGATGGGGGACTCCTGTGAGACAGCACATTGCTGTACATGAGGCCCCATGCCCAGGGGAGCGGCAGATGCTGTGTGAGGCTGGGTCCTGGGGTGTTTTTAGGAAAAATGGGATGCTTGGGGTAAGTCTGGTACAAATCCCCGCTCAGCTCGCGGGTTTTCAGAAAACACTCCTCACTGCCTTCTCTGCCTCTCAGGCATGAGCTAATTAAACCCTGCAATGAGCCCAACGTCAGATAAAAGTAACGGGATTCACGTGGAGATGGGGAAGCTGTTGGACTCATGGCTGTGTTTCTGACTCCTGGCTCGTAGCTGTGGTCAGCCCAGGGAACGTGCCTCTGAAGGTGTCTCCTCGGTGCTCGCCATGCGGCAAGCATGTGCTGGGAGCCTGGCCGGTCCAGCCCTCCTCTCTGCTGTGAGACCTCGCTGAATCACCCAGCAATTAGGTAAGAATAAAGCTGAAGTGGGCTCTCATATTACCAGCGAAAAGCCAATGCAAGTGGTACAGAGCGACTTACGTCACAAGTCTGAGGTTAATGCATTTCACAACAGCACATGGAAATCTTTTAACAGGTTGTTCTTTATTTAATGGTTAAAATGGTGTGGGGGGGACGGTGCTGTGTAATCCCACGGTCGTGGGGAGAAACCTGGTCTTGGACTCATCCCCCCTCATTCCCTTGCAAAGCTGGGGAGGAAAGAAATACTATTTGTAGTGTGTTTTTGACAAAAATTTATTTGTTTTTTTTTAATTTTTACTTCCCAGTTTGCGTGAATGAACATGATATTACACTGGTTTAAGAGAACTTTGGCAGCTTTTTATTGCTGTTTTACAGCACAGTTGTTCTTAGAAACAAAAGGTTTGAATTAATGGTGTTTTAATGTACAGGATATGACAGAAATGAAATGCAGAAACAGTTGGCTTGCACACTGGGATCCAAGTCAAAATAAAATCTGGCCGTAAGCCTGCAGCGCTCCTCTGGGACACCCAAAAGGGGTGTGAACATTAACTCATACAGCAATAACCCTGGTGATCATGAGCCTGCTTCAGACTCCCACTAATGCAATAATTGAATAAAAACCATCTTCAATTGTCATATTAAAAAGCAACCTTGAACACTGGTTGAGGACACAAAAGCAGAACAGACCACATGTCCTGAGCCAGTCAAGGTTCTCGTTAGCTACAGTTTTCCCATTAAAGGTAAACCTCCGACAGAGTCAGAAGCTTTGGTTTTTATCTATTAAGATTTAGCAAACTACCCCCAAAAAAAGCATTGCAGATTTTGCTTTTTTGTTTTTCCAAGGCTGTATAAATCCTCCAAGTACCCAAACCAGAAGGCAGGGATGATTATCATCAAAATATCTCTGACATTTCCTTCAGGGTTTTTGAAATACTCAAGACCTCTTTCTATCTTTGTCAGTGTCTTCCTCTGCTGCCTACAACCACGTGCCTTAACTCCTCCATCTCTCCAGCCTCCAACTTGCCTCTGATGTTTCATGCAAGAAGGATGCATTGTGGAGCTGACGATTGCTTCGTTGTGGTGCCAGCTTGCTCCACAGACTTGACTCTGGCTTTCTTTTTCCTTTTTTTTTTTCATTTGGGTAATTGGGAACAGGCAGAAGTTTGGGTATTGAAAAAAAAAAGAGCGTTCCACGTAATTTAGAGAAGTTAACAAAGCGTGAAACTAAATAAAAAACACCATCCGGTGCTGATCTCAACGTTTATATATGCGTGAGTGCATATAGCCCTATAGAATATATCTGAACTACATCCCTGCTTTCAGAACAAGCTTGTTGCTGTTGCTCTGACGCTGCACAGTATTTTGAAGACTTTTTGACCAGATCGGTTTTTTGAACCATGGTGTCTGCTTGAATGCTTCAGGTTTCCTGCTTTGGGTACTTTGCCGTGTTCCTGGCATCTCTCTGAACGATCAGAGCAGTATCTCAGAAGCACAGTCCCCTGGGCACTTTCTGGAGGTTTAATTAGCCAAAGTGGCCACCTTGGATGGGCTCTCCTTGCCTTCTGCTCTTTCTGAGGATCGGAAAGGCCTATAAGGAGAAGGAATTAGTAGGGGAAGAGAGTCAATGAGTCAAACTGCCTACATTCACTGGCATTGCTCTTGCATGAGAGGTTGCAGAAGCTCAACAGCGGTGCTGTCAGGCTGGGGAGCTGGAAGCTGGGAGGTCCAGAGCCAGAAGCCATAATTCGACATTGTCACTGAACAAGATGCCACCAAGGGGAGAGGAACCAGTAGGTTCCTCCGGCAGATTTTGCAGTGGCCACATCCACAAGCACGATCACGTCCAGGACATTCTTTGCCTACACGGACCATGCCACTGACCCCCCTTGCTTTACTTCTCGTCTCCGGGAAGATGGAGTTCCCTGGAGCTGCGGGTGTCCCGCCGGCGGATCTTGGCTCCAAAGTGTGGAGTGGTTCAGTCAGGTTATGCCTTAAGCGTTGACACTGGCAGCTGGCTTGTGTCTGTCAGTGGGAGGCTCAGCATAACATGGTAAAAATTGATTCCTTCTATATTTCTTCTGTTCCTACCCCGAGCCCCAGATTAGGCACATGCCTAGCCCCTCACCAGAAAAGTTGATTTCCTGGTTGTGATTAGGGATGGTTTACATCTATTTCCTAAAGTTGTTTTCCTTTTGTTACTATCATTTAAACAGAATTCTGTGTATCATTGCTTTTCCGACACATCTGCACTTCAAAAGACCCTTGCCAACTTTGGTCCTGCAATGGGATGTCAAAATCCACGCAGCCAGGAGGACTTGCACTGGCTGAGACTCTGACCCAAACGTCCTCCTGTGAAGTCTCAACCTCCCTGTCATCCCACCGCTTCAAACTCGAGCTGCAGGAGGCACTGCAGGAATTAGAGCACGTTTAACAGAGCACTTAGAGGGAAGTGCAATGTTAAATCACTACATGAGAAACAGCCACTGCGATGAGTAATAATGAGATGTCAGAGTGTCACTTCTCCTCTCCCCCCAGATGAAGGGTAGGATGGAGCCGGGCCATGCTGGACACAGCGGGAAGGAGATGTGGGTCTGGCTGTGCAGCTCCTTCTTTGCTCACCCTCCCTCCAAGGAGAAAGCTGGCAGCTGCTGGACAAGGTCTGTTGCAGATTTCTTGCCTCTCCTCCCCAGCTCAGCTGGCCAATGCTTTCAGCATGAGTCTAACCCTCTGCTACCCATTCCCCTGTCCAGGAGGAGTGAGAGGGAAGGAGATAGGGGAAACTGGCAGTCCTCATGAGCTCATTTTTCCCTCCTGAAATGAAGTCATACTGCTGAGTAAAGAGGTGGGTTCACTTCTTCCATTAGTCCCCTGCCATGGTACAAGGGTGAGTGAAGCTCTTCCCTTCAGCACTGAGCAGATCTGTGTTTGGGATTTGTCTGTCCTACATTTCAGGTACATCTTCACCTTCCTCAGAGGGGCTGTGGGAGTTTAGTCCTTGCTGAAGGCAGAGCAGGACTTTCAGATGCATTAGGATCTGCACACTAATGTACACCTCGGTCATTCCCAATGAAAGGACAATAGAGTGGCCTTCAAGAGCAGAGCACCCAGTCTTCTGTGAGAGCAGAGTGGATTCAGGATCAATATTTCTTCTACCCAGGCAGAACTGGGAATGATGATTTGACTGCACCCACACTTCATGGGACTACATTGTTTCACTCAGACTCTGGCTTAGTTGGGAATCACCGAGCAGTTGGATCCTGGGATCTACCTCTTTCACCAAAAAAAAGTCAAAATATTTCAACATTGTGTCCCATTGTGAAAGTCTCGCTCATGCAGCCAAAACAAAATGTTCTGACCTTATTCACACAAAATTGCGTCATAAGCTTTGATTCCTCCTCCACTCTTCTTGCGACTGTAAAGCTCAGTCCTTTTCCTTTGGCAGCATCCCTCTGGTTTTATGAGGTCTGTGGGGGGTTATGAATGTAGTTCCTCACTCCCTGACAATCCAGTACAAGAAGTGGTTTTCCCAGCTGAAAACCAGCCCTCAGATCCCAGCTGGCCCCACAGAAACAAGTGTCATTCAGACAAAAAATGTGCACACCTGAGCACTGCCCTGGGCTGCACTGGAGGGATGCTGCAGCTTCCAGGGGCATCGCCTTTGCCCTGAGCCATTACTCATCATCAGGGAAATTTCTAAACATATCTCCCTGTTTTGAGTTCTCCTCCTCTCCTCCTGTACCCTCCCTATTGTTCTGATTCCTGTTTGATGGATACCTGCCTATATGCTATAAAAAACCCCAGTTATTCTGCTGTGAATAATGGATTTAAGCACCTGCTGTGGTGTCTAAGGCTGAAAGACTCTGGCTTTCTCTGTGGTTAAAGGAGCTTAAAGATGTAGATGTGACAACTAAACCAGCATGTGCAGAAAGGAGGAGGGTGATTGCAGCCCCTAACTATCTCCCATAGCTATTTAGGGGGTCAGAGCCACACAGCCCTATAGACTCCTGTCCTCAGCTGCCATCAGCATCCCTTGCTGGTGTGTCATGGGCAACCAGCAGCATTGGTCTCTCATCACTGACCCCATCCATAGGAAGAGAGATGGGCGGGATAAATTTATAGATGCCACAAAGCAGTTAGGTTCTCTATTTGCATTTGAACATGAACATGATGAACATGGGGCTCTCCCCACACATGGTCATCAAATGAGTGTGAGATCCTTCTGGAGAGCAAGGTAGAACTGAGAAGATACTGAGGCACACTCTACGTTCCTCTGGAGACAGAGAAATCCTCCCCCTGATTTTGCAAAGGCTCCCGCAGAGATAACCCAGCGCTGCCTCCGGCTCTTCCACCACGCAGGGTGGGAGACGCAAGCCCCAGGACTGCATTGCCATGGCAATGGGCGGGGGTGCAATTTCCTACTGCCTCTGCGCACTGCCTCCAGAAATAACAGTTTGGGGGAGAAAAAAAGTCACATTTTTACAAATGTGAAATTCCACAGGCCTTGTCCATAAAGGATCGACACTGCCCTGAGCAGGAGAGGGCTCCGCGTGGAAGGCAGTGTTATGTTTGCTGCACCAAAGCAACAGTAGCTAATATGAAAGACTATTCCGAGGCTGTTTTTTATTACTTGAGGTCCCTTTGAATTAGAGCCTTAACAAGCATTACTGACTCAACCGGTAAACATGGTAACTGTTGCTAACAGCGTGCAACAATTAAGCAAATTAATCTCAACACAGCCACGTGCTGTCGTGCTCACAGGCTCGGTAGTCCGGCTTCCCCTGTGAAACCAGAAAGGCTTTTTGCCCTGTTCCTTGATTTAAGCAATGCTGTTTTTTTCCAATCCCAAAATTTTGAGTGTAGTTGGCTGAGGCGCCTTTGCAGCCCGATGTGCCGTAGGAAAACCTGCCCTTCCAGGCAGGGAGCTGACAAGTGACAAAGTGACAGTGATGCAGAGGTGAGATCTTGTCCTTCTCAGAGGTCCCATCAGCTGACCGGGAGCAGCAGAAGAAGCCATTGTGGTGTTCATTACCTTCCAGGCTGTTCTTACACCACCAGGAACCTTCCATTCACCTTGGGAAGGCTTTAAATGCTGCCAAAGTGCTGGTCAGGGCTTCTGGTGCAGAAAACTGTGTGGGCATTGGGACTGGAGCGAGTGCAGGGACCGATGCTACCAGCAAATTCGGTGCTCAAGAAAAAACACCATAAAGGACCCAACTCCTGACAGTTTGCAGTTTTGCCCGACCTCTGCAAATGAGGCTTTTTATGGGTTCGAGTATAGGCTGCAGTAAACCAAAGCACCCAAAAGCCAGAGTCATTTTTGGCAATGGAAAACACAGGATCAAGTGACCGCCCAGTGCCAGTGCTGTAGCTCAGCCTTTGCTGATGTACAGGAAGAACATGGACCTGCCGGCCGTGAACATTCACCACAACCCCATCACCCTTCCTGCCACCAACATCCAGAATGAAAATGGCATTTTATTTAAGTCTTAAATGAGGCCAAATGAAGCAGATGTCATAGGTCAGCTGAAGCCTGAAAAATACTTATCTGTTACTAACTTCTGGGTTTCAACCATAGAGAAGCCACCGACAAAAAAAACAGTGTCAGAGTGCACAAGTGGGTATGAGAAGACCCTTAGAGGTGATGCATACGTGTTATCTGCACCCAGCTGTACTGTCCCTGCCATTTATCCATGCTCTAATCGAAGAAGTGCCCTGTCACTGCAAAAATATCCCAGTATAACCCAGGAGATCAGTCTGCTGCCCCTTCCCCTGGACGCTGTATTTCTGATGTCCACCGAGACCATCAGGTGAATGAGATTTTACTGTATGAATATCCAATATCATTCTCTTCCCAACAGAAAAGGCCAAGGTGGCTTGTGGACTGAAATCAGAGAGAGCTTGGTCAGCCATCCCAAGAAACCAAAAGGCAATGAAATCCAACCCAGCTTAGTAAACTCAATAAAGACTTTAAACGATGCTTCATTTTCATTACTTATAGAAAAACAAAAAACCAAGACATTAAGAGCCAAGACATTTACTAGGAAATTCTTGGCATTTCTTCTTGGAACGTTTCATGACCATTCTGGGACATGGGTTTTTCAGGAAAACGCAGAGAGGAAGGATATATTAGACAGGGAATGTTGCAATGCCACACAGCTCTGTGACCAATATTATTTACAAAATATAGTTTCAAGAACAAACAATAAAAAGCCACTGCAGTGTGAAGATGGGGAAACTGAGGCATGGGCTCACACAGGTGAGCAGGAGACATGCAGATACCCCACTGTTGTCTGAGCAGCTACACTTGCCCAAAGAGCTGACTGTGCATCTCTGTTCTCCCCACGTGTAGCTGTGACAGAAGCCACCAACGGGTGAAAGCTGGAGGCCAAGCTGGAGACAGCCCATCGCCGGGAAGTCAGAGCATCGCGTGGCAAAGCAGGGATGGCAGTGAGCATCTGACAGGGCAAGGGGCTTTGGAGAAAGTGTTTAGAGATGAGTCAGGCCACTGATCCGATGGGACTTTGGTCTGCAAAAAGGCTGAGAAAAGGCTTCACTATTTGGCCCATGACAATAGAAAACCATCCAGATGAAAATCTGCGGTCAGAAGCTCTCTAGCTTGGAGGTCTGCACTGGAGCAAGCGAGCTTTTCAGCAATGCAACATAAACCTCGAGCAGATCAGCAACGAAATCACTCTGTGACAGTAGCTAAAAATACGCTGGAGCAGAAAATATTTCAAGGCAGGCCAGGGCCAGCTGGAGCACCCTCTCCCCGGCAGACCTTTCTGACCACTCCAGTGTTCTTCCTTTTTCTTTTTTTCTATTTTTTTTTTTTTAAACCTGAATGGGATGGACATGACTTCCTATTGCAACCAAAATTGCTTCTGTAGGATTGTGGGGGAGAAACCAGAAAATAAATACATTAATTTTTCCTCTGAGGCCAAAGAAGAATATGAAAAGAGAGGCTGGATATGCAGATGGATAAATGATTATCCAGGCGCTGTCCTTTATCTGTCTGGAAGTCCTCTGGAAAATAAAGGTTAAGAAAAGAGTTCAGAAGCAACTGGCCATAGACCTCATTAATCTGTCTTTTTTTGTTGGCACCAGCCACATAGCCAGACCCCCAGGGGCTATCAGCGTCCACTTGCAACATATTTCTTTGATAACCAAAGCGGTTTTTCATGTCCAGCAATGACTAAGTGGTGGGTTCTGCGCTGTTACCTTACCCTACCCGCAATGTTTTCACATCACAGGACAACACAATAATCAGCTTGGCGAAGGAGCTTAGCCAGGCTATGCTTTTAATACGATTTCCAGAAAGAAAAAAACCCTCAAGTTTGTATGAGCAAGAGTCTGGGTTTCTCTAGAGTTAAATAGTAAGGGAGAGCTGAAAAGAGGGGAAGGCATCTGAAAACCCAACTCTCCTTAATGAGGGAGTCTTGACCAGCATAGTTGATCTTTTTCCAAGTATTTTCATTGTTTTGCTCCCTTAGAAAAAAGCAGCCTATGTTCCCAATATGTGTACAGGCAAAGCTGAGAAAAACCATCGCGGGGCGGTTCTGGAGGCAGCTATAACATCACCCTCCCCTGCTCAGCCAGCGCCGTGCAGTTGTACTTTGCAGCTGGACTTTGCACTTCTCCGGCAGCCCTCGCGCCAAGGAGGATTAATGCCCAAGGCCATGTCCACACCACAGCGTGTTCCTGGTGCTGCAGTGTCCCTCCTGCGAGAAAACCTCCTTCTGCCCAGCAAATGGGACAGCCTGGGAAGAGACAACACGTCCCAGTGTCAGGGTCCCTGCAGCAAAGGCTCCTGCCATGCAGCATCACCACCACCCTGTGGCTCTGGGAACTGGGGAAACTGAGGCACAGCCTGGGAATGGGCAGAGATGTCACAAGGGGTGTGTTAACCCATTTCAGAAATTGCTGAGTCAGCACACTCGTTGGCTCACACAGAGTCTCCAGCAAGTTTGACAGAGGAAAGCAAGCAACAGGGGATGGGGGAAAGCAAAGCAAAGCAAAGTAAATCCACTTTTCTTTGATCAGGGAACGCGGCAGGCAGCGCATGGGGAGGGAGGAGAAAGGGTTAAAGTGATCTATCCAGCCGGAGATCACAGGAGACCCCCCTTCGTCAATCTGGAGTTCTTGCCAGATATTGGGTTGAATAATTAAACAGCTACTTAACCCTCGGACAGCGTGTCTCCCACTCCCTCCCCTGCTCCTGACAGCCTGTACTTAAGTAGCTATGGCAACGATTTGGGCGCCAGCCTGTTGACTGAAGAATATGGAAATCACAAGGATTTAATTTTGCTGTGGCACAGAAACTTGTTTGATCTGAGGCTTGTGGCTTTTCTGCAGCTTTCAGCAAAGAATAATTTCTATATTCATATCTCCCATTCAGATGTCAGTTAACAGCTCAAAAAAATCCCAAAACAACAAAAAAAAAAGGCCAAAAGATTCTCAACAAACTCATCTCCTTTTTCTGGGCTGGTTTAACACTTGAGATGCCAGCTGGAGGGAGTTGCCCTTGTTTCATCCTGACGTCAGAAGGGCTGGAGATGCAGGGGCTAGAAGGGACTCAAGGGGCACCCAGGAAGGCTGTAGGAGAGGAGCTACTGGTGGGGTCAAGGAGTCAGGGGATGAGCCGAAGACCAGAGACTATCTGGTTCTGCAAAGCAAGGAGACAAATCCCCAAAATGGGGCTTCCCTGCAGCAGCATCCGCTCTGACACTGCAGGGAAACCGAGCTGGAGGCAAACGGAAGAGCTGAGCCGCAGCCAAGACATGGAAAGTCAGCGCAGAGCTGCCAGCTGGGGAGGCAGGATTCATCCATCACCAAAAGTGGCCATCGCAGAGCAGGCTGCAGGTGGACGGATCAGGTGCAGAAACCCATCCGCTTGGAAAATGCTGGTTCCAGGCCAGTTATTTGGGGGCTGGCTGTGCTATAGCCATGTGAGAAAGACATGGAAGGAGGAGAACACATCAGGCACAGGCAGGAGTCTGTTTTCAACCTCTTTTCAACCATCTCTTTACCTCGATAACAACTGCCTGGCAGGGAGCTCCTGCAAGGGAATCTCTTCTTGCTCAAAGACCAGAGGCATTTAGCTCTGGCCTTGGGGAAAGGACTGAGGAGCCCCACATCACTGCTCTTATCCTGATTTTCCCTCTGTGCTTGCTTGTATCTCTCTTCCAGGCTTCTCTCCTAAAGGAAACTGATAAATAACTTGAGTTAATGAAGGAATGACAGAAGTGTACAGGCATCAGCTGTTTGCTGAGATGCTGGTGCTGTATAGCCAAAGGGACTGACTTAAACTGCTCTTGCTGGTTTTGTTTTATCTTTCTTGAATGTTTGAGGGGTGGAGGTTGAAGCAGAGAGAAGAGGCTTGAATGCAAAAGCTGAAATTCAAAACACATGGTAACAAAAAACCCTGTGTGCATCATAGTGTGCATGACTGTAGCCTACTGAAGTCAACAAACCTTTGCCATCAACAGTGGTGGGAACTGGACTGGTCCCAGAGCTTGCATTACAAGCTACCGTTGATCCATGTACCATGGTCCTTACCTTAGGTCAGCTGAGGCTCAGACCCTGCAGCCAGGACTATGCACCCACCTTTTACATGTAGTATTTCTTTCCCATTTTCAGAAGCTCTAGGGTATGAAGAAGAAATAAGGCTGTGATTCAGGCACTGTCTAGGGCCAAAGCACCCAGCACCCTGCCTGGCTAGGAGGGAGGTGCCCAGCAGGACCCAGCTCTTCCCTGCAGAAGACCTGCAGACACCTGCTTGTCATCGTGCAGCTCCTTTGCAAGCGGAATCAGGAGGAACGCAACGAGCCAAAGTGCCTGACACACCTGATCCTCAGAGGGCAGGAAGGGATCAGCAGGACGCAGGTACCAGCTTCACAAGCTAAACTTTGCCCATGGGGACCCTGCTTCGCTGCCAGGACTGTGTGACGCTGAGGCTGGTGGGAAGAGCTCAGCCTTGCAGAAAGCTATTGCTCTTAGTGGGATTCCGGCACGCAGACAGCCCCTTCAGATGCAGGATCCAGCGTAGTGGGGCTCTAAGTGCCACAGAATTACAGAAAAATCATAGTCCTGGCAATGTGGCTTCTCACCAGTGGAGCCGGTGGGCAGCAGCTGACTGCGCAAGCTGCCAAGGGAGCAAGAGGATATAGTTAACGGGAGAGCTACAGCTCATTTTTCTCATCCCTGGTAAATCCACTCCTCAGTTAAAAGCTGTAACAGCTTGAAGCAAAGAGCACAGGCTCTGCAGCTGCTGGCTGTGACAACTCATGACCTCTGTGGATTGGCAAAGATGGAAGGCTCTTGTAACACACACCCCAGGAGGTTGCTCTGGCTCCTATGTGGGCTGAGCTCTTCATGTCTAGCCTTATGTTGGAGCTGAATTTTAAATGCTTAGTGTAAGAGTTCCCTGGGGCTTGGGGGGTTCCTCTGAGGTACTGCTGTAATGCAAGAAAAATCACATTTTTTTTTTTTTAAAATATTGACAACTTTCACCAGCTTGGCTCATTGTTTGGATGGAGGTTGATTTTCAGGAGCACTCAAGTGTCTGTCCACCTCTCTGGCTCTCCTTTCAGTCATCCAGATCCTAGAGGAGTCAGCTGGATGTCTCACAAGAGTAGGTTTTCTTAGGAAAATTCAAACCTGGTTTGTCTTTCGGAAGCAAGCAAGAAAAACACAAGATCAGCCCTCCTAGGAACAATATGGCTAGTTATTTTAACTGGTCCAAGTCCAGGTAAGAAGAATTGTGCAGAAGGCTTTGATGGATGTGTCAGGAGCAGGGAGGAAGGTAGGGCTGAGTGGTGTTAAATTGATCCAAAATTTTCAGATGCAGTGTGAATTGGCAGCAGAGGTTTCTGTAAAAATAGTCATTCCTAATGTCTACCTCAGCTATTTCATTCTCAGGATGATGGAAGACCCTTAAGGCTCCCGGAGTCGGTTCTGGTCCATTGAACACATAAATTATCCTACATTTCAAAGTTGTCTGAATAAAGTAAGCACAAATAGCCAGCTGGCCAGAGGACACTAATCCCATGCTGTAAAAGGTTTTCCCTTCTCAGCCATCTGCCTTTTTTGCTGTCCATAACTATCTGTCAGCTAAGTGCAGAATGGGTCAGGCTTCGTCATCAGCCATCCTTGAGCAGGGAACTGCAGGAGAGTACCTCACTGGCATCCATCCAAAACCCTCCTTTTCCTTTCTAGGAAGGCAGCGAGCCCACGCCACGGTAAACGTCCTTCTCAATTCCCTGTCTAACAGCTGGTGAGGGCACCTCCCTGGTGCACGGTGGTGGCCTGAAATGTGTCAGCTGCAAAGAAAGCAGTTCAGCAATTAAATAGAACTCAAGCAGTTACCTGACCTTGAAATATCCACAGCAGTGGAGATCAGAAATCTTGGAACAGAGTCACGCAATCATGAAAACATTGACCAAGCCATTTGCTGATGGCCTCTAATTTGCTTGAACAACTCCCAAACAGTCCTCCCCAAAGACCACCTATCTGTCACTGCTGTGAATGCTCTTCCACCCGTTACTGGAATAACTGGGCTGAGTGGATTGCACTGCACGGGAATTAGCTCCTAGGGACCAAACTCCAGACCAGACTCCAGACAAACCTGAAGGGACAAGCCCACGAACAGAGTATGATAATTGTGCCCCATCGTAGGCTTGTTACACATGCAGTTATCAAAGTGACTCAAAAATAGAATCACAATTTACTGGAAATTCCAGTATTTCAAAGTGGGTTTTTTAAATCACAAAATAATTACAAAAAAAAGGTCAAATTTGGAACAACTAAAGAAATGGTACAGAAACTTCTAAATGGACGTGTTTAGAAACATTACAACAAAACCTACTGATATTTAAAATAAAAAATCCCAATTTAAAAATTTGATTTATTACCAAGAAATATGGCAAGTTGGAAAAAAATCACCATTTTTTACTTGAAAATTGCTATTTCAGTGAATTCCCAAGTCTTCTTAGAAATTTGTTTCAATCAGTATATTTCAAGTGCCCTAAAGAAGCAGCAACTAAACCCAGCTTTTGTTGACCATTTGATACCCAGAACAATGTAACTTCCCTGATATAAGCAGATCAGCTTTTCCCTAAAACAAAATTCCTTAAAACAATATTCAAGAACATTTACTCAGAAAAATATCAGTAAGTAATATGATTTCAGCAGAATTTTTCCACTGGGCTGACATATTTGTAAATACTAGTCTGTCCATGGTCAGATGAATTTTGCCTTTCCAGTCTGCAAGTTTATAGTCCATTAATAATTATCGGTATCCATTTCATTCTGTAGGAATGATGGGATTTGAGCTCTAATATGTTACTGTAAGCAGCCCTTTGCTGTTTTCTTGAACTGGAGAAAATTATTCTGTCTCTTCTTGTCATCCTAGCAAGGCTGGGGTGGATAGATTACACCACGCCATGAAAATCGCTCGCGGTTCAGGAGTTTAAGCATGTGCTGGGCTGTGGGGGAAGTTGCCCGCCTGCATTTTGCTCTCTGGCACTGGAGCTCCTTACTTGCATGCAGCTCCCCATCGAATACAAGAAGTCTGCAAGACCATGGAAGAAGTCTCTTCTTTCCATGCTTTGTACACACCCTTCAAAACACCTTTTACTTTTCTCCTCTCCAAATGACACAATCTCATTTTAAGCCCTTTTACATCCCCAGTCCTTTTTGTTGCCCATTGCTGGCCCCTTCCAAAATCACAGAATCACAGAATGGTTTGGGTTGGAAGGGTTCTTTAAAGGTCATCTAGTCCAACCCCCCTGCCATGAGCAGGGACAGCTTCAACTAGACCAGGCTGCTCAGAGCCCCGTCCAACCTGACCTTGAATGTTTGCAGGGATGGGGCATCTACCACCAATCTGGGCAATGTGTTCCAGTGTTTCACCACCCTCAGCGTAAAAAATTTCTTCCTTATATCTAGTCTGAATCAACCTTCTTTTAGTTTAAAACCATTACCCCCTGTCCTATCACTACAGGGCCTACTAAGAAGTCTGTCCCCATCTCTCTTATAAGCCCCTTTCAAGTATTGAAAGGCCTTCTGTCCTGCTAGAGATGCAGCAACTGAAATGTAAGGCAGTATTAAAGAACTTAAGGTCCCTTCCAACTCAAACCATTCTATGATTCTATGATTCTATGAATAGTTCATTCTGTGGAATGACATCAAAATACCTTTGGTCATGTTTTCTTTAAGTATTGTTAGGTTGCTGGGCTATCAGGTGGCAATACCAGTCTCAGCAGAAGGAAACAACCAGACCTGTTGCATGTGCAGGGTCCTGTGCAGCTGAGCAGAGATTATCGGGCAGGACCGTGGTGAGAAGCGGGTGGGTTGCAAAGGCTGTGATTAGCCTTAGTTCCCAGGGTGGAAAAGCTGCTTGGGAAACAGGCTGTGATTTTGAGCTGAGATTCCTGGAAGACGGGACTGTCCCTGTTCCAAGACTGGTATCAATAAGATAAATTAAAAAAAAAAATATACCAAACCAGCCCCCACACACTGTATTAGAGAAACGATCCACAAAGTCCTGGATTTCTGCTGCAGCTCAACGGGGTGAAGCAGAGTGATAGTGCGAGACGAGATACCATAGGAAAAGACCACCCAAATGAAAGCTTGCATCTTGGAAGTCATTTAGCAGGGACAACTGTGAAATCTGCATTCACTTTAGTAAGTTTTAATGGCTTTTGAATACCAAAATGTTTTGGCAGATTTGTAATCCTCTACTTCACTACTTGCTATATCCCAATGTTTCATAGGAACTTTTCTCTTAGCTCCGGGAGCACACAGAGCAGCCGTTAGGACTGGACTCTCCTTCGTGGCAGCCAAGCACTTTCCCTGGGTGACCAAAGCCACTGTCACCGTAATGACGTGCAGAGCTCTCTCCAGAAACACATTGCCTTGAGCTGCAAGGGGTTTCGTTTTGCAGACCATCGGATGATGGCTCCTTCCAGCTGTGAAGTCATCCCCTCTCGAGCCATACCGTGGCATGGGAGCCACAACCAGCCACTGCTGTTCTCCTTGCAAAAAGATGACGAGCAGAAGGAGCTGCTGCACTCTGCTCTGTGGCAATAGCTCCCCAAGGCAAACTTTGCTGGCTAATCCTTGGAGCCTGTCAAATAACCTCGCCGGAGCCAAGCTGTGCCATGGTACGAGCCTCAGCCTGTCCCCAAAGGGTCTGTTGCTGCACAGGGAACAAGAGATCCTGTGACACAGATTAAATGGGGAGATCTGTGGGTTTTCATTCAACTCTAGCCTGAATTGTCCTTTTTACTGCTTTTTTTTAAGAGTAGGGGAGGAAAAAACCCTGCAACTTCTTTGAAAGGCTCCAAGCCCAGCTGTAATTAGCTGATAAGTTTCTTTATCACAAGACAAATGGCAAAGTCTTTGGCTGCAGCCAGGTTAACATTTTGTCTGAAGAGTTATCTCTGCACCAACGCCAGGTACAGCACTCTTAGCTAGCAGTAGTTAAATCACGCTATGGACCCGCCAGCTCAAATTTAGGTCTTACTGTGGTCTGCTGCGTAACGTCACTGAGGTTTGCTGGTGGAAATGGAGCTCGGTGCAGAAGGGTGAGTTGGGCAGAGCACTGGTGGGGCAGGAGGCACCGTCAGGTCCAGGATTTAGAGAAAATCAGGAAAGGGGCATAGAGGAAACCCTTCTTTGTCATGCTAGAGTAAAGACAACAGGGTCACTTAGGAAGAAAAGCTTTGGGAACACAGGACTGCAATGGACCACACTCAACATCCACACGAGTTCCTCAGTTTTTCAGGAAAAGGAGAGGCATTCAGTCCAGGGAGGTTCACAGAGCACCTGCTCCCCACATCCCCCATTCATTGCTATCACAGAAACCTCCCAGCACCTTATAACACACAAAAACACCATTGTAATGTGCAAGAGCATCACTAATGTCAAGTTTCCTTCAATAGCAGGGAATTTGCTGGGGGAAATCTGCAGTGATCCTCTGCATGCTCCAAAGTCCTCACCCTTCTGACCTGAGAGAAGTCATTTCTGCACCCTAAATCAGACCGTTTGTTTAACCTGGAGCATGGAGGAATGATCTATCCACCAGGCATCCAAGAGATTTTAATACCACTAGGAGCATAAGTGCTTTGCTCAACATCCTGTTTCTAGCTGTGGCCAATTTCCACTGTTTCAGAGGAAATAAAAAAAAAAAGAAGAAAAGAAAAAAAAAAATCTCAAAACCAGAAGCTAAATCATGCTAAAAGGGTCAGAAATAAATCCTTCCTTGCCCCTGTGGATAAGCTGTAGAACCCCTGAAGAACGGGATTAATATAAAGTAAACCAGTGCAAACAAATTTGAACAAGCAGCTAGTAATTCTCCTTTCACGTCTCCTCTCCATCTTCAGGGTACATCAGACCATGGGGTTTTATTAAAATCAGAAGATAATCATATTTTCAGATTTTTTTTTCAGACTGCCTTCATACAAAATACCCTTCTGATTTGCATAACATTGAGTAGGGCAAAGAAAACAGAGCGTAACTGGCCTCTTTCTTTCATGTGTAAACTGGGGCCGTGTGTCACATCCTCATTACCTCCACCAAGAGGTATCTTCTGACCCCCAGCCCAGCCGTACGTATGTGTTTCGATCTCCCCTTTCAGGTTAGATATACAACGAGCATCACCTAAACACGGTCCTCTTCCTCCATAACAGACCAACTCATAATTTCTCTCGCACCTCCTACAATATGTATTTTATGAAACCAAAGAAATGCTCTCTGGATACAAACCAGAGGCAATTACCTTCGAATCTTGAAAATCCTGGTTCTTTGTAACCTGGCATGCATCCCACGCCACCTCATATACAAACCAGGGGAAGCTCGGGCACCAGCTCCTGCTGCCTCTACGCAGGAAACGAGGATCGTTTGAGCCTTCATCCCTTCCCTCCACCCAGGCACCCATGAGACAGCGGCCGTGACTTTATCCGTTAGCCAGGGCCCTGCAAACGTGGAGCTCAGATGCTAAAGAAAACAGATAAGAAATAGGCAGATAAATATCGTTCCATTCCCCAGACCACCCAGGGTATTTTTTCAGAGTCACCATAGCTGGTGTTCCATGGGACCTGCTTTAAGGTGTCCAATAATATTATGTACACTTCTGTACCTATATACAGACACATCCATGTATGTGTGTATATATACATATATATATATGCATGTGAGTGTGTATATCCACGCATACACATTTATAGGAAGTAACCAGCAATTACAAGAGAAAAGCCACAAGTTAATGTATGTAATCATGTCAAATCCCCAAAGCAATAAAGGGGAAACCGCCTCTGCTCGAGGTTTTTGCTCAGTGAAGTCAAGCAGTCAGCTGTGCAGTGGGAAGCCTCCCCGTTCCCATGGCAAAGCTCCCTCCCCCCCCTCCAGCCACCCACTCCTCCCTGGTGCCACTGGGCACATCTCAGCCCAATCGGTCCCCAATCCTTTGCAACCTCTCTCTTGGCTCCCGTCTCCTTCCCAAACTGCGCCAGGACACTGTGGCCAAAACATTTCCCTCCAACTCCCTGTGTAATCTCCTTCCTCAACCCCCCCTCTCCCCAGCAGAACAGGGTAATAAAAAAAAAAATTAAATTAATGGGACATGAGCTACTTTCGGAAGCTGCAAGCCTGGAGCCTGAGGTTACTGAGAGAGAGCAGAAAAAAACGCACCTAATTATAAGTGTGCAAAAAAGCGTTTGCCTGTAGGAAATGGGAAGATTACACGCTGAAGGACTTGGCAAATAGCTGCAAGACAGGCAGTCTGAAATGAATTATGTCTCGGCACGGCGACTCCCCACTTGTAACTATTTTCATTTAAAATCGTTATTGTCTTCCTTCCTGGCGATTGTTCAGGGGACTCCAAATCACCCCTTGCCTAAGGAGCAGCGTGGAAATTCCTGGCCACGGAGCAGGATGAGGGGGAAGAGGGGATGGACGGCACGTTCAGTCCTTCCTCTGGGCCCTCCAGGTTAGGCAAAAGTAAAAAAGACCATTGGGGTAGAGCCAGAAGAAGGTTACATACCCATCTGACCTTGGGACTGAGCCCAGGACCGTGCCCGCATCCCAGCCGGGGCCTTGGGGCTGCACCAGCAGCATCCCTGTGGCCACCGCAGCCATCAGCTTGGGAGATGCAGCCCCATCACCAGCAGCACTCGGAGGGAGCAGCAGCACGTCCCCAAACCACCTCCACACCAGGCAGATGGGGCTCGAGGTTCACAGCCATCTCCCATACAGCTAAAAACAACTTTCCAGGAACCTTACCGGGCTGACAGCCCCTAATTAACCACCTAGAGGTCAAGTTAAGTTTGGAGCTAATTGAAGAAGACCCCGCCTAATTATGACTTACCTTATCAGGGCAACAGAGCCTTTCGCTTGAAAACATCTCAATTTGCTGTAAGCCCGAGCAGGCCAAATAGTTGCAATTAGACACGGCCTATATTTTTACACTCCCTCAAATGCCAGCTTCTCTGCACCATCCGCCAGCATAACTCAACTCAGGGCTGCACTTGCAAGAAAAAATGCTTTTTCAGTTGGGAACCTTTTGAGTTCACTTTAGGGCTTAATTTCTTTTCAGTTGCCTGGTTGTTTCTCTTCCTTTAAAGAGAAAGGAAACAATTCAGCCAGCAGACGTTGCAATGATGAGCAATGGAGGAAATGGCTAAACAGCTGGGTTTGTGTATGGTATTTTTATGACCTCTGTCTTACTGGTATTCTCCTTCCATCAAATACTCGTTATTGAATTCTGATGCCTTCCCTTCCATATGAAACTGCAATTATTAGCTCTGCCTGTGAATAAGCAGCAAAGATGGCATGCTTGAGAGAGGAAGCAGGCTCAGAGATCACTGAAATTCAAATGCAAAACGTATGCAATGGTCTGAGCCTTCCCAGTTATCAGTATGTATTTAAGTATGAAGTATCACCTCAACAATAGGTCCCATAGCAGCTGTGTTAGGGAAAACAACAACACTGTATGAAGCCCAGTTCTGAGCAGAAACAACCACCACTTTCATGCAGCAAGATTTGGAGGTGGCAGTCAATCTTTTTATTGCCCAAGTGGTCTCTAGGTTTCTCCAGCCAGCAGTGGCAGTCTGAGCCAGAAACAGCCACGGCCTGATTTATCCCATGGATTTACCCCTATCAGTCACAGAAAGAAAACACCCCTACCTTAGGTGCTGCCAATGGAGGAAGCGGTTTTCCAGCCTGGTGTGGTATTTTGGTCTTAGCCAAATGTTCTCCTGCTCATTTTAGCACTTGCACGACAAATGCCAGACTCAGACAGCAGCCCCTGAACGTTGTGTTATTGGCTTACAAATAAGGCGCAATTCAGGCCTCCAGACTAAGGCAAGGGTTAACTCTGGGGAAGGAAACCACGCGCCAGGGGCCACTGGTGGCAATCCAGTACTAGTAACAACACAGACAGACACATCTGCTGCGTGGAGAAGCTTTGCAACCGATGTCACTAGACAAACCATATGCTGTTGTCATTGAACGGTGGAAAACAAGGCTGGGAGGGACCTGTAGAGGCCACCCCATCCATCCTCCTGCCCTGGGCTGGAGCAGCAGCTCTCAAGCGGTACCTGGCAGCTGGGGGTCAAAGCTGGTCTCAGCGAGCTTCCAGGATAACTGCTCTGCTTCAACCCCAGGCAGTTTCTCCCAGTGGTTAACTCCTTCCAGTTAGAATGATTTTTCTAACTTAAAACTCCTTTTCTGCAGTGTAACCCACCGTTTCTGGACCTCTCCTCAGTGGGCATGGAGAGCAGGGCAGTTCCCTGCTGCAGCAATCTGTTATACCCTGGGAGACTTAATAATACAAAGGAGTGAACTCTTTTTGGCCTCAGCAGGAGATTGGCTTAATAATGACTATTATCATTGGCCTGAAATTCATCCTTTCCTTAGTACTCATCCCCTTCAAGTGTCCCCCAGGGATATATTTTCAAATTTTAAGCAACAGACTGCGAATCCCAGAACCAGATCTCCAGGCACTGCCTCCTCTTCGCCCTCCCAGCTCCTGCTCCCCACACTGCCGTCCTCGGTTCACGTCTCTCTTCCCATTTGTTTGTCGCTTTATTTTTAGAGCTGCAGAAAAGAAACACTACAGAGGCGTTATTCTTTGCAAAGAAGCTGGTTTCTGCTGGGTGGTGGTGCCATCTGTGTGTCCCACTCGGATCGCTAGCCGTGGGCTCGCATACCAGCGAGGACAAGGAGGGGTTGTTTCGTGGGCAGCCGGCTTCCCATGGGCCGGCAGCACGTCGGGGCAGCTCTCTGCCTGCCCACGAGCCAGCACAGAAAAGTCAAGTGTTGTGGGCTCCCATGAGCAGAGAGCTGTAGATGTTGAGGCATTTGGCCTCGTTCTTCGCAAGCCAAATGTGTCCTGATAAATCAGAGCCAACTTCGCACTGGGGACGTGCAGGGACCGTAGAGTTTGTGTTTGTTTAATTAATGTATCTGGTTTTGCTCCACTTTGGCTCTTTGTTTTTACTTATCAGAATACGAAATAAAACTAGAGCTTCCCCAGGACCCCAGAAGAAATAAGGAGTGTGTTTTTCCAGGAGAGGGAATCTCTGCAGACCATCAGTCTATCTGCAGGCTGAACAAACCGGTACGGCCCGGAGGTCAGGCAGGATAAGGTCAGAGCTGTGTCTCACGTAGGAAGAAGACCTCTTATAAACACCATTTCTGCCCCCTCCGGGGCTCTGGTCTTGTCGGACCCATGCGGACCCTACTGCTGCCCGCAGCATACATTAATGCCAGTCTTTTGTAGGGAGCTGAGTTTAATCCTGTAGCTGCTTCCGTGTCCTGGGATGAATCAGTGGGAGCAAGGCTGATGGACTCCAAATAGAACACGGCACAGATGGGAAGCCTTAGCTGGAGTCCTGTATGCAGGAAGAGGACAACACAGAGGTTTGTTGGAGGGGGGTCTCAGGGGCTCGAGGCCAAACCTGTTGCTGAGGCACCGGCTGAGCTTCAGGGAGTCACTTCTGGTCGTGCTTGCAAAAACAGCTGCTGAATTTGTCACTGACTTTCGACTTGATCCACCCTGACCTCATCTGCTGAACTTGTGCATCTCCCTGTAACTTCACTTGAGTTGGGAAGAGCCCTGGAAATCCCTCTAAGCGATGCACCAGCCTCTTAAGGAGCCAGCCCTGCTTTGGGAGGAGGGATTTGCCTTTTCCTGGACAGGCTGCTGAGGGCAGGGAGTGACATGGCTCTTTCGGGAGCAGAGAGCAAAAGGATGACATTATCAGTCCGGCTGCAAGGGAAGGGAAGAGGGATGAATGGGCTCCCAGCCCTGCCGGGCTCAGCTGTGTGTGTTACCCCTCGCTTTGTCAATACACATTTTTGGCATGGCAGCTTCTCCTTTGACTGACAGCTCTGAAGGGAAGGCAGGGGTGTCCATGGTAATTTTTCAAAGATTTCTTTGATGTCATTAGGTTTCTACCAAAAAAAAACCCCAACCCTAAACCAACAGTACAAAACAACCCCCCTCCCCAACTTAACAGCTTTATCAATCTTAGAGTAGATTTTTACCAGCAGAAGGATGGAGAGCACTTGCCAAATTATTTGTTGTCATTAAAATAAATTAGGTATCAAGTTATAAAACAATAGCGTGGTGACAGAAAGCTGGAAAGCAAGAGCAGCCCTAATCAGAGGCAAACATGCTGCGTGTTCTGGAGCTGAGAGCACGGCACTGTGACAGGATCCGCATCCGGCGCGGGAGATGCGGATCTGCAATCCATCTGCCGGTCCCGACGGCCGGGAAATTAACTCACAGGGACTAATTACCCCATAAATGGGGGAGGGAGGAGGATGTGTCTTGCTGTTCGCTCAGAATATCTCAGAGCACTTTGGGAAGAGTGACGGTGATTTCGGTACTGGTCCCTACATGCTTGAGCCTGGAGCTGTATGTGCTACTGTGGAGTGAAGGGATGCAGCCAGGCTGACCGGAGGATGGCGAAGCATCACTACCCTCTGCTTTGCAAACACGAACCTGACAGGAGAGTAGAGGATTTATCAACTTGAGATTGCAACCGTTCTGTGCAACGCAATGCGCCAAGGATGTGCAAAGGGAGAGGCGAGGAGGAGGCTGAGCAAGGAGAGCTGGAGGCTTGCGCGCCTCCTGGACCAGAGCCAGGCTGCATCACACAGGCAGGGACCAGAAACCTCCATCGATGGCCGAGTTCCTCCCGCAGGTCAGAGGATGTGGGTGTCCCGCAGCGGGCCCTGGCACTGTCCCGACCCCGGCCCCTCGGCCGGGCAGCTGGCGTGCGACATGTTGTGCAGACGGATTAGCAGTGGCGCGCGTACAGCTGTGCTGATCCGACACACAGGGGCTGCGTGCGAGCCGGGCCGGGCTGGCAGAGCCCCTGGGAAGGGCTGGGGGGAAGGACACCCACAGTTGTTGCCCGAGAGTTCGTCTCTATGCACCGGCACTAATTCCCGCAGTAATCCCCCTCCACAACAGGCGCAGTGTTGGGGGCCGGGCGGCCCCTTGCCTCCCCGGCTGACCCCGCGGCTCGGACCCGCGCCAGCGCTCGCTGCCCCGCTCCACAACTGGATGCCGTCCCCAGGGAGGAGGCGGCGGGTGACGGGGGCTGCGGGCGCAGGTGGCCTGGCCAGCTGTGGGTTTTCGATTTCCCATTGATTCGGTAACAGCCCTTGGGTATGTCAGGAAAGCAGGGTGAGCAGAGCAGGCTCTGGCAGGGGCAGAGGAGGTGGTTTCCTCAGCTGATGTTCAGCCTACATGGTGAATGCTTGTGGTGTCTTTTTCTGCAGACCCTACTCTAGATCCTATCAGCCTGCAAAAATCCCAGATGCAGAAAGACAGCGGTGTTTCTCTTCCATTTCTCTCCCAGAATCTCATCTTGCTCCAAACTGGGCTCCAGGAGCAAGCTGGTGTCTGCACATCACCTTGCAGCTAAAGGTGTATCCCCAGAGGTTTTGTTGATGTCCCTCACTGCTATACCTATTTTTATTTTCAGGTACCTTCGCAAGGAACACAGCAGCCATCTTTGCCCAACATTCTTACTAAAAGTAGTCCTGGACGGGCCAATACCCTCTGTGCCCCCCTACAGTGCCCACAGGTATTCATCACATGACACATCACTCTCCAGAAATGTGTGACAACCACCTTTAAAAGACCAGCCGAAACATCCTTGATCCAGTCTCAGTATTAGTGGAGGAGGCAGGGACTGGGCCAGCCTCAAAACCTGTACAAAAGCAAAATCTCACTTTCCAGTGTCCACTAAGCAGCTGCTGCTCTGCTGAGCCAAGAAGTTCAAAAACAGCCGGTGAGTTGGAGTACTGCCAGTTTTGGCCACCAAAACACCTTAAAAGAATCTGATTTTCAGAGGCAGAAACTTCCTGAAAAAACATAGAACTTTAGTGAAATCTGCACAAATCAGAGACACCTAATTCTGCCAATTAAGAGATCTCGGTGCTGCTGAAACAGCTCTTCTCTAAGCAGACATTTTCATTTCAAAAATGCACAGATGCTTATATGAGGCGTAGACTAGAAACAAGGGCAATGAAGACGCTGATTTTTCTCTGAGTAGAGACTTATACCTGGTATCCTGGCTATGTGCAGTAGAATTCAGCCTTTAAAAAATGTGTTTGTCTTGGAAGGACTCAGATACAGTTTTAACATACCTTCGTCAGGGAACTGAGTCATGTAACTCCACTGGAACATGGCACCATGTCCAAACAGTTGTCTGGTGGGGAGGGAGGCTGGCAGAAGGACTCATCACTTGGCACGTGGAAACAGCTTCCTATGCATTTAAAAAATAAAAAAAAAAAAAGAAGAAGGAAAAAAGAAGACATCCTTAACATACACAGCTTGATATAGTAGCCAATGACCGATGGCAAATTCCCCTCTGGTTTATTAGCTGCATCCCTTTCATATGGAGACCAAAAGCCTGTTGGATTCCCTTTTGCTAGGCAACATCTCTGGAGAGTGTGAAACGGGATCAGATTTTGCATCAAAACTGATGGATCTTTCAGTAAATTTCTCAATTTATTTCTAATATCAAGTACAGAGCTGTCTAAATGTAGAGTTATCTTCCTCTTTTTTGGCAAAAAAAACCACTACTGGATCTTAGCTTTCCCTTCCAGAATCTTTTCTGCATCTTTTCTGCAAATTTCCCACATCCTCTGAAAACAAGAACCAGGAAGTGAAAATGGCTCAAACTGGCCAGACAAGTTTCACTGCCCAAGCTAAGTAAACTTGAAAACTGGTTAAACAATGTCCTTTTGGCTAAGCTGGGTTTCTGTCGATCCAGGCAGAGGCTCCATGCACTCCTTGTTGAACTCACTGTCCTTGCTCCAGCCGGGGTCGTGCTTTCACCCTGCGGTACCGGGGACAGTTGATTTCCAACATACTCTCCTTCCTTTGTGACACTGTAAGATGATATCATTGAAGTCTTCTCTTTAAATTAGCTTTTCATACCAGAGCAAACAAGAATGAGAATAGAAGGCAAGTCATTAGATAGGATATAACAATAGCTCTGGTTGGTAATTAATTAATAAATAGAAAAGGAAAGTACCTTTCTTAAGGGAAAACCAGAGTTCTCAGGAATTGAATTTCCTTTGAAGTCTCTGTTAGTTTGTTTATTTAATAAGGGATTTTTGAGATGCAAGCCTTGGTGAGATGTCAAGAGTAGAAGGTAGTTGTAGTGACCTGTCGCTGTGATGCTCCACTGATGCGATTGCTTTGATGACTTAACTTAGGAGAGGAGGAAGGACCCATGCAACAACACCCGGGTTACCCGTCCTGCTGACAGGCGACATTCGTTAATGCAGACCAATTGCGGTGGCTTTCTATTCAATCAACAGCTTGAGATACTGGACCTTTCACAATGTTGTCTCCCACTAGCTTTCACAATCGCAGATCTAGGACATGCAGGAGGTGTTGCTCCTGCACAGGCACCAGGCTCCAGCCCAGCCCAGTCCTTGTCCTCAGCCCACCCTGCAGCACGGGCTGCCAAACCTGCGTTCACCCTTTGGCTGGGAGACAGCTCTGCTTCCCTGCACTCCAGCCCATCTTCACTTTGACGCCTACCTCTGTATCTGGTCCTAACCATGGACACCACACATCCCTCTCCAGACATCCCTCTCCTCCTGGTAGAGATCCCGTTTCAGCATAACGCAATTTCTGTCGCACGCAGAGACCTTTGCAAAGGAATCTGGGTTAGGAACAACTAAGCTGCTTAGTACCTTCAAGTAATGAGATGGAGGAATGGTTGGGGAACAAGGTAAGCAAACGCTGCCTCTCTGCAGAGCAAATCTCGGCATTTGGAAGCTGTTTGAAGTGTTTTGTGTGTTGGCTGGGTTTATTTTTTTTCTTTCCTCAATGAATTTCTGTGGAATGCTCACTGGAGACAGGAATGTTGGTTTCCCTGCTGCCCTTCCCAAGCGTGCAATGGCATTTGGATAAATTACACACACAGCACTTTTTTTAGCTCTTTTTATTCTTTTTCTAGCTGGGTTTTGCTTGGAGTTGGCCAGCAGTTTGGACTAAAAGCAAGGCACAGCTCCTCTTCTGCGGGGGTTACTCAATTATAGCAATCAGTACACCAAGGCTTCCAAAAATATTAACTGTTGACTAAGTGGAAAACAATAAAGAGGGTAAGGAATGTTTGCTGCTTCTTTTCCCTTGTGAGTCTAATGGTGATTAAAGGTACCAGACCAAGAGCCCTGGAGAAGGAAGCCTTCTAATTTTCTACAGAACAGTATTGTAGAATATTTCCCTATCAATGTGCTTCAACCCTGAGCAGGAGTGCTCAGCTTTAACAACCCATGTCCTTTTTGCCCTGCTTGGTTCAGCCTGCCAGTTAGCAGAAAGGGGGCTGGTGATCACAGAGATATTTAGGTTCCTCAGTGCCAAGAGCTGCAGGTCTTTCCTCTACCATTTCTTCCTCCCTGCAGCCCTTCTGGTATTGTCTGTCTAAGCAGAGAGGGGAACACACATCTCTGAAGTGATGCTGCCCACATCATCACCCCAAGCCCAGCCTGCCCTGCAAAGAGTCCAGACAAGAAGAAGTGATAAAGGGCCTCCTTCATGAGGAAGTGCTCCTATTGCAGCACAGCTAGAAAGTTGTCCAGCACACGGCTTCTTTCTTGGTGCTGGATCTGGTTTTGGTATATTTGGACTATTCACATCTATTTATGACTGGTTTTGATTCAGTTTGTCAGAACTACAGTCAGACAACGTCACGTGTGATACTTCCCCAAGGTTTCAGTGCCAGGTGGATCTGTCTGGACATAGCTTTGAATTATTGACCAATGCTAGCTCTGTACCCTTGCATGAGTTGGCCCCAAGACCTGAAACAGGACATCAGATTTGCCCTGCAGGCAAGGGCAGTCATCCAACCTCCCTTTCCAGGAGCACATGGACACAAGAGGGACCGATACCCCTGCGCACTTGGGTTTGGTTAAAGCCAAAGCTTGTTTTTTCCTCCAAAGCCCACTGGAAATTGTAAAATCACTTGGATCTGCAGAATGGAGTAGGCAAGATGCAGGGCGGGGGGGCAGTTTGTCATCTCTGGTACGTCCTACTTATGATGGAGTTTCTTTTAAACTCTTTCCAGCATAATCCCCCAAACTATGTGATCTTTGTCCCAGAGGAGCTGTGCTGTTTCTATGGAGTCCCAAAGATACTATCCATTTGCCCTTTGATTTGATTTCATTAGGTTCAAGATCTCAAGTAAAATAGCAAAGGACGAATACAAATACTCATTAGAAAAATGCTTCGGAGGTTGCACAAGTGGCCAGAAAGGTGCGTGCAACAATAGGTCTTGACTTTGCAATTCTCTACGCTTCGTACCCCACAGGGCACATGTCAAAGGCTGAAGATTAACACCCGCCGAGAGTTCTGCTCACATACAAGGCCTCCCCCAACTCGTGGCAATAAAAGCTCAGCCTCAAATCAAAAGCTAAGCTTGCTGAGACTTCAAAATAGCTCACAGCCCGGGCGCTCAGCCCAAACTCAGCTCAGCAACGCACAGCCTTGGGTACAGGTGTGAAAGCCTGTGCCTACTGCCAGGATAAACCTCGCCGAGGCTCTGCAGGCAGCTGTCTGATGGTGGTGTGAAGCCACCAGAAATGCACGACGTGTCCCCGCATCAGGTTCGGCCCCTGAACCCTTCCCTGCTCCTGCTTCCACCTCTCCCAAAGGTGGCCAGAAGTATTAAGTCTCTCTGCGAACACACGAGCTGCTTCCAGCTGAGGATCTCCAAGTGGCCTGCAAGCCCCGAAGTTCATTATCTCAACCCTTCCATTAGACAGGGAATTATTAACCGTATTTTACACGTAGGGAATGTGAAGCAGGGAGGCACTGAAGGGAGCTGCAGGACTTTGTAAGAAAAAGGGGGTTTGTGGGGTTTAATGGCAATTTTGAAAAAAATAAGGAAAAAATCATTTGGGCCTGGATCAAAACCAGGCTTTTTTTTTTAAAAAACTTTTGGCACATCACAAACTGAAAGAAAAGTAGAATGGGTCATATAAAATGTTACATTTCAATCCAATTGAAACCATCCCTCTCATTGATTTCTTGAAAATGCCTTGGAACCACTTATACAATTAAGGGGAATCTTGAAACAAGAATTGAAATGGTACATTTCAAAAAATGTCAAAACAGGACCTTTGAGTGCTTTTACAGAGTTATCTCTTTGCTTTTTCCAAAGCTAATCGTTGGGCAAAACGATCAGAAATTTATCACGTGTTTCACTGTGAGGGAATTTGCATTTTCCATCCAAAAACAAGGGCTTCAGGAAAAGAAAACAAATTTCTCTCCAGAAGCAGCCAGTCCAGCAGGGAGGCAGGAGCAGAGCCCAAAACTCCTCCTTCAGCCCAGTCTGGAGGGTGAGTTCGGGTTTGGGCTCAAGCAGAAATACATGCCTGGAGACAGCAAACCTCCATGGGTGCATCTCGGCCTCTGCTCTATATCCTCCCGTTGGCCTGGCTCTTCGATTTCATCCTCTTCTTCCTCACTTTCTCAGCCTCTAAAACCAAGAACATGAACGTTTCTCTGCTCTGTAGAGCATTTTGAACAACGGATGGAAAGCACGACTGCTAAATATTAATATGTTCAGTGTAATAATCTTCTGTTCATAGAATCATTCATATTTATGGGACAACTAACTGATGATAGGTACTATTGAATATGCAACATGGGGACTGAAAATCCTGCAGGAACGAGGGCCAGATCCTGAGTCTCTGACCCTTGCAAGACACTTGGTGAAGGAAAATAGTCTCATTAACTTTAATAGAGCCCTTAACCAGAGTAAACAGCCCTTACACAACCAAGCCTTCCTCACACACAAGGAAATGCGCTCCATCCCTCTGCTTACAGCCTCTCCCAGTTCCACTGGCCCATGCTTTGCAAACCTATGGTTTGTTTAAGGGCTCAATTACATTTAAATTACAAAGACTCATCTGTAGCTGTAGTTCCACCATTTCAAAGCCGTATTAAAAAAAATGGAGCTCTCATTTAGCATTTAAAGCTGCAGAACCATTTTCTAGGTTCCCCGGATGATTTGATTTTGCACAACTGGGATAGGAGGGAACCCAAATCTGAGATACTGGGGGGTCAGGGGGTCGAGTTGGGTTTTTTTTCCCACCTGACTGCAAAACCAGCAGCACAAAACAGACCACAGGGTGGCAATTAAAGTAATTACAAAAAATTAGATCCCTCCCTCTTTTTCCCTCACATAATGGCAGGTCATTAAAGTTAATAGTCAGGATCACATTTGTACATGTCAGCAAAAAGTCATTGCAGCATCTTTCATCTCCGCTACTGCAGGCAACTTTCCTGCCATTCCTTCAGTCTCAGAGGGAGCAGCACGGTATGTCGGCTTCTGGGTTTGGGTTTTCTTCGTGTTACACCTGTTGCTGGGACTCGCCAGCAAAGGCTTCAAGGTGCTAAAACTAGTCTGTTGGGATAGGAAAGCTTTCAAGTGCTCCAAATATTTTGAGGTCAGGGAGGAATTTGTGTTAGATGTAACC
This sequence comes from Nyctibius grandis, assembly GCF_013368605.1. Taxonomy (NCBI): domain Eukaryota; kingdom Metazoa; phylum Chordata; class Aves; order Nyctibiiformes; family Nyctibiidae; genus Nyctibius; species Nyctibius grandis. Next base: position 97,908,536 of record NC_090695.1, read on the forward strand.
CCAGAGATGACTCTGTCTGGAGCCGGAGGAGGGTATTCAGCAGAGCAAGGGGAAAAACAGCTTGAACTGCGTTTGGTGGTGGTGTGCTGCTCCAAGAGGCCATCTCCACCCCAAGGAGCAGGTCCATCCTCATGCCATGTCACAGCTGCCACGCGTCGAGCTGGCAGTCCCTCCGCATGGGGGTGGCTTTGGCCTGGAGCATCTCTCCACCACCACTTCCCACTGGACCAACCCCATTGTTCTTGAAAAGACCCTGTGGGGTTTCCCAGAAGAGAGACCAGCCATTTGCATGGCAAAGGGATGATGCCAGCTGCTGCCAGCGCTCAGCAGGACCATACCTTTCCTAAGGGAGGAGTGACAGTTGCACAGGACGTATTTTAGTCCCAGTGACCATGGATGGGACCTGCACATGCAGTATGGACCAGGTACAAGCCCTGTGCAGGATCATTCATGAAGGGAAGTACATTATGGGATCTGAAGAGCAAAGAAGCCATTTTATTTCAGCTTTTTCTCTTGCAGTGCTGTGAACTCAAAACAGACACATGACAGTAAGCGAAAAGCACCTTTTTGGGTAAGGGATCTGGGCAGAGGCATCGTTTGAGATTCAGATTGAATAGGGAAGCTCATGGGTACCACTCCTACCATGTTCGATTAGCACAGAAAAGGGCCCGTTTTGTGTGCAGACACAGGTCTCTTCACCATCAAAACTGGGTATATCTCAGTTTGTAAACTGGCCTGGGGCTCCCCATTGAGACAACGGCAGAGTCCAGCCTGCATTCCTGAGGCCACAGAGGGTTAAAAAAAGGCTGGAAATCAGACACAGCCCTGCCTACATCCTCCTGTGAGCAACAGAAGATCCCCCGGTGTACTCTGCCTTGCCCCAAAGCATAGAGAAGGGCTGATGGATGATCCCACAGGAGCCAGGCCCTCCCATGGATGTCAGCACCCGTGGACATATACACAGATGTTTAGGGTTGACTCTCAAGCCCCTTTGCTCCATCCCTAATGCCTTCACACACACCAAACCATTCACATAGTGGTGCTTGCAGTGAGAAGCAAAGTCCTCCCAGGGGCTCTTGGCAGACAGCTTGTCTCTCTTACTGGGCTCATTTTGACTTCCAGAAAGGGAGGACAAGAAGCAGGGTGCAGTTGGGTAGTCACAATCATCTTTCTTCTGCTCTTCTGTCTGAGGACGAAGCTTGCTTCTCTTCCCTGCTGCCATTTGTGCCTGTCTGGAGCAGGGAGGAAGACTTTGTCTCAGAGACACGGGCATCAGGGAGTAATAATCATTAACAAAGAGAAACTATTACATGCAGTGAAAATGCAGAGGGATTCCTGATTTTATAGCAGCAAATGATACTAATAAATACGCGGGCCCCAGGGGAATCTGCCGTCATGAGGGAAGTTCCAGGTTTCAAACCACCAGCTGCTCAGGCCAGTCTGGTATCAGAGCATGACCCCAAAAAAAAAAGATTCTTTTTTTACATTTGATCCCAGAGAGATGGATAGTGTCTGTTTTTGCTGAACTCATCAGCAGGCCTCTCTCTCTGGCTGAGTATGCCAGAGGCTGTTGAATGATGCAGGCTTGATGTTATCCTAGGAGAAAATTTTATTTCCCCGTTTTCACGCTGGAACGTCTCTGAACTGTTCCAGCTGTTTGGGAGTGGAGGTTCTCTGGGAATGATGCACCTCAATCATACTCTTTGTCCTCTCCACAGATCAAAACTAACAATGACACGACAGCGTGAGGCTTTCTGGAAGGAGAAGGGAAGAAGTTCCTGCCGTGGTCCTTCTGGGGCGAGACGTGCCGAGTGCTGAGATGTGTACCTGGGGGCTGGCGAGGTCTGGAGCTGCTCTCCTTGCTCCTGCCACCCCCGTGCAAGGGCTGCACTTCCCTCTGGACCGCATCTTCCCAGCACAGGTGTTGGGAGCCCCTTTGGAGACATACACCCTTCCTCCTTCAGGGGAATAACCTTGCATGGATTCACCAGCACGTCTGACTTCATTTGGGAACCAGCCTCACCTTCCCCTTCCAAAACCCAGAAGAGACGATGGCTTTGAACCCAACCTGATGATACATTTCATGTAGCCATAGTAGAGGGTGATTGCCCCCAAAACTCTTGTTGAAAACCTTCCCTTGCACCCACCCAGCTTTGGGCGAGGGCTCACAGCTGGGCTTGTCTTTTACCTTCTCTTCACACCTTGCACAACAGACAACGTCATTTGCAGCCAGGACTGCAATAGGCAGTTGCAAGTCTGTCTTGTGGCTTCCAGTGGCCCTAAAAGCTGCAAACAATATATGCTGGAAATTCCCGAGCCTTGCCCAGGCTTTTGCTGTGTGAGTCTTGGTACCTCCCATATCATTAGTCCTCCTTCGGCAAACAGCTATTGTGCATTTGATACTTTTATCTTTTAACAGTTTTCCTTTACATTTTTCATCTGCTAAATTGCATTTTTGTGGGCTCGTCTCTCTCTTTTTATTTTAGTTTATGTTAGTTCTTTCCCCGGTGTAACCGTACTCTTAGGAAGATTTTAATTACCTTCCTTTAAAGCCAAATGACAAGTAGAGCATGTCATTTGTAGCTAAAGTATCACTTGAAAATGCAAAAGCCCTGGCTTTATCAGGCTTAAAAGCTTTCCTGGAATATGTTCAAAAACTGCTGACTGGGCAAGATTAAACATCGCAATGTTAAGTAAAAGATCTCCGCATGTGGTATTCTTTTATTCCCCCGGGTGATCAAGTTAAACTGCAATGCAGCCCTCAGGCCTTCTTCTAAAAGATTATTAAGTTTTCTTCTCCTTTGTGCACCAGGGAGAGGGGCTGGGGCTTTGGTGATGAGAATCTCAAAACAACTATACCCGAAAGCACAGGGGAGCTGAAGCCACGAAGCCTTCAAAAGAGATCAGGTGTTTCTAGAGCAAAGCAGCGACAACAGAGGGCACCTGAGGAGCAGCCCTTGTCCAAACACACCACTCGCACACATCGTGCTGAGCAAGAACCTCCTGCAAGCCTGGACGGACTTGTAAACCCACGGCTCAGAAACGGTCTGACTGCAGAGTTAAGGGAAACCATTCGTTAAGATTATTTGTCATGTGGGGGTCAGCAAACCCAGCAGGAGACCCACCTCTTGGTTGCCAGGACAATGACTGAAAGTGGGACCGTGGCACAAGGTGAGCAGGACGACATGAGCCCAACAGCAACGAGGGCGGCTGCAGCCCTGGCTTCCCTGCCTGCCTCTGGCTGGAGAGCCTGGTGCTTTGGAGTACTAAACTCCATAAACACAGGAGCGACCCGCCTGTTTGGGTGTGCCGAGGGGATGCCCATCCTCCCTGCACCCAAGGCTGCCAGTTCTGGGCTACTCATCAGTGCAACCTGTATTTTCTGTGACCAGCAAGCAGGGCATCTCAACCCGCAGTGTCTGGGACCACCAACGGGGCTTGCACCTCTCCCCTGGGTAAGGCGCTGCATGCAGACAGCAGGCAAAGAGCCTGATGTGATAGCAGGAGCAGTAGGACAGCACAGGGTCCTTCCAGGGATCCAGCAAGGCAGAAAGCTGGCGCTGGGAGAGAAAAAGCTGTGGTGACAACCAAGATACCCACACATACTTGCAGACACGCAGATGTGGCCATCACCAGGCCTGGAAGCACAGCAGTGGTTTGCTACATGCCCGTGGTATAAACCTCCTTAGATGTCAGCAGCGTGCTAAGAGCATCGAGAGAGTCCCTGCTCCAGCGTAACGCAGCGCAATGGGCAGCGTTGGGGCACACCAGGGTATTTCAACCAGGCTTGAGCATAACCCATCCCAGCACAGCTACTAGAGGCATGGGCCATGCTGGTGAACCCCAGAGAAGCTGGGGATGGGGTGGAGATGTCACCCCATCGGGGGAGAGCCCTGAGGGTGAAGGGACCAGGAAATGTGTGGGCAGGGCTGGTCGTTCCCCACCTACCACCCGTGAGGTTCTTCAGAGTTCCCTGAAGGCTGCAGGGAGCGGGGGAATCTCTTAATTTATGGTAATGAGTTTTCCCCTCCCTGAACACAGTGAGATGATCCTGATCTGCTGGCCAAAGAGCTCCTTAAAAATGCTTGGAAAGGAGAACTCTGGGATGTGGAGGGGAAACACTTATGGTTTAAAAGGCACATTGGACTTCCAGGTCTGTCCAGATTGTCTCTGAAGAAATCCTCTGAGAGCTTGAATTACTCATTTTTAATATGAACAGGAACCACCTGCCTGCAATCACACACATAAACTGTTGGTTACTTTGCAGTGGAAGAGCAGCCTGAATGCTTTTTACTGTAATGTTTAACCCACTGTGAGTTTTGGAGCTTTTTCTTCTTTTAATTGAAACCACACGTTTCAGATGTGCAGAGTGCTCACCTCTATCCTGGGTTGATAGAGGGGCACATCCTCATTTTTTCCTCCCATTGCTAAAACCTCCCAGGCTGGGATCTCCCAGGGAGAGGGCTCAGCCAGCACTGGGAGATGCTCTGTGCAGCGTGTCCCTTCAGCTCCCAGGCAGAAGCTTGCAAAGAGAGGACAATCCCCAACAGGCCACCTGCCTCACCCTCACTGACTATTTTGCATCGCTCAAAGTAAATCTCAGAAAGTTTTCTTCACGTTTTTAGAATTCCTTTCAAAACCTACTGAAAAAGAAAGCAGCTGACCAAACAGCGAGAGAAGCAGGCAGGGGTCTTGGAGAAGGTCACCCACAAAGATTTCCATTTTTCTTTCTGCAGATTCGTTGAACCTGATCAAGTTTCCCCAAAAACACCAATTAAGACTTCTAGATCATTTTCTCTTTTTTTTTGGACAGACAGGCCAAGCAGTGCCCATCACCCTAAATTTTAACCAGCTGGGGAAAAGCAGCTCTTGGTTTTGAGCCAAACATCCAACATGGGGATGTTTTGTTGTTGTTCCTTTTATTTCCCCCCCCTCCAATCAGGCAAATGCAACAGTTTTGCATCCCTGACCTGTGTGTAGCTGTGGGTGCCTTAGCAGCTAGAATCGCCTTTTGTCCCATTGGGTTTCCATAGGGACTGAGCATTCCCTTCAATAAAGGGCTCCAAGTGAATGTAGCCTTCTCAGGGATATCATACAACCAGGCCTGCAAAAGCCTTTTATTAGGACATTCACCTCGGATGGGATAATTTTACCTATCAGATCACATAATCTCTTCCCCTGATGCTGAGCCAGGAAATGAAAAAAGACCAGTGGGGAGATTTTTGACTCCAGAGCCAGGTTCTGCTGTGATGACAGCCTTGATTACTTGGTCACAGTCATCTTAAAAGATGAGTACATCGAGCGAAACCTAAAATTACAACGCACAACTAGACAATAGGTGGGGCAAGAGAGAGAGCAGCGACCAGACACTTTTAGATCAAATTATCAGCGTTTAGTCCATTCATAAATATTTTAGTAGGTTAGTTAGCTAGTGGAGCTCATCAGGCTGGAAGTGAAGATATCTTCTGTTGCTCAATTTTTTGTCCGTGCTAGTAATATTTGATGCAAACACAGGTGACTGAAAAAACACAGAGGTTAAGAGGATTTGGGAGAAGGGGATGGAGATTAGCACACAAGCAAGCTGAAACGTTAGCCTTCCTCTGCTCCCTGAGCTCTGACTTGTTACCGCATATCCTTTTTCATGGGGTAACATAATCATAGCAAGGAGAAAAGCTGCACAGCCGGGTAGAAGGTAATTAGCAGATACCTGGTTGCAAGAACAAACTGTTTCCACCCCAGAGGAACGGAGCCGAGGTTTCTGCTAAGCCCTTTGGGTGCAACGCATCAGCCCCATGAAAACAAAGCTACTGAGAGGCTGACGGAGAGCAGGGAAGGGCTGAGTTGGTCCTTCCTGACCAAAGGCAGGGTCAGCTCCTCGGCTGTCCTTCCTGGCCAGCCTGCTCTTCAAGCAGACAAACCCTGACAGGAGATCTGTTACGCTGCTTCGCCATCCTCCCCCCTTCAGCTTTCAGCAAAATTCAGTCTGAACCTCTTTCACTGAAATTTAAGCCCTCTCTTCTCCACTGTGCATGTGGAGAACTGATCGTTCCCTCTCTTTTTTTCAGCAGTGTTTTGAAGATTGCACTCATCTGCTTTTCCAGTTCTCTCTTCCTGAGGCCAAACAACACTTGTCCCTTCACTCTCTCCATCAGGCTGTTGATTCATAGCTGTTGGCACAGCCTCAGGCTTCGCCAGGGGAGGTTCAGGTTGGACATTAGGAAGCATTTCTTCTCAGCAAGGGTCATTAGCCATTGGAAGGGGCTGCCCAGGGAGGTGGGGGAGTCACCATCTCTGGAGGGGTTTAAGAAAAGCCTGGACATGGCACTTAGTGCCCTGGTCTAGTTGACATGGTGGTGTCAGGGCAATGGTTGGACTCGATGATCCCAGAGGTCTCTTCCAACCTGATTGATTCTGTGATTCTGTGATTCATGCTCATCTTGTGGCTGTTTTCTGAAGAGACAATGCCTGCCCTGTTGTTTTGCATCCTTTCCATTTGCCCATGGGTTGCTCCTGCAGTACCTCACACTTGTGCCTCAGTACCTCCTCTTTTGGGGGTCACCCACTCAACCTCATTGGGAACATTTTGAGTTCCAACCTGTCACCCAGCACAGGGCAGCCCCTCCAGCACAGTGGCCACCTGCTAGTCCTGTAAGCATACACTTGATTAGGGTATCCTGAGGGTTAATTAGAAGATTGAATAACATCAGACCTTGGGCAGATTCCCCAAGCCCACGGGATCCAGCTTCCTCATCCAGGTGACCCACTACTGGCTCCTTCCTCCAAGATCCTCATTTCACACCCATCCTAACATAAACAGCAGTTTTAAAAGGCCAAATAGCAGAGTCTTGTACATTCACCAACAAGGTAAGTCTGATTTAAGTCACCTGCTTTGTGTTTGCACTTCTGTCACTGCACCTGAACAATTCGGCTTTTGAAAGATAAAGCATTTCCCCTCCAGAATGTCATTGTTTTGCTGGAAAACAGTGGCTCACACTAAAATGTCACCATTGTTCTCCCAAAATAACTTACGTGCTTGTATAACATATTAGCCATATCCACTGAGCTGCTTGTCCAAGCTGGGTCCTGTTCTTCCCTTTTTCACCACAAATAAATTCGCATTTTTGATATGAAATGCACATTATGGTTGTGGAATTCATTTGACTCCTGAGTTAGGAAAATACCCCATTTGGTCTAAGCAAATAGAGCAGATCAGGGTGGCCAGCCTTCCTCGCCCCATGAGCCACAATGCAAAATCTCCACCACAGCAAGAGCCACGAGATCCACGTCATGTATGTCAAAAACTGCGAGGGGAGAAAGAGCTCTGGGGCATCGTAAGGACTAAAGGCTGGAGGAGCAAGAAGGAGGACTAAGAAGAATCATCCCTGATGGAAACCGGTCCACTGACCCTGGATGGAGTCCAGATCATCCCCCCTGAATTCAAAGGCGTGACTCCACACCGTCAGGAGTGTCACCCCATCAAAAGTGCTTGTTTATAGCTTGTGTTTAGTGGAGGAAAGCCCTCTCCTTCACCGACAAGCTGTATCTATTTATAGGGATCTGAGGGGTAGAAAACAGAGACTCTCTTTGTGCTTACCTCAGGATGATAATTTCTGGGAATTCCACCTTTCCCTTGCCCTACAAGTTCATTATTCACTTATTATGGGGAAGCAGGGCAATGCAAAGGCACGCGATCAGCTGACAAGTCACCTCCTCGGGTATTTTCTAGCCCGAGCAGGAAGTTGCAGCTGGGTTGGTAACAAAGACATCTTCCCTTTGATTTTCCCCCTGAGCCGTTCCCTGCAGCCTCAGCTTGTTGCTTCAGTGTTGATCTGCCATTTCACCTCCACGGCGAGCCTTCCTCGAGAATATTCCTACATGAAAGAGAAGGAAAACCCACATGGGACGTTATTCTCTTACAGCCAGACAGAGCCATTAGGATCATCAAGTCTGACTTCACACGTAATACAGGACATACCTTTCCACACCAAGCTGAGAGGCCCTGCGTGAGCCGTAGCAGAGCTTTGCGAAAAACTCCTGGGGTTAAAGTCTTCAAGTGACGGAGAATCTGCAGCACACCGAAGTAATTCCCTGCTTGATCCTACTGGTGTCTGCAGCTTGCAACTCCTGGAGAGGGCAAGGATAAAACGCAGGCACAAATCCTTGTTCCTCTGCATCAGGAATGTTTAAGTCAGCTGAAGGGCACTAAAGACAGTCTCCATTCCTGGAGAGGTGAGATCAGGCTCACCGCTAAGCTACATCTTATTTATCACATAAAACCAGCATCTTGAGCTGTCTGTAAACTAATCCCTTTGAAAAAAAATGCTCCTGAAAGTCAGTATTTAGGAAAACTCTGCTGAAAATGGGGATTTGGAAGGAGTAGAATGAACTAGGAGGTATTTTCTGTGCCGTTTTGGAAAGAGCCAGAGCACCTCTCTCAGTACCTGGGTAGCAAACGTGCCCCCCAGAATACCACAGACCCTTAACTCAACCCACAATTTCCTCTTTCCCCCTTGTTGCCATCCCCATGAATTAGCTAGCCAACAGCTCAGGGTGGGGACCGCCTCGCCAAGGAGCAGCAGCAACATCATGGTTCTGTCAGAGGATGCACAGACCCACACACTCCCCCATACCATCTCATATCCCCCAAGCAGGACATCACCAAACTTCAGTTTATCTCCTCCTTCCTCTGGAACATCTCAAAACCATGCTGGGGGTGAGCGCTGGGTGCCGAAAGGGTTGATCGGGGCTATCTGCCAGTTCCTGGCGGAGGCTGGAGCATGTGTGCCAGTGACCAATTAATCAGACCGGCCACTCACCCCTGCTCCACCAGCTGGACTGTGTTACGATCCCGACCACAAATAAAGACAGCAAGGAAGGCAAACGCAGGCTTTCAGTCAGGCAGATAACCCGGCCCTCATTCCCAGGCAGAGCTCCCAGGATCAGGCCCAGGAGGGGAAGATCATCCCCTCTCTGAGGGGGGTCAGAGTTCAGGCTCATTAGTGCTGGCTGAACAAGAGCTAATCAGGGAGGAAGGGCTGATGTCAGAGCCCTCTTCCCACCGGGAGGAGAAGCCCTGGGCTCCCCCAATGGCAGCATGGCCATTAATTAGCTCCTTGACGAGCCCCAGCCGCCCTGCCCTGACCCCAGCGTGGTGCAGGTGTGCGGTGTCCCCCACCACACTGCAGCGCGGGAGGGGAAAAGCCACAGCCACAGGTTTCATCACGGGTTGGCTCGAAGGGAAAAGTTGTTCCAGGTGAAACACGGTCTTTACAGAAGCTGAAGGACTGGGTGGACGCACGGCATTCATTAAGGCCACACAGAATCCCAGAATCAATGAGGTTGGAAGAGCCCTCTGGGATCATCGAGTCCAACCATTGCCCTGACACCATCATGTCAACTAGACCATGGCACTAAGTGCCATGTCCAGGCTTTTCTTAAACCCCTCCAGAGATGGTGACTCCACCACCTCCCTGGGCAGCCCCTTCCAATGGCTAATGACCCTTGCTGAGAAGAAATGCTTCCTAATGTCCAACCTGACCCTCCCCTGGCGAAGCTTGAGGCTGTGTCCTCTTGTCCTATCGCTAGTTGCCTGAACTGGCTTTCCTGAGGTTGGGATTTGAGCCTGGGAAAAAGCCAAACAGCAAAGCAGAGCAACTTCATATCACTCGTGCGGAGCTACGGCATCATTCTGCGAATGCTGCTTGCTGCTAAAGATGGACCAAGCTCCCCCCACCCCCAAAGGAAAAGGGTTCATTGCTTTGAAAATCATTACAGAAAGTCAGCGCAGCGGAGCAGCCCTGTCCGTAATAGCTTAATCCAAAGAGGGCTGCTGAAATGCACAATTTCAGTCCGGACCAGCTGGGTCCTTGTGTCACATTTGTCACGGGGGTATTGGATGGCGGAGCAAGGGAGTGATGTGGGACGGGGGGGCAGAGGCGGGACTCCCACACATCTGCCATGCAAACCGTGTTGGGAGCAGCCAAAATCCTGAATCCATTGAGCAGGGCAACAATTTGGGAGCCTCGACCCCTCTGTGGTGTGTTGCTCAGGTGAGCTGAGTCTCACAAACACTCAGCCCCAAGGAACTTGCAAAGTCCTGGGTCCACGCACCCAGTTCACCTGCGGCTGGTAGGACCCCAAACAGCACCGTGCCCGACCAGCCTGAAGGCAAAGGAGCATCGTCTTGCTGTTAAAAACGCACAGGGGAAAGGCTGCCCCTGGCCGGGTGCAGATGTCCGACTGCACCCGCACATTCCAGGCTGAATTCAATTTTCTGCTCCTCACTCAGGGCCCTGGAGAGCAGCAGCTGCCTCAGACTGCACCTAAGATGCATATAAATAGGGGCATAATACCTTATTATGAAGGAATGCATGCCCAAGCAGGAGATACTGTTACCTTCGGAGGAGGAAGGGGGAGGAGGCAAAATGCTGTGCAGAGGAAGGAAAAGTAGGCTGGCAGAGATCTATGTTGGCTTACAGTAACGAGACGCTGTCAAGATAAAAAAAATCACATTAACTCCCTCCTCTTGCATTGCCACAAAAGAAAGGGCCGAGTCCTGGCACTCTCTGCTGTGCCATGCTGCGGGAGAACCCGGGTTTGCTTCCAAGGTGTTGGGATGAGCCCTGTGTCCTTGGCTGTGCGGCACAGCCACGCACAGTTCCACCGACCCCTCTGCACAAGGATACGGAGCAAAACCAGTGAATTCTGGAAACTACCACCTCTGCACTGCAAGACTTGAGGCTGGGTTTTAATTCAAGGGCTGAAAATTACTTTGGGCATAGGGGAGCATTTGGTCCATCTGACACATCCCGGCTCAGCAGCATGTCCTGCAGCACATAGGAACCGGCACGGCATCCCTGCTCCTTCTGACATCCCTGCTCCCTATGACATCCCTGCTCCATCCCACATCCCTGCTCCTTCTGAATCCCTGCTCCCTATGACATCCCTGCTCCATACAACATCCCTGCTCCTTCTGACATCCCTGCTCCCTATGACATCCCTGCTCCATCCCACATCCCTGCTCCGTATGACATCCCCACTGTGTGATGTCCCCGCTGTGTACAACGTCCCCGCGGTGTCTGACGTCCCCACTGTGTACGTGGAGCGTGGAGACCACCCGGCGAGGTGACATGGCAGAGGCTGTGTGAGCAGTCAGTGGCAGAGCAGGGCTCTGACCCTGGATCCCCTCCCTCCCAATCTGCTGTTCGTGCAATTTTGGGACAATCCAGCCCCTCGCTTGCAGCCCCCGAACGCAGGCAGACCTCAGGGCTCTGCCTCCAGACCTGGCAGAAATCCTGCCTGACATAAATCAGCGGGCAGCACGCAGCGAAGGAGAGCTGCGCCAGACCCCAGCGCTCCCCGGCCGTGTGCCCTCTTCCAACACAGCAGCCCTCGAGGACCTCGTGGGCTTTCTCGAGGGTGGCATTATAACTGTGCGGGTCCCTGCAGAGCCCCGCTGTCCCCGTGGGCTGCGCCCCGGCACGATGCACGCACGGCTGCTCGGAGAGATTGGAGCAGAAATGAATCTGTGTTGGGCTGAGCTTGCCAACGCTTCGGCTTTGATCTTCCCAGCCGGGGATGTGATGTAACACCTGCAGAATGACACAGTAATGAGGGAAAGGAAAGATTCTGGTGATTAAAAGGCAGCGAAAGAGGTTGGGAACCCGTCGGGCAGCCCTGGCTCAGCGCTCTGCGTGTCTCTGGGTTAGGGAGCTGGTTTTCAGAGGGATTTTTAAAGTGTGTTTGTTTTTCCAAGACCTATTGCCTCGCCTTTGCACTTGTGCTCTTGCATTTGTCTGAGCACTGATGTCCCCTGTTCACCCCTGCCATTGCACATGGCAGCAGGGAGGCCGGGGCAGCCCCGCAGCCAGCGATGCCCCTTCCTGGGGCTGCGGCGCCCTGGCCATGGCCCCACACAGACCCCGGGGCATCGCTCCGCTCCTCTGGCCAACCCCTGAGGTTTCCTAGCAGTATCATGTGCTACCTCAGACCAAAGAAAACACATTTGCAGAGCATCTACTTTAGAACAAGGACACAGAGCGGTGCCAGCGACCATGGAAACCCCAGTGAAAACAACCGAAATTCATGTTTCTGTGCAGCTCCTGGTAGCTGCAGAAATTGGATTCCCACATGAAAGGGGACGTTCGGCGCCCGCTGTACACACTGACAAACCCGCTGGCTGTGACCTTCCACGGGTGCGCTGTTTAACGAAGCCAGGGAGAGAGGGGAAATGTAAAGCTCGTTAATTAATGTTCACCAAAGTACTTGGTAGGTGAAGCTGAAAAGCCTTATACAAAGGCTGGACATTCACCTTTTAGAGATATTCCTCAGCAAATTCAGGTATCAGCAGCTCTGGGTTAGACAAGGACTGGCTCAATGGCATGACACAGTGGCAAGGGAAGAGTAGGACCTGGGCTGGTTTAGTCTGAAGGATTTATGCTGGGATAAAGCAGAGGGTTGGGAAATGCACTCGAGGCTTTCACCAGCTGTGTCAGAGAGGTCAAACAGATTTCCAGATTGAACCCAGCCAGAGCACTGGGTCCTTATTCCCTTGCAGCAAAACTGGACTAAGCCAGGCCCTCCAGCCTGAGCATTTCTCTACCCCTGACAGCGGATGGGGACTGTCATCAACAGAGTCATGCGAATTTACACCATCGAAGACGTGGCCCCCAGCTGATGGAAGCAAATGTGCTGAGTCTGGTTTGTCTTTGGGTTTTGTGAGAAGGCTTTTCAGGGAGAGGAGTTGGTTTTCACGTTAAGGATCCTTCCCTTTCTGATGATTTGTGACAAGCATAATCCCATACTAATTAGATTTCAGTGCATGTGTTGAAAGCACTGTGCACATTTAGATCGGTTGGGGTTGTTGGAGACTCTTGCGTGTTCTGCACAATTGTTTCAAAATTAATCCTTGGAAGCCAGAAAGCTCAGACCAGATGGAGCAGCCAGAAATCCAACAACAACAAAAACAAAATCACTTTTTGTTTTTTAATTCTCCTGATCTAGTCGGGTACTAGGCAGGTTACAATTTCTGACATTACACTACCGCTCAAAAATGTCCCAAGCTGTCCACTTTCATTGCATCAGTGATATCAGCTGTGTTGACCTGCTCTTAGAGAGTTTTAATTCTGCTTGCTCCTGGCTAAACTCCATTCCTAATCCTATTTTCACCCGTTTCTATCCAATTTAATACAGCTTCTGTAAGTCAAAATTAATTACTCCATGTGCTCTCCTAGCCCTGCAGTCTAAAGGAATAATAGAGAAATCCCACCCCGTCGTTAACGGCACCTCATGGCTGCTCTCACCCAGGGAAGCTGTGAGAGGGAAAGGGAGTTGGATAAGAAAATCATAACACTTTGCTCGTTTTTGCTATTAGTATTTCATCCTCACGACTCTCTCCTCGGTAAGTCTCCACATACCCATTTTCTCCTTATTAGATGGTGATACCCATGGAGGAACACTGATCTCCTGGGGCAAAGCAGCAAATCAGCACCTCAGGTCAGCTTCTCCCTTTTCCCTCACCTGCTCAGAAATAGTTCGTTTGCCTTTCATTTCCAGTATTAATTACTCCTTCTGGCCAACCTTTGCCAACGGGACTCCCAAGGGGAGGAAGGATGGTTGTCTGGTCACACGCGTCTCATGTTTCTTTAGTCAGGCCTCCTGGTTTATGAGTTACCCCACCTAGAAATTGGGTTTGTTCTTTGCAGGGATGCTGTAGATTTGAATTAACTGAGATTCATGAAGTACCCCAAAGATGTAAAGCAGAATTCCTACTAAACCCTAGAATAATTATTTTAGCCCTGGTTTGTAGGAGCTCTCCTATATCTGTGATTATATTTATTCCTATTTTTTACTTCTAGTTGGTTTAGCCTATATGCATTCTCATGTCCTGCTTTTTCTTCTCTCTCTATAGATATCTAACCCACACACTGCACAGTTGAGAGGGATTTGAAATTTGGGGCCGATTCTCTGGTTTGACTTCCATGGCAGAAGAGTGAGAAAACATGTTCATCAAGGACATGCTCTCAGAATAAATGCCGTGGTCATAATTTTGCTTGTACCTCTGCAGCCTTTTTACTCCAATGGCTTTGATGAAGATACTTGTAATTAAGCTGTTACAAAAAAGTCAGAATTAAGAGCAAGATATTAAAGAAGAGGGGTGGCCATGCCAGGAAATTCCTTTCATATGCAACACATGAATGTCCTGCAGCTAATTATAACACAGATACAGATACTCATCTTGAGTAACTGCAGTGTCCCAAGCACCAGGGAAAACAAGTTTGCAGGCTGGAAATCATCATTTTCCTATAACATTATGCTAATTCATGTAAGCCAATTGAAAATGAAAGCTTTTCAAAAATTAACTTCACTTCCACCACTTCATTTCCATTATATATGCTGCGCTCTATTCCTTTTAGCTTCAGTAAATTGCTCCTCTTGCAATTTTTCAGTAATTAGCACGTCGGTTGGTGTTGGTCAGGAAGTTGTTCTAGGATTTGCTTACCACAAAGAAGTAAGACAGAAACACGTGGAACAGCACTGCGAGGCATCGTGCCTTTCCTAAGTGCCTGGGTCTTATAGAAAATAATAACATATTGTTGCTATTAATACCATTAGTCCTTTAGCTTGAAGAGAAGTTGTTCATGTTGCAGAGCTGACGTGTTTTGCGTAGGACTGGCCAAAATGTTATGTTCCTTCCTAAGGAAGAATGTCAAGGTTTCATAAGTCCTTTTAATCCCCACCAAGGTTTTTGGAAACTATTTGTGAAAAAAAAACCCACAAAGAAGAGAAAGACCGTGAATGACCCCCGCCATGGCACAGGATCCAGTAGCCTGCATGGTGGTAAAGCATCTCCCAAGGGAAACGAAGTCCAAAACTGCTTGTTATATTTCATCTGCTAACAGAGTTGTGTTCCTAAACGATGATATGCAAGTGCTAAAATACAGCAAGCACAAAGGTGCTCTTTCATTCGCGGAAGCCATCGTCTTAAAGTAATTAACTGGGGATTAGTCAGAAATGATGCCCAAACAAATGAGATACAGAAGGGCAAGAAATTGTATTCCTCTCTTGAACCTTGTGTTACGTGGAGCGCTGCCAGTGCAAACAGCAGCGAGAACAGAGCGTTATGTCTTAAGAATAATGAAAAAATAAGATTGGCAATTAAAGCTGGATGGTTGTTTTCAAAACAAAGCGTCTCGGGGGCAGACAGTGCTCTGCCTGCACCAGCACTGTCACCTCCCACTGCCCGCCGTCCCCAGGGCTCGGCCTTTCCTCCCTCTCCCATCGGATGCTAACGCGGATCGCGCAGGACTGGCTGCAGCTTCCACGGCTGTGCCCCAACGGCTGTGCCAACAGGGGGTCAGCAGCGTGAAGGGGTAGCGCTGCTCCTCACGCGGAGTTTTCTTCTAACACCTCCTCCTTTCACTTGCCTTCCCTTGGCTGATGCATAATTCAGGAAGCAAGCATGGGAATCGTGGGTTTGCTGGGAGTGAAACCACACCGGCCATTGCATGGGGAAGCTTTATCGCTGGGCCCAGCGACAGATGGGAACTGGATTCAGGAACACAAGGACTGGGATTGAGGGCAGGGCTCTTCGGACACCAGCCATAGCAGAAGGGAGCGAGACCCTCGTGATCCCCCTGCTTTATACTGACAATGACGTGTATGGGATGCAATACCTCGCTGGTCAATTTTGGGTCACCTGCCCTGTCTGCTCCTCCCTGCAGGTGTGACCCTCCTGCGGCTCTTCACTCGTAAGCAGTGAGGAATTTAGCAGTAACCTTGGTTTCTCTAAGAGTAAGTACAGCAAGAGCCTTTCTGCACAACATCCCTACCGGTGCCTCAGTGGTAACTACAAACTTCGAGCGTTATCAGTCTTGGAAGCAGACACTGTCTGCAAAACGTGCAGTTAGTTTCAGACAGTGCAGTTACTTAGAAGAGACTGAGCTGGAAGGAAAAATCACTAAAAGGAAAATTGGTCTGGTTTAGTCTACACCAGGACACCCCCAGTGCAACGCTGGCCCCGAGCTCCCCCCGGAGCTGTAAGCACGGTGCAGAGAGCAGAGCACAACCCCCTGCACGAGCCGGAGGACCCCGGCAAAATCATGAGTGGCCACAAAAATCCCAACCCCACTCTCAACGAGCCTCGTGGCTCCCCCAAAACCTTCACGAGGCGCACGGGCTGCTATCGAACCCCAGCAGCTTGTGTGTCCGTGCCGCTCCTGCTGCTGACATCCTGATAAACGCTGAATTGGCTCCCTTGGGAGCAGCAACCTGCGCTGCTGCTGCTGAGGACCGCCCCGACCCAGCGCCTGGGGCTCTGCAGGCAGCTATAAATCCTCCGGCCTCTGCCATCCGCCACCGTAAATCCAGCCCGCGCTTCGCTCCGCCGCCGCAGCCGAGCCCCCCGGTAGAAGGCAGGCAGCCGCCTTGCAGGCTGGGAACAAACCTGCCTCATTGTGCAGCCCATAAGGAGGAGAAGGAGGCAAGCTGTATAACCTGAGCGCAGTAATTGAGTGTGTGTTAAGTAACTTTACAACCACGCTTCACTAGGAAGCCAATAAAAGGGCAAAACACAATTGCTGGGTTTTAATTAAGAAGCTAACATTTAAATGAGGTGCATCATCTGTTTGTATTAAACGTGTTTAATTTAATTTGTTATAGTACACTTATTAAATAAATCAGCTTTATTGAATTTGCTGTGCTGGTGGCACGCTGAACTGAAGTGAATGGAAAGAAGCCGGGTCTGGAATTTCTTTTTAAATCAACCAAGGCTCTGTCTGCGTGCAGCAACACTCGGGAAAATTAATTCCAGTTAATTAAAGGTGTGAATTTAGAGCAGATCAGTTCAGCCACTCTAAAACTCTGAGCAGACCTCTTCATTCAGAATTCAAATGTCATTGATTCAGCTCGGCTTGATTCACTTGGCACGTGATGTAAGAAATTGAATTAAGGCCCTTTTAGATCTGAACGAACGTCTGCACCAGCATTTCTCAGGGTTTAATTTGTCCTCTTCTTTTTCCTGAGCATCTCTGTGTGGACCAGAGATTTGCAGGAGCCACGCAGATTGGGTCAGCTGCCTTCAGCCTTGTTGGGGATCACCAGCAGCCAGGAAAGCAAAGTGCTGGTGGCAATAAGCTGCCCTGGCACCACCGGGCTGGTCTCTGCCCTGCTCTGTCCTCTCCCATCTTCACCCTGCTGTGCAAACGCAATATCTCAGCTCATTGCTACGGGAGATCCAGTATAGAGCTATTAATACATACCAGCTGGGAAGAGATTTTCCTGCAAACGTCGGCCTCTGTCCAGACCGCAAATCACTGGATGCAGCAGCTCCTGGGGCCAGGGCTCCGCTGGCCGCTGGTACCCGGCCTCAGGCTTCAGCTTCTTCATCTGCATCATGGATGGCCTCGCACCTCGGTCGGGGAGCTGACAGACCCCCCGCTTCGAATCCTCTGGGCACGGGGGTCAGAGATGCGTATCCAGCACCGGCGTATCCACGTGCACCCCCGGCATCGGATATTTTTGAAAAATGCCATTAGGAGGCTCGGTCTTTTCCTGGCTCTCCTCCATCCCTGCGCACACTCAAGTAATACCTACTTATTTCACGGGGCAGCCAGGAAAGTTTCAAAGCCGCTTGCAAGCCCCTCTGAACACCCCAGCCAAAGCAGCGAGGCCGAAACCTCGAGCATCGAGGATCTCACTGAACATGGCACGTTGTCCTCGAGCACCGGGGGTCTGCACCCCCCACAGCCCCCCGCCACCGTCCCGCGTGAAAGAGCCCTCGTGCCCCCCGCTGCCAGGCAGCCCCTCGCCATCCCTTCGGCTCTGAGCGCGCTTTTCCTGGGAGGAAAATGAAATTCCTGCCTCGGAATCGGCGCCGCCGTGCCAGAACGGCAGTGACCTCTGTAACCACACAAGATTTAGTGGTTGCTTTATTTCGGCTGTAATGAGGCTTTGTAAACCACTAAAAGCCAAATGTTTTCTTCTCCTTTAACTCTTGGTGGATCGCGCGAAATAAATAACAGGACTGACGTGCTGTCTGTGCGTGAATTGAGAATTCACTTAAAATTACCCAGCGTCTGAAGTGGGCGAAACGGTGGGACTGAGAACAGGTAGGTGCTGAGTGAGAAGTTATTTGGAGAAATGAGCCCCGAGCTCACAGAATCACACAGAATCAATCAGGTTGGAAGAGCCCTCTGGGGTCATCGAGTCCAACCATTGCCCTGACACCACCATGGCAACTAGACCAGGGCACTAAGTGCCATGGCCAGGCTTTTCTTAAACCCCTCCAGAGATGGTGACTCCACCATCACCCTGGGCAGCCCCTTCCAATGGCTAATGACCCTTGCTGAGAAGAAATGCTTCCTAATGGCCAACCTGAACCTCCCCTGGCCAAGCTTGAGGCTGTGTCCTCTTGTCCTAGTGCTGGTTGCCTGGGAGAAGAGGCCGACTCCCACTGCACTACAACCTCCCTTCAGGTAGTTGTAGACTGCACTAAGGTCACCTCTGAGCCTCCTCTTCTCCAGGCTAAACACCCCCATCTCCCTCAGCCGTTCCTTGTAGCTCAGACCCTCCAGACCCTTCACCAGCTTGGTCGCCCTCCTCTGGACTCCCTCCAACACCTCAACATCTTTCTTGAAGCTCCTTCCAGCAGGCGCAGCTGCAGCAGGCCCGGGGAGTGGGCAACGGCTCCGGGTGCACCAGGGAGAACCCAACCTTCCTCCCTGCACCAAGATCCTGTGTGGCAATTTCCTCCGAGCCTTGCTCAGACACAAGCGCGGGGTCACCTAAGCTCCGCCAGCATCATACCGTGACTGTCGCGAGAAGCTGTGCTCATCCTGCGGATTATCTCTACAAGCTGCATCTGCAGAAAGGTTCATTCCTATTGAAAAGCGGTCCTGGCTGCAGCCTGCCAGCTCACGACACGTGCCTTGGGCACCGAAGACAGACACCGACTGATAAATACATTGAAAAAGTTGCCAGAGGGCATGTTTTGAAAGGTGAAATGCTCTTTCTTTAAATAGAAGAGCCTTATTCCAGAGCCTGCCTCGCCGCACCGAAAAGCATTAAAGATGGTGACGATCAAAACGCACTGATGTGGCCACGTTTTATAGGGAACTTCTTCACCTTCTGCTGCTAATAAAAAAAATAATCCATTTTTCATGCTTTGGAACAAGCGTCCAAACATTTGCCACTGCTGTACCAGCGAGCTGTGAGGGCTGGCAGGGCGATGAGGTGGGTTGTTCTGGGATTCAGCAGAAGGGCTGGGGAGTGGCAGCATCCCCAGGACACAGGGGATGCCACCACTGTGCCACTGCCATGCCGCTGCCACTGGGAGCCACGGAGCCACGCAGGATTCAGCCTGGGCGACCCAATTAATTTGGAACAACTGGAAACATCTTTCTCCAGGTTTAATTTGCTGCATGACTGAATATCGCCTGTGTGATGATTTAATGTGGGAGAGGGGCCGGGCCGCAGGCAGGATGATGGCACTGCGTCATGGAAACGAGGGCTCATCTCAAGGTCCCTTCCCCAGATGTGCCACCCCCGGGGTGCTGGGAGCCACGTGGCACACTGTGACCAGGCGGTTGATCTACAAAACCAGCGTGCAGCACCCGGTGCAGGGCACCCAGAGAGCAGGGATGTGCTGCCCAGCCAGCACCTGAAGTGAGAAGGGAATAACTTTGCCTGCTGTTCGCAGAGACAGGCTGCTCAGCACGTGTAACCGTCGGTTTATCAGAAAACATTATCTGCTGCCTTCCAGACAAGTGCATCATCTGTGCCCACTGTTCCTCCCCACAAGGTGAACTCAGCTGCATGACTTACCCTCTGCCGTCCAGATCAGCCCTTTGGAGTGGAGATACCAGGAGTCTGCAGAGGGTGAACTGAAAGTCAGGGTCGGTGGTTTCAACCCCCAGCTCAGCCCTGAGTAAATAATAACAAGGGAGTAACGAGCTTTCATCAGGAGACTGATCCGCTCATGCTCAGGGGAGATCAAGAATTTCCATTAAATTCACCTTGTGGGTATTTTGTGCCCAACCCTTCGCCCAGCCAACGCCGTGCAGCAAACTGTGGCTGGAACAAGGGGCTGGTTTCAAAGTGTTGGGGGGATTCACCAGATTTTTCCAAGCACGCCATCTCTTTGTTTGTTTTTCTGGTGAACTAATACACCTTGATATTCTAATTTTTCTTACAGCCATGACCTTTTCTATTCTAATTCATGTATATAAGTCTAACCATTTTGGCATCTATTAAGCTATTTGCTGTAACAATAATCTCGCATCAGTAAGTTCCACAAGTTTATAACTTATTGTACTGCACCAGTTTTATTTAAATAGATAAAGTCAGATTCTCACCTGCACTAAGTTGGAGTGAAGTCAATTTATGCCATCAAAAGACCTGGCCCAAAGTTTTAATTTCATCAAACGCCTCTTTGATCTTCTATTAGAGGAAAGGGAAAATAGAAATACTTTATAACTGGAGGGGGTTATGCCATACGTTTTATCTTCTTCTGCCTCTTAGTCCTTCAGAGAGGAACTGTGCTGTCCCTTTCAGCTGTGCTTGGTCAGAGACTCTCACCGCGGACTCTCTGGTCTGTACTGACCCTCAGGAAAGTCCAGGGGATCACCTCTTCTGCTTGACCTGCAGGACAAAGCTCCTGCTGGGTTATCCACTATAAGACATGAAGACACCTACACATTGCAAATGTGTTTCAGGAAAGGCAGCAATTAATTCCACACCTGCAGGGTGCCTTGCACCTCTTGGCAGTGTCGGGTGCAAGACAAGATTCTGGTCTTACCTAATCTCACTGGTCTCAGGTTAAGGAGGGACCTTAACTTGTCATTTGCTCCTGCTACCAGGAAGAATCGTGTTCTCCACATCTATGGTGCTTCACATGTAGCACCAAACAAAGGCTTTACTGTGTGATTCCCAGCCGCATTCTCCTTCTCACCTTCCCCTTTAGTCCCTCCCTTGTCCTCCTCATGTTCCCTCAGATGAAGCAGCTCTCGTCCCATCAAGCAGCCCCTCTGCAGCCAAAGAAATTTCCTATCCATGTTCCCAGTATAGTTTGTCTGTGATATGCCCTTTGGGTTGAAGAGGAACTGGAAAGGTTCCTGGAAAGGCATCTTTATGCCTTCATCGTTGAGTGGGTCAAGGAACACCATATGAGAAGGCATTTTTCCAGTTAGACTCCTGTTTTTTATACTTTTTTTTTTTTGTTCTGAGATCAGTCTGAGCTACTGAAAGGTTCTGAAAGCTCAAATTAGGTCAATGTGCAATGATTGCATCGCTGGATCGCTGCCTTGATGATACTTATCTCACCAAGGACAAAGCCACGTTGCCTTGGCAGGCCTCTGAGCTATCATCTAAAGCTGATGGTTTTCTATATCTCCACCAGCCAGAGCTGGATCTGAAACCCAAGGGAGTGATGGATGCATAAGTTGCCTACTCGATAAAACAGCTTACCTTGGAGCAGTAGGAATCCCCACGCTGAGCTTTGAGTGAGGAATTTAATCAAGTCGGGTCTCCCTCGTCTTCAGGAGTGACTCAGGCCAACTGCTTGAGAGGCAAGTGTGAACAGGCAGCCATGGGCCAACATGCCTGAAAAGGAAGTTTTGTCCTTACCCCTGTTAACTAGAGCTTTGCAGAGCACTGAAGCATGAGGATTTATAACCTTTCCCAGCTACTGCTTCTGGGTTTCTCCTAAGGCTCTCCAGCTCAGGGTGCTGGTGTTACACTGCTGCTCCTGCTCCCTCCTGGAGCCCTCTGCTCCAGCACAGCTCTGGATCACCTGCCATAGCACAAGGCAGCAGCAAGCCCAGCCTGTGGTTGTGCAATAAGCTCTTGGAAACTCTGAAAGGTTAAAACATCCTTATAAACAGAAGAAGAGCTATAAAAGTTGTATTTCCAACCCTCCACCTCTCCCTGGATGCTTTTGAGTTATGTTCGTTGCAGCAAGGCAGAAAAAGCAGAGCTTTTAATTCAGACTCTCTGTGCTGAGGTCCACTCAACATTAGGAAGAGGGCACTGGGTTCTCTTCTGCTTTTACAGAGCCTACAGGTGGTCTTGCAAGATTTTTTCTAGAGACTCTGTTAATGGGGACAGGAGATAGATCTCAAGAAACACCAATTTTTGGCATCTGACACTAATTCCAAGTTGCAGCCTTGCACTGCAGAAGTGGGGAGTGGAAGTCCTGAGGACCCAACACAGGACACTTGTGTGCGTTGCACCCAAGCAGGCTCAGTGAGATCAGCAGGACCACACAGATGTTTGAGTACCACCTGGCTGAACAGGTACAGCATCGGGGCCAAAGGGAGAATGAAGACAAAGTCCCAGAGCATGGGGAGGCAGTGGTCTTCCACACCCTGCCCAAAGGCTTGCCCAACAGAAAGGGAACCCTGCGTTTACATCCCCTTTAATGAATGAAGAGGATGTAAATCCAAACTCTGCCTGCTGACCCAGTACTGATGCAGCAGCATCAAACCAGTTCACGCTATTGACCCTGGCCTGTATTCTACGCTCCTTTCAGCTAAAGCTGAGCTAAAGCTGCATCTCCAGAGACAAAACAGGTGAAGTCAGGCCTAGTCAATTCATTTTAACTAACTTTGACGCAAGTCTGATATTTTCTTTGTTTAGGCAAAAGAAGGAACGGACTCATTCATGGTGTGTAAGACCATTGCCATGCACGCACCTGGAGCAGCAGAGGCTGTGACAAGAGCATGAGGGCAATTACCACGCAAACATAGCTGTGACCCACAGGAAGACCCTACCGGCCAAGAGCTGGGAGTTGCTCCCTGCACGGGCAGGAAAATCCATTGCAACCGTACATGAAGTAAGCCTGCACATTGCAAGAAGGCGTCTGCCACTTGGCTGTGCAGCAGAAATCACGACAGAAGTCCCTGGCTTGTGAAGTTGTCAAACTGTAAAGTTAATGAGGTAGAAATGAGAGTTCGGTGCAGGCGTCTGAATGTTCGAATTACTCCCCAACGGGTTCGCCCTCCTCTTATTGCAGCCTGCGTAAATGAAGTGACTAAGGGTCTCCTTGGACTCTGGCCAACTCGCCACTGCTGCTGCAAAAAGTGCACAGGCTTGTTTTGCAGATTAATAAATGCGAAGTTGCCAGTGAAGGAAGAACATGTGGTTTCTGAGAACTAGACAAGCAGGAAAAGCAGACAGACATTACACTGCTCCTTGTCCCGGCGAAAAAATAAAAGCAATACAAGCCATGCAGGCACAAACACCCCTCCACCAGCACGAGAAAGCAGTGTTGGTGTGACACAAAGCAGGGGTGTTTCGAGGAGGCTGGGGGATCCTGGGGAGACAAGGGCCCAGGTGCTAGATGGAAAAAGTTGGAGAATTTTGTGCTTTGCCACCGAAAGAGGAACTTAAACTGGATGAATTTGGTTGGAGCTGAGGTCTGCTTTACCTGTGTGGAGGGACAATGAACACGCAGCTTGTATGGCAGCAGGAGAAACCACCTGGTGAAGGAAGACCTTCCCTATTGGTACTGAGTGGGTGGCTCCATAGAGAAACTCTCGGTAAGCGTAGGTGTGCCTTTGCGGGAGCATGAGTAACACCACAGGTGGAAACAAAATCAACAGACTTATGTGCTATGGAAAAGTAAGGGATGAATTGAGACATCTGCAAACAGCCTTGCTGGCTGAGTAACTCATATATCCGTTTGGGAGCCCCACCAGCTGACCTGCAACACTATGTTGAAGTGTAGGAAGAATATTAATCGCAGAGAGCAAGAGTAGAGCTCATCCCACAGAGACATTCGTCCGTGAGGCTTGTGACTATGAGATTTTGTTTCTCAAAATCCTACCAAGTTCACCTAGAGAAGTGGATCACGGTCCTCATCATGGTCCTGAAAAGAATTACACAAGACCTCCATGAGAAAAAACGAAGGAAGAGCACACACTGCAAATTTTGAACCATGTTCTTAATTGCTAGAAAGCTTAGAGAAACCTGGAGCTGGAGCTTGCGCTTCAGTGCAGCCTGAAGCCCCGACATAACAAGAAAGTTAGAGGTGTGCTGATGATGTCTATGAGCTCAGTAAAACACCCTCCTCTTGAAATTAATTATTTCAAATAAATCTTGTCTGCCCCTTCCTTACTGCTGAAGAGACGAGGGGCCCCATTACAAAGCTGGGGCTCAAGGCACGACTTTCAGCTGAGGATACAAACAAGTTCAAAGGGATTTGAAAGTGGGAACAAGGTCTGGAACAAGCCTCTCACTACTATTAAGAACACAGGGGTGATGCAGTTAGTTTTAAAAGCTGATTTGGACCCTGTTGCTGCGTCTTCCCCACACCAGAGGAACTGATCCATATGTCAACTTTGAGAAGAGACATCCCAGCAAAGCCAAACCACTACCGACGTGCTGATCATCATGTAAAACAGGCCAGGCTCTCACTGCTAACATCTGTGCGCTCTGCATTATCAGCACCATCAAGTTTTCTTTACTTAAGGTTTGAATCCAGCCCCAGTGCATGTTATTTTGATAAAGCAGCATCTGTTTAGATCCTGTGTGATATCCAGTGTGCAGACAAACACATGTAGTGGCAGCCCAGGGATACTCTGCTCTGTGCTGATGACACATACAGCAATGGGGAAATCGTGAAGATCAATTTCGCACCTAATTTAACATGAGTTAACATGTCTCTAAGTTTCCTAATGGAACACAGTCCCACTGCGTGTCACTTACAGATGTTTCCTTCATTTTGTGACTTCCAAAATTGCCGACTTGCAACTTCAGGCCATTGCCAAGCTGCAACTTTGGATTTTGTCAACTTGCGCCTTCCAAGAGGCTCTGGAAAGGCTCCAGGGAAGCTCTGCGATGCCTCTGAGAAAGGTTTGAAGTGTCTCATTGGGAGTGAGAACGATGTCTGAGATGACTCTAGAATATGTCCCGAGAAGCTCTCAGATACCTCTAGGACAAGGTCTGCCCAGGATCTAGAGAGGCTCCGGGGTGGTTTCAGAAATCTCCTATGAGCTCCAGGAAGGTCTCTCAAGAAGAGCCAGGACTGCTTTAGGAGACGGATTTCAGAAAGAATCAGCTTGCAAAGTCAGCATGCCAGTCCAGTTTAATATAATTCCAACATTTGCTTGTAAATCTTACTTAAGATATTTTCACCAAAGCACATTTTGGCCTCAGTCATTCAAAAAATGCACGAGTGTCTCATTTCCAAAACACAAATCCTACGAGAGGTGCCAGCTCACAGGAGTCAAGTCAAGCGGGTCAAATTTTGTGGGACTGGCACCCCTTTGCCCCATTGCTGGACTGGCTGTCCTCACTTGGGGACATCTTTCCCCTGGGTCTCTTTTTGCCATACCAGTCCTGGCTGCATTATAGCTGCCCTCCGCCTGCTTCTGCTGCGGAGAAGGAGCTGAAGCCCCGTAGCCCTCGCCCGGTGTCGTTAATAGGGTGAGATGTTTGCAGAAAGCCCTGCTAGCCCCTGACGTGCGCGGGCTGGGACGTGTGCTGGCGACGGCTCCTTCCCACCTCCCCAGACACGGCTCCTCCGAGGAAGGCGAGCAGCCGCTCGCTCGGTGTCTGCGTCACCTTTCAGGGCACGGAAACACCAGATCTTGTTCAGGGGGCAAATAATATATTTCCAGAGCGCAGAGGCAACACTCTTTTAAAGTGGTGGCAACAGCTCCTGTTCTGCAAACCTCGACTTTATTAGCTCCCATCCCAGAGCTGGAGCTCGAGGTTGGTTGGGGTTTTTTAAAAAACAGGTTAAATGCTGCAAGGAATCAAAGTGCTGCTTCTTCCAGCTGTTGTGATCCTTGGAAAAACAGCACAGCGGGTTCTTCTTATTGCAGTAACTAAGGCTTGTTTCAGCTGTCTCTGAAGCTTGATCTTATGCCATGTTCCCAATTTTACATGCCAAAATCCTCATCTACCCAAAGATACAAATCAGGCACAGTTTGCATCGCCTTCTGCCTCTCCCATGCCTGTAGTTCTCCCCTTTTCCTACGAGGGCCTTTTCATCTAGGCTGAGCCACTGGGAAAAATGTGAGCTGCCTCTCAGCTCCTCAGCCCCGTTGTATGGATGCTGGGATTATGTTGCAGATGTTGCCTGTGCTGAACGTGTAAGGATACTACATGGTGGTGTCACAGCTGGACATCCCATTAATAGGAACAATATTTGGTTTGAGCCATTTTAATTGAAACCACGGCTGTAGCAGCATGTATTTTTTTCTTAATCATACACAAACCGTGTTCCTCTCGGCCCTCCCCGCCTCCTGTGCGATAGTTATTGCTCTAAGACATCTGGTTTCACAGTTCAACAAGCACAGGCGTATTTCCACCATGTAGTTCTTCGCTTGTTGACAGGGCAGAATTTTTTAATATGGGGTTACTATCATCCAGACTTCCTCCACCTCCTCATTTATGTGACGGATACCTCTAAACAGTCCCTCAGCTCCTCCATCTTCAATCTGCTGGCCCAGTTTTATTAGCTTGCATACATGACACCTCGATGTCTGATTTCCCGCTCCCTTCCCCTCCTAGGTGAAATCCAAACCCCAAATGTGAACCGGACCTAATACTTTTTTTTTTTCCCCCTTTGTTAAGGTCTGTTCCATAGAAACAAGGCCAGCAGCTTGGAGCCCCTTCGTCTTGCCAGTAATCTGCAAGTGGATATAAGGGCAGGATGATCCCCCTCCCCGTTCCTGACCAGGGCTGTAGGACAACCTAGAGCTGAGCAGCTCTGGAATCTGATTTTGATTCTCCATAGCCTCAGTTTTTGCACAGACATTATATTTTGCAAGCTGCTTTGGTACCTGTGTGAATGCGGAGGGTGCTGCCAGCTGCCAGGACATTTTGCAACACAAATGGCTGTTTCACCATGTGCCACCATCACCAGCTTTGCTGTTCTGGTCTGAAAAACAAACCCCTGTTGGGTGGCGAGGCCCTTCTCTGCAGTGCGGTTTCTGAAGGGGGATTGATTTGCAAGGGGAGAGGTGCCCTTCGCAGGGGAGCACCCTCTTCCCTGGGATAGGGACATAGCGGCAATGTGTGCCAGGCTGAGCTGCCTTTCCAACCTCCCTCTTAACTTCTGAGCATCAAAAAAACCAGTTTTATCAGCAATGCACCCCAACACACACCCCAGTCCGTCCCGAAGAGTCACGTTATCTGCCATCACGCTCCCTAATTTGCACCTCATCCAACTGAGAAAACCTGCGCTGGCATCTCCAGCCCAGCCCCCTCCCCAGCATCCCAGAGCTGCTGCCAGCATTTCCCCATGACACCGATCGGGATGGCATCGTGCGGTGTAACTGTGACATCTCACGTAGCCACCACATTGCCCTCAGCTCAGCTTTGCATCCTCCCACCTTGGAAGGTTTTCTCCAGATGCAAATCAACCCCTGCAGCGTTGGATGAAAGCATCCACCCTGCTGTAGGGACTGAAGGTGGGGAGGTGACTTGCACGGGGCAGAGCGGAGGTGACATGAGCTACCAGCAACAGGGACACACATGGAGACGGTGAAGATGGAGTTAGTTATGTAGATCACTGAGCAGATGAGAAAAGGCAGAGTTTATATCGCACTGGGCTGGAGGGAGCCCAGTGGCAAAGCAAGAGCTGCAGACCAGAAGTCCTCACTCTCCAAACCATCTTTTTTTTCCCAGCCTAAAGCTGCATGTAAAATAACTCCAGTAGAGACCCATCCTCCGAATTCATGCACCATCTAAGAGGGGTTTAAGCCTGGCTCACAGAAGTGCGCTTTGACTGCAACAATTGCACCTGCTTGCCCAAGGTGTGAACTCGGGTCTTTATTTTCTTTTTAGGCTTTATGGTACAAAAAAGGCAAAACTCAGAAAAAAAATAAAGTTATTAGGTAAGGTAAAAACAAACTTTACCTTTCATTCGTGGTTTATTGGTTACTGGAAAATAAGTTTTACAAACTATCTCTTGCAAAGGACTTGTTTTCAGCTAGTTTATATAGTAGCTTTTGTTCACATAAAAATTTAGAAAGCTACTTTCCTCTTCTCCTTTCCCCCCCTCCAATCCATAAGGGAGGTATTACAGTGTGAAATATATCTACCGCTAGCAGGGCTGTGTTGTGAAGCTAAAATGAACACAGTAAATTCTGAGAAGGAATTTGTTTAACCTATAACCTTAAAGTAATAAGTGGAGTGCTAAATGTTTTGGCTCACACTGATATATTTTTATAACACTTGGCAAGGCAGCTTGGAGTCTGAAAGAAAAACTTGAGCACTGGAGAAACAGCTCTCTGCCTCTCCATCTCCGGGAGGCCGAGTCTCAGCCCGGCACGGACCCTGTCCCTCTGTATGGACACCGGGAGCACGCGTGTGGCCATGTGTGCACATGTGTGTGCACACGCATGTGCCTGCGGCGGAGTGTGGTGGGATGGCGAAGCTGGCGCGGCTCGGCCCGGCGCACCCCGTCCAGCCCACATGGGTCAAGTTGCATTAGTTGCATTTTCTTTATTTAATTTAATTAAAATCCCTCTGGATGGTTTAGGAGGGAGCCGGGTGCGGGTCCTGCAGTGCTTGGTCCCCTCAGCGGTGGCTCAGCCCCGGCGCCAGCCAGGAGTGACCCCGGGGGCCCCCGCTCTCCCCCCGCGCCCCCGTTTCCCTATCAACCTTTGGGAGCAATAGTTACCCTCCTCCCTCCTGCACACAAACACATTTTCCCCAAGATTTAAGGGGGATGCAGTACGCAGGCCTGGTTTTCCTTCATTAACACCCATTTGACATGGGTTCCAATAACATCACCCCCAGCTCGTGCCACCGCTGGAGTGGAGCGGCAGGAGCGTGGATGCTGCCGGTGCCTCGCCGTGAGCTCCCTCGGCCCCGCGGCAGGGCAGAGGGCAGCGGGCTGACCTCAGCTCCCCCGCCACCCCCTCGGTGGAAACCCGGAGTGAACCGCCCTGGAAGCACCAAGCGAGGTGCAGAGCAGGGTTCGGCCCATCCCCTGGCCAGGGCCCAGGGTACAGTCTAGCCTGAAGCCCGCCTGTATACTTTGGTTGCAAACCCACGCGCCGCAGGTTAAAGCAAATCCTTCTTTCTTTCCAGACAACGTCACTCCTGTTGCCTCTCAGCCCAAGGTGATATTTTTCCTGGGGACAGACCAAGGGCGCAGCGTTTGAGCTGGGTTGCAGAGCCGTGGCGAGGTGCTGCCGCTGCCGCCCTGCTCAGGGCTCCGTGGGGGGGTGCGGGGGCTCCGGCTTCAGATCTCCATTTCTGGGGGTCTGCAAAGGTGGGAAGAAGGGACCTCCCATCTGGGAAACACCCCAAGGAGCACAAGCAAGCTGGATCCTGGGCAAGGTGCTGGGGAAGGTGGTGTCCTCACTGTGCAGCAGATGGGAAAGTGGATTTGGGGGGATAATAGGAGACCCATGAGGTTCCAACCCTCCCAGTGCGATCTGCGGAGGCACCACCGAGGGGTCTCGCTCGCAGCCGCTGATGCTTCCTTGAAAACAAGTAAAGGGTCTGCGCTCAGCCTGGGCAGCGTTGGTCCCCTCATGTGCTGGGTGCTGCCAGCCACCCCCTTCACCTGGGAAAACAGCAGCTGACAAAGGCCTTCCACACATCCTTAGTTTAAATACATCTAGTGGAGCCCGTTGCCGTAGCTCTGAGCGTCCATCCCTCTCGTCCATGTAGGACCTTGCCCTCGGGAGTAAGAAAGCATTAATATTCTGTGTTTAAAGATGGGGAAACTGAGTCACAGCGCTATTAAGTGCCTTCCCCCAGAGCTCATGCGAAGCCTATGGCAGGTCAGGGGGTGCCATGTGTCAGGACAATGTGAGAAGCGTGACCCATCTCTGTCAGCCCTCTAAAGCGCATGGGAGACAAGGGGGGACCCATCTTCTTAATTAGGATATTTCCCCTCCCGTTAGCAGCGCCCAGGAAAGCACGCTGCTCCCCCAGGAGCCCTGTCCCAGGGAGGGGGGATTGCGGCAGCAGGAATGTTTCATGCCCCTCATCCTCCTCTTTCTTTCTTTTTTTTTATTTTTTAATTTGGCATTATTAATCTCTGGGGGGGTATAAATAACCTCGCTCACCCCTTCCCCGCCTCCCCTTCCCAGATCATTGACTGTGGATTAATATTTGCTAGCTCGTTTGCACAGTAGCCTGTAGATTTTCAGCCTCCTCGCTGGAATGATGTTGACTTGCAGAGAAATTACAGGGGCTTTACCCTGGTACAAAGCAAACAGTGTGTGCTGTAATCAGACTCAACACCTCAGCAAATAATGAAAAGAGATATTATGTGGCTATAATTTCCACGCGGGATTAGGTGTTTGTCTTGTAAAGCATTCAGGTGCCGCCGGGTGTATAAACGAGTGTGTAATTATGGTCATCAGGTTAAACAGAGGGAGCAGGAATCCGACCGGGGCTCGGGGCCTGCACAGATGGGCCTGACGGTAGCTGTTAATTTGCAGCTATGAATGGCTCTTACAGGGCCTGGGTATTTCGGTGACTCGGCTTCTATTTATGGTTCCCGAAAGCACAGCCCGGTCCAAGGCTCGCGGGGGTCCGTGGGAGCCTTTCCACGACTCCGCGCTGAGCCCCCTCCTCAGAAGCTTCTGCTCATCTTATTTTTGGGGTAAATCAAAGGTGTGGAAAGAGCCCTTCTGGTGCTGTCCCTCGCCAGCTGGCACAAAGCCAGCTTGTCACACAAGGATGGACCTCGTCTGCCTGCGGGGTTGGTGTTAGAAACACCCGGGACAGGAGAGCAGGGGGTGACACTGCCGTCCCAGAGACATCCCAAAAATGGCTCCTTGCTCTTTGGGTATGTCCTGGAGGGGGTTAGGGAGCTGAGCAGGGAGGTGTGATGGGACAGGAGCACACACTAAAGTTCCTGCTGAATTGGTGCCTTGTTCCCTGAAGGCTGGAGAGGGACCAGCCCGTTTCGCCCTGGACAGCCAAGAGCCGACAGCTATCCCTGGAAAAACCACCACAGGCACCCAGGGCAGAAATGTCCACCCACAAGGAAAAGGGGGGGGGAGGAACAGCAAACCCAGCATGGGACAACCAAAGCCCAGAAATGGAAACCAGGCAGAACTCAGACTGGGAATACGGACTGGTTTGGGCTGGAAAGAAGAGTTAGTCACTGTCAGAGACCCCATGGAAAAGTGATGGCACCTCCAGATGGACGTGGGGCATGGGCTGGCAGCGAGGCCCCAGCCAAGAACTCGCTCTTGGCCCAGGTCAGAGATAACCTGATGGTACCTCATGGCCAGTGAGATGTCCCAATGCCATCCCAGCCTCTGGCTCTGTGAAACCAATGAGTTTTCCCCCTGCGTGGGCTAAACCAACCCAAGCAGCTCAACCTAGTGATGCAGTGTCCAAGCAAAAAGCCGTCCTAGACAGTCTGTCTTTCCCTGTGCCCATGCAGGGGACTGGAGCCATGGGGACAAGGTGACTCTCAGGAGGCTCCCGGGCAGCCTGGCAGGGACAGGAGCAGCTTTGCAGAAGAGGGAGCATTGCACAGCGGCCGTGCTCCGCTCCCGGCACGTGTCCTGGGTAGGTAGAGCCGGGCAGGAGCCCAGCTGCTGGAGGAGCCTGGAGGAGGAGGCTGGGCTGGCTGCCCAGCCAGGAGGACAGGGCTCCTGCTCAGGCTCTGGCACAGAAGCTGGAGGCCGAGGGGATGGTTTGCAGCCCCAGCAGCCGCCTGGAGCCATCCCGGCTGCCCAGCCTGAATTTACCCTGTGGGGGAAGGCAGAAAAGCAACACACCCCCTTAGCACCCCCAGGGCATCCCCCGCTCTTCCCTGCCAACCCGACCCCATTGCGGGGGTTCCACTGTGCAGAGCCCACCCAGAGAACGGTGGGTCAGTGCCCCACAAGGAGATGGGTCCACAGCCCCCCCGCTGCCCTCAGCCACCTCGGCGCAAGGGGAGAAGCGGGGCCAAAACATCTACGCCGCGCTCACGCCTTCCCCGAAACGGAGCCGTGGCTTATTATAGCAAATGTTATTGCAGCGGCGAAAAGAGGCTGCATCCAGGAGCAGGCAATATCCTGCCTGAAATGTTCAGGGACCTCTGCCATGTGCACATTCTTCCACGGCGTAATTAGGGTGGCAGGCGCTGGCGACAAGCGCGCAGTCTGCTCAGGACGGGGCGGTTGGGTTGGGGTTTTTTTTTTCTTCTCTTTGCAGGAGATTCACCTCAGATGGGGAACACACTAGTTTATTGAACACAAAATGTTCCAGAGGAAATCATTAAAGTGGGGTGGAGTGACAGAGCTCTCGGTTAATGTCACCTAAGAGAAAAAGGGCTTCCAGAAAGGAAGAATTCAGGAAAGCCCTAACGGCCCCACATGCTCTCGGTGAGAAGTGGGGACATGAAGCCGATGGTGTCCCGAGGAAAGGCTGCAGCAAACTGCTGGTTTCTGGGATCAGCACAAATAAAACGTAGCACTGAGTGCTGTATGGCAGGAGGGACGGAGCCTGGCCGAGGGGTGGTGGCGGAGGGGATGTGCTGGCCGAGCCGTGCTCATGCTCCAGCCAGGGGTGTGGGTCTGGGGGGAGCTGCCCCACATCTCCTCAAGTCTAGGCCTCGGCCACAACGTTATTTTTAAATTAAAAGTTTCAACTCTCTCTTTTCAATGCTGTAGGGCCTCTGATTTCGGCAGAGCCCATGCATCCCTCCTCATTGGAGACTCCTGCTTTCAGAAAAGGTCCTCGCAGCTGGAGCTGCCGGAGCCCATTGAGTCCGGGCTCCTGCCCAGCCCCTCTGGTCGCTGCATCTGTCCTGTCTCCTCCCATGCAAAGTCCCTGCTGCTTAGTCGGGTTTGGGTTCAGCACTCCCTCAACACAGACATGAGCAGCATCTCGTAGGAAACTGGGACTTGTGCTGTGAGTAGTTGTGGGACCATTCACAGCATTGGCTGAGCCAAGATCTGCGGATCTTCAGGCCTGCTTGTGCTGTAGCCTTCATGGGCAACGAGCTCCGGGGTGCTCGGGGGAAGGATGCTGTAGGTATGTGACCTGTGGTGTCCGGGTGTTTGGTGCCCTGAAATAGTCAACAACAAATCTAATAATAATTCACTGTTTAAGTCCACTTCAGCTAGGGAAACACAGACTTTTAACCTGGACTAAGTAACCATAAAGCCCATCTCCTTCGATTGTAGAAGAATTAAAGAGTTTAGGGGGGAAATTTAACTACTGAGTAGGCTTGTATTTGCTGAGGATGTCTGGAAATAACTTCTCCATTCATTCCATGTTAGGTGGGTATATGGGGGAAATGTGTTCCCCTGAGTGCTCTCTTTGGGTTTCACGTTAAAGCATACGCTTAATATTTAGCTTGTTGTTTTCCTGTTTCCTCTCTGGGGTGACCAAGTCCCCAGGGAGAAACCTCCACAGCTATTTTGGAGCCCAAGGATGTGATTCACTTCAGACAACCTGTGCAAACAGCAGCATAAGTGTCTGTCATGCCTGTCCCCAGCGAGCGGAGGGCATCTGTCATGCTTTGAGCTCCTTGATGGACACATCACTGCACAGCGTTTGCCAGACTGATACTCCAACCTTTAGCCCAAGCTAAGTGCAAGTTTGGGGACTTCAACCCACAGGGAGCTGCTCCCGTCCCAAGAATCCATCCCTTTTGCCTCGTAGCTGCCCCTCCCCTCGCAGCCGTGGTCTTGCCTTCCCATTGCAGCAGCCTATCCCACAGAAAAATAGCACAAAGCAACATGAAATATATGTCCCAGAAAAAAAGGGCTGTGCCTCGGCTAGAGGATGAATAGCCACTTCCCAGCTCCGTGCCAGCCGGGTTTTCTGTAAGAGGTCTGGCAAGGAGCAGGGACAGCGAGGGCATCCAGGGCTCGGTGGCCCTGGGGCAACCCAGCACAGCGGGTCGTCCTCCCCAACCGGCTCCGTGCCCCGGCTTGGGCTGAGGCTGAGTGGGAAACCTCTTCACAGCAAAGCAGGGGGGGATATTTATTACCACTGTCAGGATTTGGGAGTCGGAGAGTGGCAGTGGAATACAAAACCTAAGCCCAGGGTGCAAAATCCAAGCCCCTGCGGGTAGGGAGATGAAAGAAAAGGGCTGTGTCCCCAGGCAAGAGCCCACCTCTCCCTCCCGCTCTCAAGGGTGGGTTTCTGGTCTTGCTGCCAGCATGGAGAAGCACTGTAAAAGCAGCATTTACAACCTGGCCTGTGGCTGCTCCTTCCAGCCCCACGGCACAGTGCCTGGCAGCCAGCATCCCTCCCGCTATTAAAAAGATGGTGGGATCACTTCCATGTTCGACTCATCTTTCGCACCCTGCTTTCATCCCATCCAAAGTCATCGCCCCTTCCGCGGGCGAGGAGCGATGCCTTTGCGGCTGCACGGGGCTGTCTCCTTCAGGAGGAGCCAGAGAGACGTGAGTAACGGGGCCGCGGCCGCCCGGGCCCCGCTTGTGCGGGGTTTGGCTGACACGGTGCTGCCCGAGCCCCTCGTCCCAGCAGGGACCCCCCAGGGGCATCACCCAGCACCCTCTCAAGGACTTGCAGGCAGAAGGGACCTTTCCGCTGACGTGCTGGTACCCTGGGCAGGGGCCACAGAGGTTTATTTGCTACAGGCAGTAAAGTTCTTCCCTGTCAACATCATCATGCCCAGCAGAAACGCGGCCAGCTCTGGAAATGCTGGGATTAGCCATGAGAGAGCAGGTTCCAGGTGCCCTCCGAGCCCCTGTCCCAGCTGGAGGGGTTGCAGAGCTCTGGGGTGAAAGGGAAGAGCATGTTAATCAGCTAAAATTCAGGTAGTTTCACAGAGGCAATTAACAGATAAAATTTAGCCAGCTAATTGTCACAGACGCAGCTGCATTTGTATAGAGAGGAACAGGATTTTTAGAAGTTGAAAAGACAAAGCTAATTTAAAGTCCTTGTCCTTCGAACACTACATCCAGAAATCCCTTGCGGACTCAGCAGCAGAGACACTGATATCCATCGAGCTGTAAAACCATTCCCTCCCACTCTGGGACAGTTCCAAGCAGCCTCTACATGGAGCAAATGATGCAAATCTGTGCCCCTCCCTTTTGCATCTCATCTGCATGCCTGCTCTTGCACTGTGCCACCGTGCCACCGTGCACGCTGCAGCCCTCAGCTTGGGGCTCCGGGGATAAACAGGGAGGCACTGCCTAACTGGGATGGGAATGGGGATGGGGATAGGGGTGGGGAATGGGAATGGGGATGGGGATGGGGATGAGGCATTGGTGCCCTCTCATTCAAGGCAGGACCCAGCTTCAGAGCCAGCAACATCAGCTGGCGTTTTCCTTCCTTGTCTCCTCTGCAGGAACTGAGATGACTCAGCTTTGATCACCTTTACAAAGTGAATGAAAGTTGCAGGGGAGACTAATTGCAGGAAGAAATCCTGGGTCTGATCAGAGCAAAGGCAGGCAGCAGGCTGCTCCACCATCGGCAGAGACCACTGGGGCTGCGGGTTGTCTCTAGCATCCCTCCTCAGAGCAAAGAAAAAGCAGATACTTGGTAGCAAAAAAAGCCAGTGGGCCTGAAGGCATTCGCAGACCCTTCAGTCGGGGTGAACACACGGAGTAATAATATTAATAAGAGTAATAAAACCCCACTCTAACTGTGCTAGTGAAGCCGGAGTGTGGCAGAAAGAAAAAATTATGCAAATGAGGCTTATCGGCTGATCAGAATAACAAGGGAACTTGATCTGGAAGGGGACAGCCTTGCTGGGTAATGAGGATTATTTACCACGATTTTCCTTGCAAATCAGCAGCGGGTTCCCAGCGCCGGGAGATGCTCAGCGCCCAGCTACGCCTCTGCGGGGCCGCGCTGCGAAGCCCAGGGAGCGCACGGGGAGCGCAGCCAAGCCTTCAGCTCTCTGCAATAAAACACGGACCCTTGGGCAGGCTTTGGGGGGGCTGAGCCAGGTGCCTCATGGACACATCAGTTTGCTTTTCGTGGCCACGCTGCGTGTGTAAAGTGAAGGAGAGTTCACGTCGTCCGCAGCCTCCGCTGAGGGGGGATTGCAAAGCACAGCAGCCAGTTTACATTTTGGCAATTAACAGTGTTCGTAGCTATTTTTCCCATTATTAGCGGGCAGAGCATCTGTCCTGTGTCATGGAACAGCACTCGCCAACGGCCTTGAACTCCTCGGCAGCGAGGCCGGGGTCTCAGCAGGCTGGTTGTCCTCCTTCCTTGGCTCCGAGGGATCGCCCTTTATTGAATCCAGCTTCCAAGCAGTGTTCAGAGAGTTGTCTCTTCGAGCTATTTGGGTCTTACCCATGCTTTCTGGGCCAGGACTATTCCCAAATGCATGGTCCATGTGTTCCAAAATATTAGTGTATTGGAAAGGTCCTAACGCAATTTCACTCTGCATTTTCCAGACGTTTATTAGAACAGTGAGCTGTGAAATTCTGCTGTGGATTCCCCCCGGCTCAATTTGTGTCTGGGATGGAGGAACCTGGAGAAGACCCATCCAGCACGTACCAGCCCAGGGGACACCCTCGCTGGGTGCTGACAGGAGCCTCTCACAGGGATCCCAGTGCACGTGGTGAAGTCAAAGCTTTTTCCTTCTAAATATTCAGTACAGGACACAAGGAAACATCACAAATAGCCGAGGCCCCATTGTCTCTGCAAGAGTGATGTCTGTAGGACTCTAGGGAGCATGACCTCCCTTTCCACTGAGTGCCCCAGTCCCAGCCCCAGCTCACTCTGCAGTCTTCTGCTGCCCCACGGCAGGAGCAGATACCTGGAAGAGGGAGTAGATGTACCACAGACATTGTGCTCGTGCTGCTGGAGGCGGCCAGGATGTCAGGATCAAGCCCATCCCAAGCCGTATATTCTCCTCCCTGGGCGTGCTCTTCCAGGCTTCTGGGAGCAGGATGTCAAGGTGACACTCACCAGTGTGATCTGCCACCAGGGCTCTGGAGCAAGCAGTAAGGTGACAGATCTCTGAGCTGAGGTTCCTGGTGGGCACACATGGTTGGTGGGGTAGGGGGTTCAGCAGAGGAGATCCTGCCCTCCCCAGTCTTGCTTCTGGTGAAGGACCTGCAGTGGGACTGCGCAGGACCACTCTTCCTTCCCACCCCAGCTCTGCTGGGGGATTTTCCATGGAACAGTAGCACGTTGCTCCTTGTGAACAAGCGTTCAGCTCCAGAAACACCTGGGCGAGGTGGGCACGTGGAGCTCCACCGTGGGCAATCTTGCACTGCCAGCAGCACAGAGGAGTCACCACAGCCCTGGTGAGGGCATGGAGAAGGATGAGAAAAGGGGAACAAAGTTATTAAGGCCATGTGAATATTTGGGGCAGAAGTCCAAGTCTGGCCGGCTCAGAGTGCTGAAACCCACCACACCCATGGCCAACAATGCACATTCATCCGGGCGTACCGGGGGGGCAGGGGGCAGCTGCTCCACGCTAGCGCTAGGACTTTGTTTCAGAGCATCATGCTGTGGGACAGGAACATCCCACCACAAACACTGTCCCATTGTCCCTCTGCCCAGTGCTCCCACAGTCCAGAGCCGCTCTCCAAAGAACAGATAGAGGAGGTAGTTCAGGGTCATGTTTCCAACCTTGAGGCCATCTGCGCTGCATGAACTTGCCAAGTGCAGCATTGCTCACCCCAGTAATCTACAGAAGGATTTGCACCATTGTTAAAAATGTAGAGGCCAGCTTGTTGCAGGAGGTTGTAGTTTAATTTTGGTGATGGTTTCGCCAGGAGTTGCTGTAACAAAGAGCTCGGTGCTTCACAGGCTTTGAGTGGTCTCAGGCCAGGTTCAGCTCTCATTGCCCTTGTGCAAAGCTGCAATAACGTTCCTGGTGTCTGGAAAGATGCTGCATGTTTGGAGGCTTATAAATGAAAATAGGATTTGGCCGAAGATTTCTCCCAACAAACCTTTCTCATGCAAATATGGCCGTTTTGCACACGCCTTGAATACCAAATTAGTACATGTTTTCCACTCAGCTTCCCATTTCCCCCACGTAACCCACACCACCACGTCTGTCCGTGCCGTGCACTGGCACACGGCTTTCCCTGTGCCTGAACCCGAGGGTATATCTACTAGTGGTGACATTAGGAAGCATTTCTTCTCAGCAAGGGTCATTAGCCATTGGAAGGGGCTGCCCAGGGAGGTGGTGGAGTCACCATCTCTGGAGGGGTTTAAGAAAAGACTGGACATGGCACTTAGTGCCCTGGTCTAGTTGCCATGGTGGTGTCAGGGCAATGGTTGGACTCGATGATCCCAGAGGGCTCTTCCAACCTGATTGATTCTGTGATTCTGTGACTCCACTCGCTGCAAAACCAAATTGCTGTTGTTACATCAAGAGCAATGTTGGCCCCTCAGATGGGACGGCCAAGGGCTGCTCATATGGGAATATTTGGCCATGGAAATTGGAAGGAACAGAAGAAATCAGGATACAACAGCCTGGGAAGCCCATGAGGAGCTTCTCTCCAGCTCTTGGCTGTAGATGAAGGTGCCCAAGCACCACAGCACCAGGGAGGGGGTGGGTGTAAAACCCCCAGATTAGGTAAATGACCATTGGGCAGAAGTGCTGGAAGAGAATGGGATATTTCTGTCACACCGAGGAGCAGACCCCTTGTTCCCAGCGCCTTCAGGTGTTGCGCAGGACCGGAGCTGCCTGGCTCCGAGTCGTGCCGATCCCGCTGCAGCTGGGAGGGGATTTCCCGTCAGCTCCAACCCAGCTGCTTAAAAAACTCTTCCACTAAGTGAGCTAATATTTCATGAATAAATTGAAGTGGTCAAGTCCCATTTTGTGCAGAAAGCACGGTTCCCTGCCGATTAGCCTCCTCGGTACTTGTGGGGATATAAATAACTTCACAGGCTCATTCTCTGCGCCTTTCAAAATGCAAGCAACATTCAGTTATTTGATTTTTTTTTTAATTTTATGCAAATGATCTTCTGTTCTGTGTTATTATGTAAACGAGCCAACTGAAATGGTAATGAGGGGACCCAGAAGTATGCATATATTAACTGCTGCTATAGAGCTTTACACCTACAGAAATGGCACTGAACTACATTTCTAAGGCAGGGACAGGTGTCCTGAGGGTGAAGATTTTACTCCAGGACTTGGTTACTTCTGAAATCCCCGTATGTGAACGCTTCTTCCTACAGAGAACAGTCAAGAGTTCAATTCAAAGAGCAAGTCAGTCCTTCAGTCAGAAATTGCTTATTTTCAGTGTGGGAAAATGTGTTGCATTCAGCTGCCGTCCGTCTGTGCAGCAGCAGTTCACATCCCACCTCTCGTACTCCAGCAAGTCTGGCTCAGATCAGAGCCCACCTGGGTATGGACAGCATCAGATAACCCACGATGCAGGCAGAGCTGTAGGAAGTTTTCTCTCCGTGGGGAGAGATGGGGAAATCATCCCTATGTGCACTGCTCCAGGGCTTGGGGGAAAAGAGCATTTCTGGGCTCGGGTGAGCCCGTGGCATGATACAAGTATCGGATAATACACACTAAGAACAACTTTTGGAGTGCTTAAGGTAGAGGCAAAACCCATTTCCAAACGTCGTGCACTCTCCAATGAAGTCCACGGCAAAACTCCATGGTGTTAGAGGGATGAAAATGTTTCTGCTTCCTAAATCACATCCTGGCGTGCCCCGCGGGGTCCTCTGCCTGCTCTCCTCCAAGGTGCTGCGTGGGACACACCTCAAGCCAGAAAAACTGCAGTGAGAATAAAAAGACAAGTAACGTCTTCATTTTCTCTCCAAGAATATTCCAGGGTTTTAACCGAGGTGAAAGCATCAGAGTTTCTCACCTTTATAAAACCCTGAGAGAGCTGAAGCTCGGCTCACAAGGCAGCAGATGCCTCAAATCCTTCCTAATCCCCGTGTTTAGCGATGATGTTTGAAGCGATTAGAGGCGCAGCGAGCACCGTTCCCAAGAAGGTAGAGCAGATGTTACACGCAGAGGTGCACTAAGCTCTCCGTTGTGGCTGGACTGCAGAAATGTTGGCCAAGGTCCATCTCAGTGTGCCTGACTTACGACTATTTGGCTCCAAATACAGTGGACCAGACCTGTAACGTAACAACACGGAGCCGTTTTTCACAGTTTGTGAACTCACCGCTGTGTACGGAGCTGGAGTGAAATCCAGGGACCTCCTGAAGGCAATGGGAGTTTGTCCATGATTTCAGGGCACCTGGAAGCTTAATATCTGCAGTTTCTGTTTAATAATTAAATGAGAACCAGCAAATAATGGATAATTTGTTATAGGAAAAACTACACCAAGTGCCTAGGTCTGATCCAAAAGCCCGTGAAAGCTTTCTGCTGAGCCGACTGGGTTTTGGAACAAGCCCATAGTGGTAATAAAAATAAATCCCTGTAATTAGGCAAAAGGGAAAATCCAAAAGATGCCATTTGAGCCATTTAGGGCTCAAAATCTGTATCCTGGGGTTTGGGCTGGATGGCCCTGAAACCTCAGGAAATCCCATGAGCCAGGGGAGGTGGGTCGTGGGGGAGCTCAGCCATCCCCATGGGAGGGGACAGGGGAGCATCTTCTGCACCCCAGGGCTCAACCTCCTGACGTGGCTATTCCCAGGTAAGCTGAGGTGCCCCAAGGCCACGCAGGATGAAGAGACATCGCCCCGTTTGGGATCTGGCAGTCTGGGATCCTTCCTACAGGCATGTGTGCGACGGTCCTGTCCAGGCTGCTTCGCCATCCGAGATATAAATGTCATTTCAGGCGATGCTGCAGCCTTTTCCGCTTTGTCTGCTTTGCCCAGAGTGTATTTTCCCAGAGACCTAGAAATGCATCACTTGGAAGGCACGGCCCAAAAAGCAGGATTTATTGCTCAGAAACCGGGAAACCCTGACTTTTAAAGCATGTTGAAAGTCCATTTTTCACACTGGGATGAGACAAATGGCACCAGCATCAGTGCCAGGAGCAGATCGGTCCCCAACGTGGAGTCAGAGACAGGGACAAAATTCTGCCCAAAGTGGATATTTTAGGTTTGGAGCTGAAATATGTTACTTGCTTCCAGCCCAGACTGAGGTCTTTTGGTGTGGGCAGTGAAGCACCAAATGGGGAAAGGAGAAGGGGAAAGGAGGCTGATTATTCTTGCCATCACCTGGCGTGTCTCACGATACAGTAATTGAAGAAAAACCTGAAATTAGATAAAAAGAAAGACTTCTTATTTTTTTTTCAGCCGCAGAGCTCTGCCACGGGCAGAGGCCAAGAGCAGAGCTGGGTTCAAAGGAGGGTTAGACAAATTCATGGAAAACATGCAACTTCTAGGCATAGCATTGAGGCAACGCAAGTGTCTCGCAGCAATTGCTGATTGCCGGAGCCTGGCAGAGACCGGGGAAGGGCTGTTTTATACAAGCCCTGTTTGTTTCCCTGGTTTGAGGGGGTTTTTGTTTGCTCCTGCATGGCAAAGCTACACGTGCCTTTGCAGGGTACTCCTGAGACAGACCTTTGCTCTCTTCCAGTGCAGATATTTCTGTCTTCTCTCTTTCTTCCAAGCAGATCTGAATATCTACGTAGTTTGGGGCTGATTGTTTTAGTATTTCTTTTTTTCTGGGGGGTTTCAGAGGATCTTTCCTGTATTCCCAGAAATAGAACACAAACATCATCTACTCGGATGTTTTGTTAAGTTATTTTCATTAAAAAAAATAAACTTGCTTCCATCTGGGAATTTTGTTAAGTGTTTTAGATATGTTTTTAACTTCTCTGTATCCCATCACCAGGCGTGGATTTCAGCCAACTATTCCAGGGCTTGAACACGCAGCTCTTAAGGGATGGTCGGGATCTGGCTCTGAAGCTCTCACCTGACTTCATTCTGATAGACGTTGCTCCAAGCTCCTCCTCCGCAGATCTGATTTTTCCCAAATGTTGAGAATATCTGGATTCCTGCCTGAATTTTGTCCGTTTGAGTCCAGCTTTATCCCTATCTCCATCTGGTGACCAGGAGAGGCTCTCAAAGCCAACAGACCTTCTGAGGTTCAGGTGGCCCCAGGGCAGCAAGAGCTTCAGAGGGCTGGGGGACCTCGACAGCCTGGGACATTGCTGCCCACCTCCAGAGGGTCTCCTTAGGGGCTGCGTTAAATCCTGCCTGTTAGGAAAAGGGGGTGTTTGCAGGAAGAGGTGACTCGAATAGCATGTGGGTGACTCACGGCTCGGCTCCAGGGGTCAAGGTGCCAAGAAGATTGCAGCGAGAGTCACCTTTGGTGGCAGAGCAGGCGGTGGTGGCATGCTCTGGCTCGGCCCATGTCCCCCTCGTTGCTGATAACAGCTTTTCCCTTTGCCTCCTTCCCAGCTGCAGCTCGAACGGAGGAGCGCAAATGGTGGTATATTTTTTTTTCTCCTTTCACAGTGTTAAGGAGCTGAAGTCTCAGGAGGAAAAGTACAATTTCCAGTGGAACCAGCTACCTTCCCACCTCTTTTTTTTTATTATTTTATTTTATTTTTGTTTGATATGCGTGCCTTTACTTTCCTGAACGAAGAGTGCCACTAACTACCTCTTAAAATATTATTACAGAAGGGTTGTATTCTACTGAGAATGGCATTTTTTGTAATAACCCCATTTTCCTTTTCACTTATTCTTACCTAAAAAGTTTCAGATTGCAGCTCATCCATCTCCCTGACACCCAAATCCCCTCTCATGTTTTCAAATGTATATATATATTGTTAACCCATTATTAGCCCATAATATCCGGGGGGGGAAAGAGAAGCGTGAGAAAGGGCCAGGCTCTGCGTAGAGGCACGGGGTGCGTGTGGGGGTGCATCAATTTGGGCTGCTGTTTTGGGGAGATTTGTCTGCAAAGGGGTGGCTGTGGAGCTCCCTCTGCCAAAGGCTTTGTGGGGACACCTCGATGTCACCGGTGGAGGGTGACACCCCTGGGTCTTGCTCCAGTGCCCGGTGGGCAGCTCCAGCCCACTCTGCCTTGCTTCATGTGGGGGACGAGACTCGCTCTGCCCCCAGCCTGCCCAGATGGGAAAATTGGGGACCAAAGCCTGCAGAGGAGGAGAAAACCCAACTATCCCTGCTGCGTCCTCCAGCGGGGCCGGAGAGGTCGTTTGCTGAAGGACGTGCATGTGTGAGCTCGTCCCAGCGACGATGCACGTGGTGCTAAAACCTCCCCGAACAGGGTTCCTGGGGTGGAAGGACAAAGGATGGGGTATGGCTTGGGACGCAGAGTCAGACCTGGCAACGCTGTGCTGCCCATGTGAGCCGGGACCAGTCCATCCCAGTCCACCCCAGTATGTAGGAGCGCAGCCCCCGGTAGCGGGAAGGTGGAGGGACGTTCGCTGCTTGTGATGCGGGGGAGGCAGAGCTCCTTGCATTTCGTTATCACACAGCAGCGAGGTCGGGCGGCATCCTGAGGCCAGGAGGGAGATGGTCAGAAATGAAGTTATCCTCTGCAGGCTTTTGAGCAAAATGTAAAATGTAACCTTCATCGTGGGGGAATCTCTCAGTTACACGAAGGCAACAGCTTTCTATTTTCATTGGACTGCAACGAATCACTTGCAGGGGAAAAAAAAAACTGTATCTTCATCAAAGTTTCCTTGTTTTTCCCCTGAAACTTGCAACCAGCTGTGTACAGACCTGACAGGAAACTGCTATTACTATTTGCTATCATCTTAAAAAAAATAATACGTTCCTCATCAAAATCACACCTACCCAATGTGCTGGGATTTTTTTTTTTAATTCTTTCTTTCCCCTCTGTGTGTGTGGTTTTTATTATAACTCACAGGCAACTGCTTAACATCAACAACAACAAGGCAACTTTGGCAGAAGCCGCCTCAAAGGATCCGTGTGCGAGATGTTCACCGAACTTCCTAGCTACCAATAATTCCAGTTGGCTGCTTCTCCTGGAGCTGCATCCTCCCGGCGTCGGGCCGGGGAAGTGGTCAGAGCCCCATCACCAGCTGCACGAGGCTTCCCCGAACGGCGGCTCTTTGGGAGCGGGGGGAAGCGGGAGAAGTTTCTTAGTTCTTTTCCTTTTTCTAAATGAAGCTACTTCTCACAAGTCTAAATATTTACTGCCGTTTCTGGACACACACACACACAAAAATTAATAAAACTGTCTGT
This sequence comes from Nyctibius grandis, assembly GCF_013368605.1. Taxonomy (NCBI): domain Eukaryota; kingdom Metazoa; phylum Chordata; class Aves; order Nyctibiiformes; family Nyctibiidae; genus Nyctibius; species Nyctibius grandis. The sequence continues at coordinate 97,952,501 of NC_090695.1, forward strand.
GGAGCGAGATTCTGATTCCCAATTATTTTGCCTTCGTGAAGTTAAAAAAAAAAATCCCAACTTTGTTTGTGCATTCTTATTGCAGATACAATGCCAACAATGGCTAAATAGACAGCATAATAAATAGCACCACAATGCCGACATAAAGGCCTTTCTGGTACTGCATACAAAATATAAACTGTGCCATGCCATTATTATTCCGGAGCCCTTGCTGAAACAGTGCAGTTGAAATTCCACCCCCAATGTGCACCTAATCAGCCATTCACAGCCCCTTAATGACTTGTCAGTTCTTTGCCCTGCCATTTTCTGTCCAATTAATTCTTTTATTGTGCACCGGATAAAGGAAGACAAAGGCCTTCCATGCAATAATGAATCATTAAAATTCAGCAGCTCCTCTCTTGTGCTCTTGGCTCCTCACCAGCAATTCAGGCTGTTTCGCATTCGTTATGTGTGTGGTGGTTAAAATTCACTCTACCTCAAACAAGACCTTTCAAAATGCTTAACCCTTTGCTGGGCGAAGACCTCCATCGCTACGTTGGGAATTCAGACACATCACACACAAAAAAAAAAAGGAGGAGGAGGAGGAGGGGGACAAGCGAGGGGAGGAGAAAGGCAGGCAGAGGGGGTTTGGGTAAATGTTTCGATATCGCGTCTCTGGCAGTCACAATATTGCCTGCGCACACATCCACAAACAAACACGGGGAGCAGGAGCCGATGGCAGCGAGCGCGGCCGGGCTGCGGGGCCGCGGCGGGACGGGTGTGCGGTGCCGTTGCCCCCGCCCGGGCCGCGCTTGCCCACCCAGGCCAGCAGCTTTGCATCGCTTTCCCTAAACCAACACAGCCCCGGGAGCCGGTGGCGGAGGCAGGGACAGACACCCTCTTATTTTGGATTAGGAGTGGCTTGGTTTTCATTCCTAATTGGTTTAAGATAAACTGAAAGAAGCCGGCTTTTAAACCTGAATAAGTGTGTCCAACTGGCTTTTTTTTTTTTCTGCATGGGCTTCACTAAATCAGGTCAAAACCAACACTCCAGTTAAGCCAGTGACACACTGTGCATGGCTGAGCTCCGCGGCCATATGGGAGCGGCTTAATAGGGGTCAGCAGGAATGCCGGCAGCTCGTCCAAGCCTGGGGAGGGCAGAGCCCCACTTTCGGCAGCACCCACCGTGTTTATCCAAGTGCCAAACCATTTCTGAGCAAGAGCCCCCGGGCTGGTGGCAAGAGCCACCCCCCCGTGACTCCTGTCCCATGGCAGTGGCTCTCCTGAGGGCAGCACCACTGGTAGGCTGCAGCGGCAGCCGGGGTAGGTTTGTTTTCTGAGCCCTGTTGAAACTGTTTTTTTCAGTACAGACAGCGTGGTTTTACAGAAAGACGTTGTCTGCTGTTTCCCTCCTCGTGCAACAAGGTTCTGCACAAAAATACTCACTTTCCACCTAAGCTACAAAACCAGCCGCCACTCCAGCCACAGCCCCACTGCTGAATTCTGCACTTCTCTGCAAATACGGCGCAAAGCTCCTCGACTGCGACAGAAACCCCATGGCCCGAGACCCAGCACGAGCCACCTGGGCTGACTGACAGGCTGTCAGTCCCGAAAACCCACGATCGCTGTCAGGGAGCAGCCCCTGCATCGCACCACATGGCACTGCATCACACAGCATGGCACTGCATCACACCGCATCGCATCACACACCATCGCACCACACCACAGGGATTGCCCTACAACCTCTGCGGCTCCGGCGTGGGCTGGGGTTGCAGGATGGCAGGAGAACGAAGCCGTTTATAATCAGCACTGTTTTCTGTGGTTTGGGCTCGGGGGGGACTATTTTTGGCTCCTGCTGACTCATTTGGGAAATGGCTTCCCCTCCCCAAGCCTCACCCTTCACCACTTGGTGCCATCCTTAATTCCTGCGTATAATATGCATAAAGTGAACTTAAAATGACACCCCCCAGCTCAGCTGGGTGGTGGCGGAGGAGACGGGACAGGGGCTGGGCTGGCTCTCCCTGACTCCCACGGTCCTGTGCGGCTCCCTTCACTTCGTTAATTAGGGTGCCATGTGATGAACCCCAAAAAAACCTTGTGGAGCACTGCAGGGTCTCCAAGGAAGAGCGGAGCAGTGGTGAGGTATGGGGCATTGTCTGTCTTGGAAGCTGGGGTTCCTCTGTGCATCGCTCATGGAGTGGTCAGGAGTTGATGTGAAGCTCCCTGCTTTCACTCCCACCCCCCAGACAGGGAGTTTGGAGCCCTTCTGCTGCTGAATTCATGCTTAAGAATTTGCCTTCAGACTTAAAAAAGCCCTAAATCAACTGGACCCAACCTTATGCTCTTGAAGGCTGAAAACAGGGGAATATTGGAGTTGACTCCCTGGGGACCGGGGCTGTGCCATGCTGTGCTCACCGTGGCACCTCCTCAGCTCACCTAGCCTTGTCCCAGCAGTTCCCGTGGCCACCGAGCCTTCCCACGGGCACACACGCCACTGCTCCCACTCCCAAAATCTCTCCAGCTTTGCACGGCAGCGCAGCTCTGCTCTACCAGGGTCACTGCAGCATCTGCCCACACATCTCCAAGCAGCTTTTGCCGTGCTCCTGGCACTTACACACCACGTACTCCAAACAGCTCTCACATCTCTCAGAGCAGAGCTGCAGGTTGGCCCTGGCGTGCCCAGCTGGGGAAGCCAGACGTGCCGGGGTCGATGCATAGCCAGGGAGCAGGGATATACCCACGCAGAGGTTTATTAAAGCTGAACGCTGCCATAGAAATGCCATTTAAGAATTTCTTTGCCATAAACTTAATACCCAACTGTAAAAAATGTGTAACAAAAGTTGATATCACTCCAGGAAAAAGTATAATAAGGAGGATGGGAAGGGACTTTTTCTTTTTCCACCATGCAGAAGGAATGTGGATACGGTCTATAAAATTAATTTCCTCTTTCTAACTAAACAGCACCTTCTGAGCAACTCACTCAGATAAATAGCAACATTCATTATTCTCTGCACTAAAAATAAAAAAGAGGAACTTTTATCACTTGTGTATTCCTGCAATTATCTTGAGAACCCTTTCTTGTTGACAGCCAGGGGTCAAAAGCCGGCCTTGGTTTCACCTGATCTCATTGACTTCTGCGGAGACATTCCAGATTCACGCCAACACAAGAGCCGTCAGAGCCGAGCTCGGGGCACACAATGCTGCCATTCACGTCAGGAAGACGCTCGGCTCATGGAAAATCACTTCTCTTTCTGTAGACGACATCTACACATAAAAGAGAAGAAAAGGACAACGCATGAAAATGCATTTATACAAACAGCATTAATTTCAAATCAAAACGCTCTTCTCTGCATAGGAACTGTGCCCCTGATCAGTGCTTTTCTCCTCGGGAAATGAAATGGGAGACTTGTATGTTTAAGTGTAAATCTAGGCGTGGGGAATGAACTTCTGGTGCTCTTAGAAATTTCCAGCGCACCCTAAAACCTGAGCCACTGGGTTATTCAGGCATTTTACCTGCCTATCACCTTCCTGAACATCCAGTTTGTAATGTCTTCGGATTTTACTCCACGGCAAATGTGCAGCGAGTATCCCCGACCCTGAGGGCGATAAAAAAAAGTTGAATGTCACCATTCAGCATCAGCCATTCAAACGGGAGCTGCTGCAGAGGGGTCTGCAGGGCCTACGTCATCGCGTGTACCTACTGAATGGCACAGACCTACAGCGCTTCGCTGCTGCAAATAGCAGTAAAATCTGACTTGATTTTGCAAAGCTTGTAGAAAGCAAAAACAAGTGGCAATATGGCCAAAAGCAAATGGATTTAAAAATCTGCGTGTTTTGGGTGTGCGTTTCCCCGTGGCCTGGGGCCCTGCGGCTGCCCAGGCCTCCCGCAGCACGAAGGCCCGGCGGCTCTCGGCCTCCCCAAGGACACTGCGCTCGCTGTGGTTCACCCTGTGCTGGGACAGTCCCCTGGGAGAAGAAAAAGGAGAGAGGGAAGAGCTGGGTAGCGTTCCCCAAGCCTGAAACTGGGACCCGTCCTGCTGGGTGCACAGACCCCCGTCGCACTCTCCCATGAGCCAGAGGCGCCTCGGTGAAACTTTTAATTTCAGTATTTTTGCGTGATTTACAATACAACATTTTAACTCTGTTTTAAAGATGAATCCAGGGATCAGCACAGTCCCTGTGAGCTTTGCTATTAAACATGAAGAAGAAAGAAGAGATAAGCAGCACTCACATTCACACCTCGCTCTTTTTTTCTTATTTTTTTCCCCCAAGGTGTGTGACTCTGGAGGGGAAGCCGTACTTCAACACGCAGAACAAAGCCAAAACACGTTTCTTTTTCGAGCATGAGTTAGGATAAGACTTGAAACTTGTACTGTAACTGGAGGGAGGGGAAAGGAGGAAAGAAAGTCTCCTCTGAAAGTTATTCTGCAGCTTTGGCTTAGAGCGTAATAAAGTCATTTTGCCAGCAGTTTTGTAAATGAGCGCAGAGAAAATGGTGTCCCGTTACAGGCGCTCTGGCAAGATAGCTCTTGGCAGGCCCCGCGAACAGCACATTTGCATTGGGACTCTGTTGTTCAGACTTTGTTAATGTTCTTGAGCTTCATTAATTGTCATCACATTTATTTTCCCCATGTTAAAAACATTTTCCACAGTGCTGCACCACAACCGAGTCCTGAGCGCGTTTCCCAGGCAGGGACGGCTGAATTTCCCCAATCCCATCCCATTCGTCCCAATTAAGGCCCAGCCTGAAAATCTTGCACTGGTTTGTCTGAACTGGTGAAGCCAAACTGCAACTTAGTTTATATAAGAAAAAAAAAAGTCACAAATGTAACTATTTTAATGACTGCATTTAAAAAAAAAAAAAAACCACTACATGCAACATATAATTTTGTTGCTATCATAATTAAGAGGTATTTACAAGGGCTCTGCCAACCAGAAAACAGAATGTGTTGCTGTGAAATTCCTACGTGCCGTACAGAACAAAATGAACTTGGTCTAAAACCATGCACAGTCTGACCTCGCAAACCCTCACCCATGTGAGCAGTCTCAATGAAATCCTATGAAATCCTTGGGATTACGGGTGTGGAAATATACTTCTCGAGGAAGTAAAAAAAGATAAATTAAAAATCTCATAGTAAGACAGCGTTTAAGTACAGGGAAAGGGAGCAAGGAAAAAAAACAACCAAATGAAATATTAGGAGAACAGAGAAAACCTGGATGAAAATATTTCATTCTGAACAGCCTGTCTCTTTCAAAGCTGTTCTCTGCGTTTCTTTTCAGCCCAGAAACAGGCTCAAGCAGAAAGAAAACATAACACGTACTTGATAAAAAGCAATTTTTAATTTTATCAAATTGATCTGTACAAAAGTTAGCATTGCTTAGTCAGAAGCTAGTGAAGAGAACAGATAAGTAACAGCCAACATCTCTCAAACTTTATACAGAAAAATAGATTGCATAAAAATGAGTTTTCTGTATTTTCCCCCACCCCCACGTCCCCAAAAGGAAATATGCAAAAAAATATTTTTAGAAAAAGAGTAGGAAACATAGAAAAGGTAAAAAGATGATAACCTCTGAAATGTGTTTTTAGATTTACAAAGTTTTTAAAGGCACAAGTTACCATAAAATAGATGGTTATTATATGCTCAGCATACAATGGAAGAAGTAGAAATATATCAATGAAATATTAGTCTAAAACTAAGTACCTAAAAATTTTTTTTAGTGGAGAAGATTTTAGTTTCACAGCTTGATGGATGATATCTGGTCCCTAGAAGCCAAAATCAAAGCAGAAGTTGATAATTTCTCATTAAATTACATCTTCTATAAAGTAGTCCTGGTTCTGAAAGTGTACAAAGACTCTGCAATGCCTTAAATCCAATTTTAGCGCCCGAAAGCAGGTAGCCAGAAAAATCACCTGCTCCTTTTTGCAATCGTTTTAGCCTCCCCATTTAATTAGTAACTTTTCCCCCCCTCGTTATTTTACATTCCCGGTTGAGTTTCCCGTTGGGGACCAGGTCTGCGATGGGCAGATTCGTTCAGGCCCTCTCTCAAACACGACTGCTGCAGCGGTTCAAAACAAAAAAACCCCAAACCCAACGAAAATCTATAGACTCATAACACCATTTTATTGTATCATCTCCACTATTTTTATGCTCCCTCCCCACCCCATCTTTAAAATCTTTTAAAATTCTACTTTTTTGCACAAAATTACTTCATTAATTAAAAGACAAAATAATACAGAACATAAATACATATTTAACAGATTTTAAAAAAAAAAAACAAAACACTTTAAGCTTCCAAAAAACAAAACAAAATGTTAATTACAGCCAAACCTTGCTTAGAAGAACTCTTGACTAAAAAAACAAACACTTCAGACATTTAATTGGTTGGTCCCACCAGACTCGTTTGTTCCCACGAGATTGTTCCACGGAATAGCCGGGTTTTCGGGTTTCATCCGCGTTGGTCCGAGTGAGTTCTTGCCCTCAAGGTTGGTCCGTTCCTCACATTGCAATAGACCCTTAAAGTCTCAAACAGCTTTTTTTTTTTTCTTCCCCCCCTTCCCACCCCCCTGCTCCACTTTTGCACTTGTCAACTTCCACGACGAGTAAGTTCAGTTCAGTCCTCACAGAGGAGTCGAATGGTTTTGTCCTTCATTTACTCAAAAGGAATTGCTGGTCCTTTTCTTTTTTTTTTAATTATTTTTCTAAATTTTTTTTTTAATTGTATTAATTAAAGAAAAATAGAGCTCTGTCCTTTTGGAGAGTTTTGAAGCAAGGGGACATCCAGTCGCAACGAGCAGAGTTCCCAGTGGCTCAGGAGGCACTTCGGAAACTATCACGGCACTCCCACGCTCTTCGTCTTCATTCCTTCATTAGTGCATATGTCGGGGAAGCCCTCGGGGGCTCCGCGCATCCTTTAAGGCCTCGTCAGGGTTGTATAGACCGGCTGGTCCCAGTTAGCGGTGGGGCTGTGGGCCGGCGGGATGGACAAGCCATTGAGGATGGGCGTCGCGTAGGGACGGCGGGAGGAGTGGAAATAGGGATACTGGTAAATGCTGGAGGGGTAGCCGGGGTAGGGGTTGTAGTAGTTGGAGCTCTGGAGGTCCGTGTAGTCGCACTGGGAGCTGGAGAAGGAGGCGGCGGCCGTGGCGGTGGAGGCGGTGGTGGCACACGCCTGGGCACTGTAGGAGCCGTAGTCGGAGTGCGCGGGGGAGCCGTGGGACTGGTCGCTGTAGTGGCTGGGGCTCAGCTGCTCCGTTTTGATGTGCGGCCTTTGCTGGCCCGAGTCGGTGGACGACGGCGACGCCGAGGCCGGGCTTTTGTGAGTCCAGACCTGGTTGGTCCCTCCGGTGCCCGTGGCCGAGTGGGAGTAGGACGCGCCGTAGGAGCCAGCAGCGGCGTTGGGGCCGTGGTCGGCCGGCATGGCGGCGTGGCCGTTGAGCGGCAGGTACTGGTCAAACTCGTGCACGTCGAAGGTCTCCATGTTGTTGATGACCTCGCTGCTCAACTCTGAGATGTCCACGTTGCTGAAGTCGATGTTCTGGCGGCCGCTCTCCACGAGGCGGCGGCCCTCGTGCTTCAGCTCCTGCTTGCTGCCATGGTGGAGGTCGGTTTTGGGGGTGGTGGGTGGGGTGGGTGGCCCGTGGGTCTGGCCTGGGGATGAAGGGACAGTAAGGCTTTAACAAGAGTGCCCGCAAAACAACAGACTCCTTCAAGAAGGATAAAAAAAAAAAAAAATGCACATTTCTGCCGCTTCTTACTGCAAGAGGGGAAGGGGGATTTAAATCTACAGCCCTGTGTGGAAGGTGGCTGATGTCCCCCTGCGACCATGCCCTCGGCTGGGGTAAACTACCCGTGTGGGTGATGGTTCACAGCGGGGAGAAGCCGGGGAGCACGCTGCGTCCATCAGGATAATCTGGGAGATGGCAGGACACGTCCAGCTGCACAAACCCCCCCTCGCCTGGGAAGCAGAACCAGGGGGTGGATGCGGAGGGACCCGCTCAGCCTCTCCCCACAGGCAGCCTGAAGCCAGCCCGGCTGTCCCAGAGGCAGAGAAGCCATCCCGGCAGAGTGGGCCGGGATCCCCAGCCAGGCTGGGCGAGAGCGCAGACGCGTCTGAAGCTGCAGGACGTTCGCAATCCTCCTGGAATCTGTCAACACGCACCCCGTGCCAATTCGCAGTGCTGCCGAGAAGCGGGGAGCTTCGGGGGGAAGCCACATCTCCAGGACCCGCTCCCCCAGGCACTCTTCGCTTGGCCAACAGATTATTAACCCTTATCAGCTCACAATTAATCCCCCCTGCTCCCAGGCGAGCTAAGAAACAGGGGTCCCTGCGCTTTGGGGGTTTCCTATTGCACAGTCAGCTCTATAAGCATTTACTAAAGAAAACCGTGGCCATGTTCACAACGTGGTGCAAAACCACAGCTCTTGGGGCAACGACTCCTGCTTTTGGATGGTCCCAATCCCACTGATATTCATCCGGGGAGCACACGAGCCTGTCCCCACCAGCGGGTTCATGTCCCAAACCAACGCGCCCGGGACCCGCAGATTTTTTTGCCCGCGGAGGCCCTTTACCTGTGTGATCGCCGTGGTGGTGGGAATCGGCCATGCCTCCCAGCCCACTGTCCGCTTTGTAGATCTGCGTGCCCGCGTGGTGGTTGAGCTCGGCTCCGGAGTCGGAGTCGCTCTGCCCGGCTTTTACACTTTTTCTCCTCCGTGGCTGGTATTTATAATCCGGGTGATCCTTTTTGTGCTGGACCCTGAGCCGCTCAGCTTCTTCCACAAAGGGACGTTTCTCATTTTCGCTTAACAAACTGGTTTGGGATGGATTTTTATTTTTTTTTAAATAAGGAGGAGGGAAAAAAAATAATCGAAAATTAATATCTTTTCCTTAGAAGTTTTCAGCCTATTGTCAGGCTCATATCCCCACTTCCCATACACTGATTTGAGCAACCAGAAAGTTAACTACAAAACAAATTGGCCGTGGCAAAAGAAGAGCTAAACTATATTGCAAAACTGCATTAAAATACCAACTATAGAGGCGCAAAAGACACCAATTGCTACAGATATCAACAAGCGGGCAAAACAAAATCCCCTGGCCCCATTTTAAATGCCTTTGCCAAATATTATTCCTATGTTTGTCCTACAAATGCCACCCCCTCACCGCAACAAACTACGCTGCCCATTTCCAGTTTTGTTGGGTGCTTACAAAGAAACTACGAAGGCAACAGCGAGGGGATTATTTCTTTCAAAACTCCCCTGCCCGGACCTCTCTTTGCAAACTCTTGGAGAGTCTCAAACCGCAGCGAGAGCATCGCTGGCCCAAGAAGGTAGGAAAGCTGTAAGTTTGGTACAGCCAGACGCGACTGAATATACCACACGGTAAAACGTGGCTCGTCGCAGAGCCTGGGAAAGCCAAGCGCACTCAGATGTCGCCCAGCAAAAAAAGTTCGCATCGGTGGGCAGCGCTAAGCATGCAAGCACGCAGCTAAGAAGGGAAATCAGCAAGTAGATTAAAATAACTGCTAAAAATCGGCTTGTTTGGTGTTACAGCTTGTTAAGCAGCAAGCAAGCCAGCCAAGACAAAAAACTTTCAGAAAAAAACATTGTAAAAGAAGCAATTTTAAAAAGTCTCAGTCTCCTGGGGATGGGGACATGGGAAACCCCGGCCAGGAGAGGAAAGGGCCCGGGCTGCACATCGCAGTGATGGAGCAGGGACAGCCCACGCGTGACCCAGCGCTGGGGCAGGACCCACCGGCCGAGCCCGCTGCGGCCGCGGGCGCCCAGGCCCCTCCACGGGGGCTTCTTCGGAGCAGGGACCGGCGTGTCCTTCGCACGGTGCCGACACGCTGCTCTGGGGGATTTCTGCACTTCAGTTTGAAACGCTTCAAGAATCCCCCGCGGGCACGGCCGGCCCAAAAAATAAATGAAGATTAAAAAAAATTAAAAAAAAGTGATGGGAAGGGGAATCCAGCCGTGCGCCCCGAGGCAAAGCCCCCGCCGCCTCCCCGCGCAGCCCGCGGGGGTCCCGCCGGTCCAGCCCCGCAGCGAGCGGGGTCCGGAGCCCGGCGCGGAGCGCAGCGGTGCCCCGTGGGGGGGATGCGCGGCGCGGAGCGGAGCCCCGCAGGGGGGATGCGCGGCGCGGGACTCACCGCCAGAGCTTGCCCAGGGTCTTGCTGAGCTCGGCGTTGTGCAGATGCGGGTACTGGTCGGCCAGCTTCCTGCGGGCGGCCTGCGCCCACACCATGAAGGCGTTCATGGGCCGCTTGACGTGCGGCTTGGCCTTGAGCGATCCGTTGCCGCGGACGGGCATCGGCACCAGGCTCCAGTCGTAGCCCTTCAGCACCTGCGAGACGGCGTCGCGGATGCAGGCGGGGAAGCGCTCGTCCACCTCGGCCGCGTCCACCTTGGGGCCGAGCGGTGCGGCGCCGGGCGGGCGCGGGGCGGGCGCGGGGGCGCAGCCCAGACCCTCGGAGCCGGCGGGGGAGAGCGGCGAGTCGGAGTCCGAGTCCACGTGGGACATGGAGCTGGTGGTGCCCGCGGGGCTGCACGGAGCCTCCAGCGCTTTGTCGTGCTCCTCGGTCATGTTGAGCATTGGTGGCTGCGGGAAGGGGGGGGACAGGGGGCGAGGGGTAGAGCCGCCCCGGGGGCGAGGACGGGCCCGGGCGGAGCGGCGGGAGCCGCGCACCCTTCCGCGGGCGCCCGAAGAGCGAGAAAAAGATTTAAAAAATAAAAAAAAATCTAGAAGAATAAAAATAAAAGACACAAAGGCGCGAAAATCCGCCGAAAAACAGAGAACAACCAACGCCAGTCCTGCTGCCGTCCCGTGCCGGCGCCCCGCTCCGCGCCGCTCCGCGCCCCGCGCCCGGCCCGCCGCCGCGCTCCACCTCCAGTGCCGGACGCGGCCCCTGGCGACAAGTCACTTTAAGGGGAGGGCAGGCGGCCCCGCCTCCGGCGCCGCTCCCTATTGGTGGAGAGGAGGGCTCATTTACATAAGGGGCGGGGCGCCCCGCCACCGGCGCCGCGCTGCGCGCCCGCCGCACTCCCGCCGCTCCACGGCCCGGACCCGCCGCCGCCGGGAGGTCCCGCTGCCCGGGGGGCGGCCCGGCCGCGGAAGGGGCCCTTCTGCGGCTTGTGTGGGGTTCCCCCCTACTTTTTGCGCTGCAAATTGTCTGGGGGGCTTCGCCGCACCGCGGTACTGGCGGGGACGCGTTTTATACCCCCGGCGTGCGGAGCGCACCCCCGTCTTGGGAGAGGGGGGGAAGCGAGTGCGGGGCGACCCGGGGCTGCGGGGCTCGGCGGCGGGATGCTGAGCCCTTTTCCAAGCCCCGTGGGACAGGGCTGCCGCGGCGAGGAGGTGCGGAGCGGCGCCGGGACGAGGCGGCAGCAGCCGCTTCCCGAGGCTCCGGTCCGGCGGGACGCACCGGGCGGTCCGTGCCCTGGTGATAGCTGGTTACTTTTTAAGTCCCCCTTTCTGAGGGGGCTTCTGGGGGGCTCGGTGCGTGGCAGAAGCACGGGTGTGTCCCGGTTGCAAGCGGGGCCGGAGCTGCCCGTGTGCCCCTGCAGCTGGTGCAGCCCTCCGGCAGCCGAGCCCCGGTGCCCCGGGGCCGCTGTGCGCTCCCCGCATCCCCGAGCGCATCGTTTCTCCCCGCTCTCTCCAACGGGCAAATAACGGAGGAAAGCGGCGAATTGCTGGAAAGAACCGAAACGAGCCCCTTCGCGCCCCGTCTCGCCTCTCCGCTCTCCCCGCAGCCTTCCCACCTCCGGGCTCGGTCCCGGGCACCGGGGAACCTCCCCGGGAGGGCAGAGCGGGGCTACCCTGGCCGCGTCCCGCCCGACACCGGCGGCTTTGCACCGTCCGCAGGAGGATGCGGTACCTCGGGGTGAGCTTTTGGGTCGGGGGGGGGGGTCGGTTTGCCCGCAAAAATCTCCCCCCCGTCAGCTCCGGATGCGGGAGAGCCCGGTGCGGGGCTGCGCGGCTCCTCCGCAAAATCCCCCTTTTAAAAAGATGTGCCTGCTCGAGCCGGAGGGCTGCCCCGCTCCAAGCCAGCCCTGGTTTTGCAGCATTTATTTGGAGCATTTGATTCCAATTATCCGCGGAATCCAGCCTTCTAATTGCGACTGGAAAAAAAAGCAACTCCCCAAATTCCAGTTTTATCCGCTGCTTCCCCCCAGCCCCGCTACCCCCCGGAAAAAGAGGGTCAAGTACAAGATTTAGGGGGGAAAAAACAGAAATTGTGCGAGTACTCCAAGCATTCCAGCATTTAAAAAGTAACAGGAACGTGGGGGTTTTGAGAGCATTTTGTTTAATTACTGTGATGTGTAATCACCTTGAAATAAAGCCTATGCGTTGAATTTAAATACACCACCAGTTAAATGTGCCTGAATGTCCCCGTGCCTTCTATGTGAAGATGAATATATCCCGCTACAGTGCAAACTGAGATTTTATTTTATTTAAAAATTCTCTCATTTCCTTATTAGTAATTTCTCAAGATTCCAGCTTTCAGTTTGCAGAGTCACAAAGTGAGTTACTTTGGACAAAGTTGTTTTTGAATATAATTTTACAAAGTGTCTTTTAAAAAAATACTGTCTTTAAGGTTTAAGGCGTACTATATATGTTGAACTTGCAAGTGAGGATTAATTGAACTTCTCTTCCAGGGCCCAATCCAAAGCTTAATGAGACTGTGGAAGAGTTTCTGCTTCCCTGGGCTTTGCACCGGTGGCTTTGCTGTGCTCTTGGACACTTGGCAAAACTTTTTTTTTTGCCTTGTGTGACATATAATTAACAGACATTTCTAGAATGCCTGTCTCTGGGTTCTCATAGCTCTTTAATAAGTTTACCTTACTGAAATTCTGTGAGTCGGGTAAATTGTATTTCATCCGTTTTAGAGGTGACTGAGTCGAAGCAATAATCACTTTTTTTTTATAAAATATTGAAATCCATCTTTTTAAATCCATCTTTTCAAAGACAGCCTCTCCTGTGGAGCACCTTCGTCGGAAGATTCGAACCTCATTGCGTGGCTGAGGCTGGGAAGGGATTTGTGGGACACTTGGAGCTTTGGGGCGAGCCCACGGAGGTAGGAGTGAAAACAAGAGCCCCTGTTTTCTGTTCCCCGCCTTCAACTACAAGTCAAAATCCTGCAAAAGAAGCCCCCCAGGACAGCAGGAATTAGACATTGGTTTTCTCCCCCCTTGCAAGCTGCTGCCTTTCAGGGCTCCCCAGCTCTGCCCGAGGCAGGGAATTGCATTTCCTCTTTGAATTCCTCTTTAGCCAATGCAGGTAGAAGGAGAAGGACAACTTTTGGTAGTTGCTTCCTTTTACTCCAGAGATGGGCACGGGGAAGCAGTAGTGCCTGGAACCCAGAGCAGGGTACGTGCCCTGCTTCATGTCTGGTTTTGTGATCTTGCACAAACCATTTCATGTCTCTGAGCATCAGTTCTCAGCTGAGCGGGCGGAGGGAGCAGCGTTGCCCTGCCTCACAGACCCATCAGAGCTGGGCAGGGCTGCGAGAAGCTGAGATGACACAGGGAGAGGAGGGAGCTGGAGCACCTGAGAAACAGCATCAGCTCCGATTTCCTGAGAAATTCACTCATCCGTGAAATGGAATGAGATTATGCTGGGACAACAAGTGGGTTCAAGTGGCATCGTTTATCTTACGGGGTCTCATGTTCAAATTGTGTATGACAAAGTACCAGTGATGTTTGCACAGGGATGGGCAAATGATGGAGCTGCAGGGCAGGTCTTGCAGTGATCCCACAGGATGTGTCATCTAGACCTGGCCCAACGCTTCTCTGTTCAACCCAGCCTGCTGCGAGGTGGGCCCTGACATCAGGATTTCCAGGAAAAGGGTGCAGATCTGGGGGGGAAGAACCGAGATTCCCCTTGCCCAATGGAGCCTTAAAGAGTGCACCCAAGTGGGGTACATTTAGAGAGGATTTGGTGGAACAAAGAGCAGGCACAGCAGAGGTCCACCAGCTGCCTCTCGATGTTGGTAATACTGCTTCACTTTCTTTAGTCTGACAGTCTCCAATGAAGTTCCTGGCCAGCTCACACCAGCGTTGCTGGGGATCAGGCACTACATACAAGGTCTGCATGCTTGGCTCCATCACATTGTCACCTGGGAACCCTCAGAATCCCCATGGGACGGAGGTGGCTTGAGGTCCCCTCCTGGTTCCTCTCTGCCATACCTATTTGTGATGCAGGAATAAGTGTGTGTGTGCCTTGGCTTCAGAGCATTCAGAGCTCCATTAATGTCAGGAAGGAAAAATTTCATCTTCAGTAGAAGGGAGGGAAGGCATTTTCAGAGCATGAGAGCACACGGGAACCACTGCAGACGATGGGATACGCTCTACAACGCGCACATGTACTGCACTCCTTCCCTGGCTGGGGGGAGGCCCAGCCCAAAGGTGGGCTCTATTGCTTCATCTGACCAAGTGGTAAAGTTATCATTTTTCAAAAATTGGCTACCTTTGAACAGCGAGCAGATTTTACATGGGAATTTCAAAGAGCAAATAGAAAGAGCCTTACAGGGGAAGAAAAAACAACCCCTGATCAGATAAGAGTAACCTATGCGTCGTGTTAAAATAAGCCTCTGACATCTGCAGGATTAATGTTCTGCCCAGAGGATACAGCCCTTCAGCGGCAGCTCGGAGATTGCTGTGAAACGATGTTCAATCCTTTTCAGGAAAGCTCCCGATATCTGAAAAGAAAGGAAAAAAAGACCTGTGGTAACTTTCAACTAGTTTCAATTAAAATAACAGCAGAAGAGCTGAAAAGTTTTGCTCTCAAGATGAACTGCAGTGGTGGGTCCGGTCCTACACTGTGTGCTTGTGAAGGCTCCAGCGCACAACCGGTGCCTGCTTGTGCCATTTTAAGATTAAATTTATATTGCTTGGCTGCTTGCAGATCAGTTTAGGTCCAAAATTTGTCCTCTCTTCACGCAACATGAGCCTTGCTGCTCTGAACAATTCAGGAGTAAAAGGGACACAACCTTTTGGCAAATTTAATTAACACTTGGGGTATTTAGTCCTCGGCATTTCCACAGCTCTCACCACCGTGCTTAGCTGTGCTCTCGAAACTCTTGTTTTCACTTGCACAGCAGGAGTGAAAAATTACTGTGTGCTATCATGAAAGTCCCCGTATGCTCCGACCACAGCAAGAACAAGTTTTTATTACACAGCCTCATCCAAAGCCCATCATTAGAGGTGTTTCCATGGATTGTGAAGAGTTGGGGACTCAAGGCTCCCATCACAATGAGTCAATGCAAACTTGCACCCCTTGCACAGCTGCTGCAGTCTGAGAACAGGGGGGAAAGAGAGGGGCTTAAATACTAGTTTAATATTAGTTTTTACTGTGTTAATGGGGTGTTTAGCTCCAGCATCCCTCCTTTTTCTGGACAGGAACAGTTTGGCAGCTGCAGGGCGAACAATGGACACCATGTCCCCCAGCAGCTCTTTTCCAACCCATGAACATTTACCTGGCATTGATACAAGAAACTCTGCACACCTGCACTGGGCAGGACTCCACTGACCTCTCTCCTGCCTGAAATGCAAGTGCAGAGGAGTGCATGGGATCCCTAAGCCCTTTTCTAGGTTTCATCATGGCAGCAGATACTGGAGAAAAAGGACATTTATTTTCAGAAAGCTTTGACTTCAGTGTGAGTCAAAGGCAGTGACGGCCTCGTGAAAATCTTTACATTTCGCCTGGTATGGAATTTCTGCTAAAGTAAAATAAAGTAGCCCTTATTAACAAATAAACATAATTTTTAATGTTTATTAATTTTTAAATTTTCCAGTGGAAAAAAGTTAACTAGTGGCTTGTTCTGTGTTTTTGTCTTGCAACTTTTCCAGCCTGAGGCTGCACCTCGTGGTGCTGCCAGCCGAGGACCCAGAGGGGAAAGCAATTACAAACCCAAAAGCGACAGCCTTCTGTTTTGGTCCCAGAAAACATGCATGCGTGAAGCCTAAAACCAGTAGAAAAGAAAAGATATGTCCATGTGTTATTTCTGTTCAAACAGTCTAAGATACCACCAACAAAACAAAATTTGCTGTAGTGGGATCAACAACTCATGTTTGTGTTACTCGTTAAAGGCCAGGTGAGACACT
Source organism: Nyctibius grandis (assembly GCF_013368605.1). Classification (NCBI taxonomy): domain Eukaryota; kingdom Metazoa; phylum Chordata; class Aves; order Nyctibiiformes; family Nyctibiidae; genus Nyctibius; species Nyctibius grandis. Next base: position 97,968,580 of record NC_090695.1, read on the forward strand.
GGCAAAAGATCTCTTCTTTCTTCCTGCACAGCACAGGCTGGATGGCATCTTTTCAAAATAATGGAGAAGCACAATTCTATTAATTATGGTTACAGGAATTATTAATTGTTTGTCCTAAGGTACTGCTTAGGAATCCCTCTTCTGAATCAGCACCCCCTCGTTATAGATGCTGTACAAATACAGGAGAAAAAAAGGTAATTCTTCCTCTGAAAATCCTTTTCAGCTTTAATTCTGCTAACCCTGGAGTGAAAGATCAGATTTCCACAGGGAAGGATCAGGGATTTTAATGGAAAAAATATTACTGCTGGAAAAATCTTAGCTAGTAGAAGGAAGCTCCCAAACTCTTTGCGAGATCCCCACCTCCCATTTACCAAACGCAGCTGAATGCTCAGCGGGATTGTGTATGACTGCATTATACACCACTGAATGTATGTTTTCTTTAGAGGAGTCCCCAAATGTTAATGCTTCTTTACAAAATAGTTATTTCTGCGCACATTCACTTTCTCTGTTTTATTTAAACCCAATTCCTGGCAGCCAGAGGGACGAAAGACTAGACCTGAATGAACACAGAGTAATGTAGGGTGCCAGGGACAGCAGGGTTGAGGTGCTGGTGGGGACAGCTGCTGGGTGCTGTGACAGTAAATGCTTGTTTCTCTGTCACTTTTGCAGCTGTTTGGAACACAGCAAAATAGGGTCGGGCGGGGGGACGTGGCGGCGCGCGTTTTGTTGAATGAAGATCAGCATCAATGATGCCTCAGCGCCTGCCCGCCGGCCTGACATTTATGAATCGCTTTCCCTTTGAGACTTTAAGGCTCAGAGCCTTGCTCTTAAATATCTTGTTTGCGTTACTTGCTTGGTTTTGACATTGTTTTCTTTTCTAATGCCTTACTTTGAAAAGAGGGAACGTGAGGGAAAATCGCGATGTGAAAATAACAGCTAACATAAGTGAGGAGAAAACCCCACACAGATGACAGTCCGCACAAAGCCGTGTGCCAGCACAAACTCAGAACAGAGAGGAGGACATTTAATGTTTTAATCTACTGTTTTACCGTGCATTTTCCTTTATAGCTTGATCCATCTTCCCGTAAAGCTAAAGGAAAGTCTTCCATTGCCTTTTATGAGGGTTGGATTGGTCCCTTAGAGTAGAAAACATTTTTACGCCATTTAATAGACTTAAAACTTTGCAGCTCATGTTGTTGCAAGGCACTATTGTACATGATGTCCCCCGAGCTTGGGTCAGCTGAGTTTGGTGTTCGTTCCCACTACCGTCCCAACCTGCGCATCTGGCAGATCTCATGATCTCAACGATCTTCGGCAATGAATACCGACCCAGTTCAGTGTTCCCTTCCCAACTCCAATCATTCCTTTTTTTTCCCCCTAAATCTTTAGCCCAAACCCTCTGCTTTTCCTCAGTAATTTCCTCAATTATCCAGTTTGTTTTACAGACATTTCCATTTAATGTGGTATTTGCTGTAAAAGTTTCATAAAGACCCCACAAAGGAAACCATTAGCGTACATCTATTTAAATTTATCTAGCCAAACCTCGTGGCTAATCCAAAGGGAGAGCGAAACTGCAGTATACCGGAGGCCTTTAACAAATAGCTTATTTTTCTTTCCCTATACAATGCACCATTATGTAGGTTTTTTTCTAAGGGGAACAATGCAAGCAGCAGTGATGGGAAACTGGAAAAACAAAAGAGGCATTTAGAAGGGACCGGTTTACAGTCTGAAAAGCATTGAATAACGTTACACCTGATAACAGATACTTTCTCAGAGACCTTCGAGCGGTTTAGCACGGCGGTATTTACTGAAGTGGGATACACGACGCACGTCTAAACTCATCGATGGCTGCCCAGGCCGCTTTATTAAAGTGGTTTTGCTAAAAACCAGTATTTATGAACTCAACACGGAGACAAGGGCTTGACAGCCATGAGTATACGAAGGAGAAATCACAGCAGCCTTGGAAGCGGCAGATGTTGAAGGCCTGAGGAATTTAATGCAACGTTTTTCCCCAGGGCCGGAGCCCAGGCGCGGCGGGGCGAGCTGAGGGGGCTGCGGCGCGCAGAGGGCCCTGGCCTCCTTGGGCGGGAGGTGGACAAAGGGGTTTGGGGCCAACTCTTTCCCTTTCTTTCCCTTTTCTTTTAACTTTGCACTTTCTCGCCGTTTTTCAAAGGTCGCTCCCCGGGCTCGGGTCGTACCAACGCCATTTTTCCACAGAAACCCCCACCCGGGCCCGGCTGTAGTGACAAGGCCGCCCCGGGGCAGCCCCGCAGCAGCCGCAGGCCCGGTGCTGAGCCCCGGCCGCCGCCGCCCTCACGGCCCGGCCCTGCAGCCCGCGGCGCGGCGGGGGCGGGCCGGCCGCACGCATGCTCGCTGCGGGCTCCGACATGGCGGCGCCCAGCGCGGCGCTGAGGCGGAGGCGGGCGGCGGCGGGTGACGGCAGCCCCGGTGCCCCGGAGCGGGCTGTGGCGGGGCCGGTGGGCAGCGGGGCTGTGCCGCTGCCGCCGGGCACTTTCTGGCTGACCCGCATCGTGCTGCTGCGCTCCATAGCACTGCTTTACTGTGAGTCTCCGGCGCTGCCCCGCGCCGCTTTCTCTCTCCGCTGCCCGGGGAGCGGGTGGGGGTCCGGCCCGGCGGAGCCCCGGGCTGCTGGGGGCGGCGGGGCTTGTCGCCCCATGAAGTCCTGCGGTTGCCCCATCCCTCATGGCCTTCCCTGCTGCAAAGCCTCAGGTGGGGCAGGCGGGACCCCGGCCGCGGGGAAGGCGTGAGCCCCCGGGTGCCCCGACGGCCGGTGCTCGCCCTCGCATGGGGGCCATGCCGGTGCCGCGGTGGGAGAGGCCCGTGACCGGCTTAACTATTCGGTGGTGAATTTCTGTTTGCAGAGTGCGTGGCTGTCCCCAGTTTCGGGGTCTGGGCCTGTCCTGGGTTTGCAGGGATAAAATTTATAGAATCACTTTTTGGTTACACTTTTTTCCAGTTTGTGGCCAGCTGTGGGGTGGTGATCAAGGCCATCAGCAGTTAAATCCAGGGCAGCTGTCCCAGGCTGCCCACAGGTGTGTTCTATAGCATTAACGTCACGTTCGCTATAAATGGGAAAGCTTGTGGGGAGGGGGGAGGATCTTTGTTCTGCTCTTTTCTCTCTCTTCTCAACGGTTGTGGTCCCTGGAGGAACTTGCCACCGCTCTATGGGTTGAGTATTACTTTGTGTTTTTTGTATTAGTATTGATATTTGTTTTCTTATTTTATTAAATCTGTTTAAATTTCAACTCACTATTCTCCCTCCTTTTCCCAATTCCCTTTCTTAGCTGGGGAAGGGTCTTGGGTGATAGAACAACAGGTTATTGTTTGGCCCTGGGTGTGGGCTAAAGGGAGACAGGGCCCCATCCTGTCATGGCAGGGATGCGGCAATTGCACTGAGGAGCCCTGCCAGCCTTTTACCAAAGTACGGCTTAATTTTGGGTGTTGGGGGTACGTGTTTGCATATGCAAAGCTCGAGGGGATGAATAAGATGTGAAATGGGAAGAGCCTCTTGTTTTCAACTCTTGCTTTGTTGGTGGGACAGAAACCCAGCAGTTGGTGGCTGGGACGGTGTTGGGTGATGTTGGGGCTCCCGCGTTGGTGGAGCTGGAAGGACAGTTTGCTCGCACCGTGGGGCTGGTACCTGTCGTCAGAGCTGGTAGTCCTTTTTCTTCAAGGTAGATGTTGTGAGCTAACTGTGCCAGAAGCTCCTCGTCTTACGCAGAAGGAGGTCTTTAGCATCTTAAGTAGGACTGAAGAGAGATGATGCCCTTGGGTGCCAACACTACCAGTCACAACCTAGAATTGACGTGACCTTAATGGTTAATGTTGAAACTGGTTTCTGTCCTCAGCTGTGCTTGTTTGGCTCTCGCTTTGGCAAGGAATGCCGAAAGCCGTGCTCGGAGCCCACTAGTGTTCCACTTAAAAATATTCACAGTGAAACCTAAACTGACATGTAACACGCTATGTTACAAATTCTAAACTTGCCCCAGATTTGTCCACAAAATCGTTAGGATTTGTAGGCTGCCAGCCTGCTTGGATTATTTTGCATCAAACCACGCAGAAGTTGTAGTTTTGTATGGTTTTGACACGTGCTCTGTTTCTAGTTTGGTTTCAGCTCTCGGTGAAATGCGGGGTTATGACTCTTTCAGTCAAAATGAAAGCGATTCCGATATTCCCCTGTGTGTAAATCCAGACTGCCGAGTTTCCCGTAGCTCGGTTTGCAGTTTCTTTATGAAAAACTGATTAGTGTTCTGTGCTGCGCGTTCGGTGGAGGCTGCTGCTTTCTGATTGTGGATTTGGGGTTATAAATATGCCACATCTGGGACAAAAAGCTGTCCCAGGGGGTGGTGGTGTGTTCGATGGAGAGGTGGTGGCTGGAGGGGTGGGAGTTGGTAAGGGGGTGATGAAGCAGAGGAGGGTGAAGAGCAAATTAAATGAATGGGACCTTCTGGTGAGTGGGAGACCTGATTCGGGACAACTAGAGCAGTAAAAGGTGAGGAGCAAGTATCCCATTCAGGGTCAGGTGTGTTACAGCATGGAAATGGTTGAAACCTATGAGCTGCAGGGGGAAAGGGACAGAGAGTGTTTGTAAGCCAGAGGATGAAGCCGAGATGGCAGTCTGGTAAGTTTTCATTGAGTGGGATCACAGAAAATAGGGGGAAGACCTGGATTTGGTGCTTTACGAAAGAGGAGAGGGGAGTGGGAATGCCTGGGAGTGGCAGAAGCGGGGAGGAGACCTGTTCTGGTTTTGCTGGGATGAAATAATAGAATCAATTTTCTGTTACATTTTGTTTCAGTTTGTGGCCAGCCATGGTATGGTGATCAGAGCCATTAGCAGTGAAACCCAGGGCAGCTGAGCCAGGCTGGCCCACAGGTGTATTTTATAACATAAACATCATGTTTGTTATAAATTGGAAAGTTTACTGGGGATGGCTGGGGGCTCTTTTTGCTCTGGTCTTCTCTTCTCTCTCTCCCCTCAATGGTTGCCATCCCTGGAGAGTTTCACTACTACAGTATAGGCTAAGTATAACTGTGTATTTTCTATTAACATTAGTATTGATATTGTTTTTTTTATTTTATTAAATATGTTTAAATTTCAACCCACGAATATCCCTACTTTTCCCAATTCCCTTTCTCGACTGAGAAAGGGTCTTAAATAATAAAACAACTGGTTATTGTTTAGCCTTGGGTGTGGGATAAACAAGAACAAGACCCCAAAATGCTTTTGCAGTCTGGAGTGAGGAAACCTTTTTGAGAGGTAGCCTCAGAGGAAAGGATTTGGGTACCAGAGCTGGAAGGAACAGGGTGAGAGGATGGCTCTGTCCTTTGTAATGGAGGTGCAAGAAAGGAAAAGTTTATCTGCTCATTATGCAACTTCAGCCTGAGTGCGATCAGGTAACAGTGATTTCTGCTGTTTATTTTGGTTGAGGAACAGCCAAAACAACCCAAAGCCAAAAACCTGGGCCAGATTTGAGACAGGTCAAAACAAACCTTGCAGCAGTGTTGGGGCTCCAGTGCTGATCCCGGCGCAGGGGAGACGCTGTGCAGCCTACAACCGAGGCACTCGTGGGGTGGAAACTAATTGGTGTGTCTGGGATGGAGAGATCGTGAACAGGCAGATTCCTCTGTCAAAGGCTGCAAAACCCTGACACGGCTGTTGGGGTGGGATGCTCTCGAGGGAAGGTGGGTTGCCTTTTGATCTCTTCTGAGAGCCTGGGTTTAGAAACAGCAGAAAACGATTTAAAGCCTCTGTGCCAAGCTGCTCTTCCAAGCTCTTTTATGAAGACGGAATCATTTACTCTGACAGATTATTTTTTTTCCTAGACACGGCGATTCTGCACACTCCGAGTCTCAGACTTGCTGAGGAAACGGTTGATGCCGTTGTGACAGTTTGACATTCCTCAGTCGTGGGATGTTTTTCCCCTTTCTTTCATTTCACCCTTTTAATCGTAACCCTTTCATTCCTGCTGAGTTAAGCAACAAATCCTTTGTGGGGGACCTTGTGTTAAAGTACCAGGGAAGTGGTACCCTCCTGATCATTGTAGCTCCTGCCTGTTAGTGCAGCTGTGTGAGCTGAAAGCCTGTTCTCCCTCCTAGGTGGAAAGGGAGGGGTGGGAGAGTGAAGGACCCTGTGGATGGGATGGAGATTTGGGGAAACATGATTTGGGGTGTATAGTGATGCTGAGGTGAGGGGCAGAATCACTAAGCATGATCTGGGGCCCTGTCACCTCCTTCCTGCCCCCCACTCCACTCTTGAGAGGCTGTTCTATTGCCTGATGTGAGCTGGGGAGATGCTTTCCCTTTGGATCTCCTCCTGTGGAAGGAGGACAGGCAGAGCAAGGCAAGTGTGAAGTGTCCTTCTGGGTGCCCTCCCTTCTCCCCCACCCCCTTTGGTTATTACAGCTCTCCTTTTTTTGAAGGGGCTTTCCAGAAGCAGCCAGAGCCTGGGAAGTCCCTGGCAAAGCAGCTGGTGTCTGAGAGGCAGGTTAGAGATGGGAAGGTGGGAAAGGATCTGATGATTCGTGGAGGTCAGAGACCAAAACCACCTGCTGCTTGCAGGAATGGGAAGGAAGGGGAAAATGGATCTAAGCTGAAAGTGCTCAGTGAGGTTTGCTCTGTGCAGCGGGGCTGTGCCGGTGGGGTCCTCCCAGCTGAGCACTAAGGTAAATGAAACGCCTGTCTGTGCGATTCTGGTTTTAATAGTAGCTAGCACTGCGCACTTGTAAAGTAGGTGACACTTAAATTCTTATAACTGACAGCCCTCAGAGACATTTTCACATCTGGGACCTCTTTCTCCGCTTCCCCAAGTAAGTGTGGGCAGACCCAGTGGTAAAACCCTTCTGGAGGAGGAGAGGGTGAAGTAACACAGAATCCAGCCCTGAACACTGAGGAAGAGAACAGTTACGTAGGTCTTACCCTGTGCTCTGCTGCCCAAACCACTCTCTCTTTCTGTAGAGGCATCTTTTTTAGTGCTGGTGTGCCAACTAAAGAGATTTGCCTCGCCGATTTCCACCATTGCAACCTGTCCCTGAGTGGCTAATTGCAATCTCTAATACAGTAATTCGTGGGACAGGGAGGCTTGGAGAAATGGCATTTTGAGATTTGAAGGTTTTCTGTCCTGGTCTTGCACTGTGTGTTTGTTCTTTACGGCAGGGATTGACAGTTTGTAAATACAGAAAGTCTTTGAGGTCTTGTTGGAAGTGCTGTTACAGGTAAATAGCTGGTCCCAGAGCTCTTGAAAATAAATGTGCATTATTTGCTCCCTTCACCCTCCTCCTAAATCATTGATAAGTGCCCTTTTTGGATGATTACTATCATCAGATTCCAGCTGTAGAAGTTTAAGTAATTAGATACCACCCTTCCCAATTTCAGCCAGGCTCTGTGGAGTGCTTTGAAATAAAAGCTATTCTTGAAATCCAGTTTATCTTCCTTCTCCTTGTGTATTGTTTAGTAGTAGTATTTTTTCCCCCAGAGTCAGAGCTACGGGAGGTTCATGCTACTTCCTAATTCTGAAATCTAAAGCCTTCTCAGGGGGGTTTGCCTTCCTGCAGGTTCCTCGCTCTCTCCGGTGTCCTTCCTCCTCTCTTTCTCTCTGCCACCTCCTCTGCTTTCCCCCTTCTCTTCCCTCAGTTATATTAAAAGGCTCCCAGTAGCTTTCAGCTTGCCTAGGCAGGATTATAGTACATCTTCTGACACTTTTTCTCCCCTGGAAGGTTTTATTTCAGCACGGTGGTTGTTAGCAAGTCCGTACAACAAGGGCAGTGTGTTACCACGGTATCCTCCTAGCAAGCCACATGCCCCCCTTTTAACTCTGCACGGAAGAGCTGTGTAAGTGAGACAGAATTACGTTTGGTCCTGAACAAAGCACTTTCACTGTGGGGAGAGAAATTCATAGCAAGCAGTGGTAGTTTCAGGGAAATAATAACAAGAACTAAGAAGGAGAGAATCTATCTCCCAGCCTGCTGCTTGCCCAGAGCTGGTGTGGAGCAGAGGGACCTTCTCAGGGCATCCTCCAGCTGCAGGCTGGACTTGCCGCTGGTGTGGTTTTGAACAACTTGTATCCTATGGGGGAGATTTTTAGCAGTGCTACAGCCCAGCCTTTTCTGTTTGCTCTCACATTATTTCAAACAAAGAGGGAAGGGGGAGATAAGCGCTTAAAAAGCCTCCAAAGCAACCACCCCAAAGCCTGTAGCTTCGCTGGGAATGGCAATAAAAGGTGTTAAGAACTGGCTACTTTGTTGTGTGTTTGTTTGTGGCTGTAGGTTTGCCTGATGAAGAGGGGGTGGTTGGTTTCACTCTGGTGTTGTTGCTTCTGTGTTGCAAAACTTTGCAGGGGAATTTATCAATTGAAAACTTACTTGATTAATTTCTCTGATAATAATGAAAAGACCACGCATGTTCTCCCCCTTCGTCTTTTCAGTAGTACCACCTCAGCTTGCCAGCATCCAGCACAGGGCCTTTTTTAATGCCTTGTTGGGTCAAAGGTGTGTTTGATGTATGGCTCCACGCAGATTTTTTTGTGTGTGTGCAAAATGTAGTTTGGTTTTCATGCAAAGCTCAGTGCTCTTGGTTCATTTCTTCTTGTGGTTTGGGCTTTAAGTAAAAGTCAAGACTTCTTTTAATGGGGAAGAGAGAAAGCCATATGACCGGAAAGTTTTGGATTTCACATCTTTAAATCTTTACAGAGCATGAAGAATGGGATTCTCTCATTCTGCTACCATGACAGGCTGAACCTGGACCAGGGGAAAGGAACTAAGGTGACAGGGCGATATGGATAGACCAAATAATTTAAGACGGGTGGCTCTTGTGTTGCATGCTTGGGTTGTGTTTATTGGTAGCATGTGGGTTTGAACAAGGAACGCGTTCAGTTTGGGGGGAGAGAGGAGGCTGGGAGGGGAAGGAGAAGGTGGAGGGGGGAGAGTTAATGGAAAAGTACAGTAAAGCACCTTCTGAGGTGAGAATAAGTAGTGAAGGTCTATTAGCAGTTGATGACAATTGACATGTATTACTTATGTAAAGATCAGCTCGCAGCAGGTAGAGGAGCGTGCTCCCATGTGAGCTGTCAAAGGCTCCGTCTGCCTCCCGAGTGGGAGGGAGCATGGGAGTCGCTGAGGCTGAGTTTTTTCAATCTGCAAAGGAGCGAATAGTCTGAAGAAGAATGGCAGAGTGCTTCAGGTGGAACAGAGGACACTGGCATGGGCTGAAGGTACCCAGATCCAGGAAGCATTGCTAAAAAGTCCAGGCAGTGAGCAGCCACAGGAGCGATGGGGTTTTATGCTGGGTCCAGAGGTGTGCAGAGCTGTGCTGGGAGTCTGCAGGGGATGTCCCCGGGTTAGGAGCCCAGCCATGGCCTCACATCATTCCCACCCACGATGCCGGACAGGATAGCTATGGGCAAACATCAGCTTCTGCATCCTGGTCAGCAAGGTGTATTCTGAACTCTGAAAAGCGCCCTTCTCAGTTAGGCTCTCGTTTTGTAAGGTGATACCAGAAAGTGAGCGTCACTCTGAGGGGTTTGGCCTGCTCAAGGGGCTGGGAGGAGTGGGTGGCTCTGGATCAGGCCCTGTGTCAGCCTGCTGCATCCTGGGGGAGTCTGCCGTGGACTCCTCGGTGCGGTACGTGCCTGAGCTGGAGGCAGCTCGGCTGCCGGTGGAGGGAAGCTGCCTGGTGTGTAGGAATGCCGGTGTTTGTGCTGTTCTTGAAGGAAAAATAAACCCTGAACTGACAGGAGACGCTGATGAATGCATTGCCCAAAGTTTGCAAATCTGGGAGTGGGGTTTGCTGAGGCGGCTTCTCCTGAGCGGGCTGCAGAGCCTTGCAGCTCTGTTGGTGATGGAGATGATGCCCGCTTGCCTGGCATTGTGGTGCTCAGTGGCTGCCGGTTCAGGCTGCCTTCTGCCATTCCAGCATCTCTTTGGGTAAGACCCTTCTCTCTTTGCTGCCGGAGATCAGAACATCCCTGGGCTGGCATGAGCCCTGCAGACACCCAAGAGCGCAGCGTTACAGAGCGTTTGGAGAGGCTGAGGCAGATACAGTGCCGTTGCTTGAGCAGACTCCATCCGTGTCTTGGTCCCTGGGGTGTGGTTGAACCCAGCGTGCTCTGTAGGTGGGTCCCCCCAGCATCAGCTGACGTACTAACTGGTGAGCTCTGGTTCATGTGACAGAACTGCTCTGCCACCCTCTTGCCAGGAAGAAGCTACAGGACAAACAAGTCATTAACCTTGCCCCATGCCCCAGCAGTGCAGCGAGTGTGCCAGCCAGTGCCCAAGGTGGAAGCAAACTTGTTTTACCATGTTTACTTGGAGGGAGTGGGAAGATGGAGAGTGGAAAACCCCCAAATCCGAGGCCAAAGGGAGAGAAGTTTCAGAACAGGGGTTAAGGAAGAGGAAGAAAAGCACGGGCTTGGGGGGCAAAAGGGACTTTTTTCCCCTCCTTGACTAAGCCAAGATCAAAGGGAAGGTTCCTGGAGAAGGGAGCAGGGTCTGTGCTACAGTCAATTTAAGGATACAGTTTCTCCAGAGGAGTTCAGGGAGAGGAAGCAATGACAAGCTGATAAATAACTTCCCTTTTTTTCCCCTGGATCTGTGTTGCTGAAATCCTTTGCAGAATCTGTCTTTAGTTTCAACTATTGCACGTGTCTGGTAACGTGGGAACTGCTGCCTATGGGGTGAAGCCTCTCCAAGGCTTAGCTGGTGCCTTGGGAGAGTAGGTCTGGACGATTTGGTGGTGGGGTTTGAGAAGCGGGTGCTGCCTAAGGGATGTGCCCTTCGAAGGTGCTCCAAAAGATGCTGGAGATGAGTGGAGAGGGAGCACGATGCGAGACAGCATCTCTGCTTGGGGAGTGTCCAGGAGAGGGAGCTGGATCCGGGACGGAGCAGCAGGTCTAGGAAACGTGCACACGTGTGAGCGATAAATGGGGCTCATCGGAGGGTGATGGATCGAAACGTAGGTGGGACGGTCAGGATTGGGTTTGGGTTAGGTGAGTTCTTCATCAAATTAGGGCTGTTGCTGATGGGATTTAGCTGTGAAATCATAATATGTGAAATACCAGCAGTGCAGCATCTTGTGAGAAATCGGTGCTCTGGTAGAAAACCAGTTTGGAGCCCAAACTGGGCGATCTTCAGATGCGCAGTCCATGCCGACCCAGAGTGCAGTCTTTGCTGCTGTACAGTATTTTGTACATACAATGTGTACTTTTCTGCAATTGCTATAGTTTGTTTTCCCTAATTTACCCTTTCCCTGTTTATCTTGCATACTGTGCAGGGGTCTAATTTAGATTTTTTTTTTTTAGAAAAAAACCTGCTTAGCAGTTATGGGTTGGGGCAGCAATTTCTGTAGCATTTAGAGGTGAATTTGATTAACACTTTTGGAAAACTGTGCAGCAATTTGCAGTTCTAATCAAGGGAAATCAAGCCAGGGAGTTTTAAGGCAGAGTTGGTCTTTATTTTTTTTTTAAAACCGAAAATGAAGATATTAAGTTGTCTGAGGCTCAGCAGCATTATAATTCTGCCTGTTTCATGTGTCAGGCTTTCTGATTACACAGTTGTGCCGAACAGAGTGTTGGTAGAAAAATATGAATACTCTAAAATATAAAACATTTAATTTGTGGTCCAGAGCTGATTGTTTAGTGTTGCGATCAGTTTTTGCTCTTGTCCCTCCATGTCCATAATTGTGTAAAATATTCTGCTTGTCTTTTATTAGCTTGTAAAATCCTTCACTGTGTATAAAAGATGGATGGAATGAGATGCAACCAATTAAACTCCCAGGTTTATTGTGTTAGCACCGTGATTCAGGATCTGTTGAAATAAATGGGAACCCTCCCAGTGACCTCAGATCTGTGCTGGGTTTGAATTCTAGTGGTTTTTCAAATGAGAACAAAATACACGGCGTGTGCAAAGAGATGGAGTGAGTGTTCAGTGGATTAATTGAAATCCCCTGGAGACCTTTGTGTGTGTCTGGGGGGAACGGGACATTTATTTTTATTCCCTGGGGCTGCACACTTTTGCTAGTTGAACTTCAAAGAAACGGGAATCCAGAGCTGAACTCGGGGTATGATTTCACATAGACTTTCCACCAGTGTTCCCAGTGAGAGACACCAACCAGATGAACACCAGAATTCTTGTTTGCAGAATGACAGTATTCAGATAAGGAAGGAAACAGATTTGATCATTAACTAAAGAGGATTGGGGGGAAACAAATCGGCCTTTTGCAAGACCTCTGGTATTGCAGCCTGTTACATGGCTGGTGTTTGGATAATGTTTGAAAGATGGGCAAGTGAGCTGCTGGGAGCAACATGGATGGAGCTAATCAGGAAATGTTGGCCTTCGTAATTTTTTTTCTGAGAAATGGAGATTACTGCAGTTACAAACTGCAAATTGGTAACTGGAGGAGATTCCTAAAATATGAGATAATCCCTAGAAGCTGACCAACTTTCTCTGTAGAACATCAAATTCTAGGTCTATAATCTGTAATTAAATTGCTTATGTGCTGTTAAAAAAAGCGTCTGGCTGTTCTAAGATTGTCCAGTGTAAGAGCATAGAGACTATAAATGGGAGAGCTGTAGCGACATGCAAACAGTAGCAATTTAGAGGACAGGAAAATATTAAGACTTTGTGTTTCCAACCTACCAGGATGTGAGAGGATCCAGAGGGTCAGCCCATAGCATGACTACTGTATTCCGCAGTTGAGATGTATAACCATTAACCATTACGCTGCTAAAAGAATTAAGGTGTCCTTTGGACGCTTCTTGAATGGTGTGTATGAGTTTAAGCTGTGTCATATAACAATATTTTGAAATATTCAATGTTTTCAATATAAGGAAATAATCCAATACTCAATAGATGCACAGATAGTGTTATGTAAAAATGGAGATATGTTGTCCTCTAAAGTCAAAGCGTGACCTTGCAGGCATGACCTGCTATGAGTCTGCCATGGGTTATTTGTACTGGGGACAGCAGACGTTGTACATCACCATCAACAACACAGCCCATGCTGGAGCTGTTGTCTATTTACACTGCAATATGTTTGGAGGGGTCAGAAAGTACAGCTGCACCTTCGCTGCTGCAGAGCTGTAGGGAGCTGCGTGCGCTCCTCTGGCTGTTTCAGCTGTGCTCCCCAGTCTCTGCGCGTGAGCCCAGGGTTCCTCGGTGTCTCCTTTCCAAATGCTTTTTATAGAAAGGAAATTCTGTCCGAAACTCTTGAAATCAATGCATTACTTTCACTTGCACTCTGCAGTGCAATTAAGCTGTTTTCCTCATCTGCGTTAGGGGATGAACAGTATATGTGAGTAACCTGGGGTCATGCAGAGCCTAACGGAGCTGGGCTGAGCCTCCTGTTCCTGGGCTGGGGCAGGTCGCTCAGCTCCAGGGAGCTTTTCCCACAAGTGCGTTGTTGAGTTTGCCTGAAGCGTGTGGCATGTCCCTTGAGGAGAAAATTATCTCAAAACAGACTCTGTGCCATTTCCTGGTGTGGAGGCAGAGATAGCATCTATAAAATTCCTCTGCCTTCTGCATCGTGGTTAGTAGAAATGACTGTGTTGTATTGTAATGGCTATGAGGACATGTGAATAGGTTCCTTCCTGAGGCATGGATATACTTCTCTAACTCTGGTCTCAAAATACATACTTCACTCTGGATGATTTCTAATACTGTGTTTTTTTTCTCCTCATTTTCCTCTAGTTGTGGCCTTCCTGGTGGCGTATCATCAAAACAAGCAGCTAATAGGAGAGAAGGGGCTGCTCCCGTGTAAACTGTACCTGCAGAATGTCAAAAAGTATTTTAAAGGGAAGATAAACCTGGATGCTCTGAGCTATGCGCCAACAATCATCTGGTTTCTGGACTGGTCAGACATGGACAGCACCTTGGACTACCTTTCCCTGTTTGGCCTGGCAACTTCAGCCTTTGTATTGATAACTGGATGTGCAAACATGGTCCTCATGTCTGTCCTGTGGCTTCTCTACCTCTCGTTGGTCAATGTTGGACAGATCTGGTAAGTTAACAATCTCTCTGCTTTGTTTTTCCCTGTAATCTCTTGCTGTTCATTGTACACATTGACTTTCTGTTACCATTTGAGGTTGGTAATCTAGTAAGGAGCGATGTAGGAATGTGAGATAAGGAAAGCATTTGGCAGAAATGAGTTATGGGCATGGCCCTGCTCTCTCTCTTACCCGGGATATCTGCCCTGATTTCTGTTGTCCTCTGTGAGAGGCAAATTGGCTGCACAACATGCCATGCTACGCGTTGTCTCTGCTGTGGAGTACTTCCCCTCATGGCTGTTGCAAGGGAATTCCCCCTCATAATTACCTTTGAGATCGTTTCTCAAATTTCAGTTCTATCCAGAAGAGAGCTGGAACATTCAAGATAAGTACATAAAACCTGTGGGGAAAAAGTAAAGGAAAAAAAGTGACTGTCTGCATATACCTCGCTGCAGGGAAAGGCTGTGGTGCCAAAGGAAAGGCTTTAGGTGCTTCTCACACTTGTTAAGGCCCCAGATACCTTGGTTAAAAGAGGATGGGCCCTTTGAAACCCAAATTTCATTAGTTCACCCCTTCAGGTACCTCTCTGCCTGTAGCAGAGGTGATGTGGTAACTTTGGGGAGGTAAAAGGCTATGCCATGAAGAGCTGCCCAAGCTGTGGACATGATACAGCTGTGTCAGTGGGATGTTCTTCCCAAATCTTCTGGCTCTACAGAAGGACGCCCTCCCTGTAGATGGGCTCAGTGATTTTAATTTTCAGGATCTGCATGTGCTTGGGCAGCCCTGCATCTTGTCCTGTCCCATTCATTCCTATCCTACTCCAGATGGTATGTAAGTGGGTGAAGGATAACGGCTTCAGCTTTCTGAAAAGCTCTATTCTCTGAGCTCTTAACTCAGCGTGAACTTAAGACTGTGAAAGAAAGCCACAAAATTTGAAAAATAACTTGGTGGATAGTTTTACGTTGCCCATTTCCAAGTTATTCCAAAATCGCTCGTCTGTTTTTCTAGATGTTTTATGTTACAGGTCAAGAATTCAAGCATCGTCCTGCTCTCATTTCCAGAGATGCAGGAGCCTGTGTCATTGTAGCAGCAAAATCTGGATGTGTTCCTTGGCTTTCTCTTTGCATTTCTGTTTGTGGGGGGGAAAAAAACCCTAACAGCCTCCCCCTCAAGCTGCAAAGGTTTTGTAGCTGAAAGCTGGACAAGCAGCGACTCCTGAGGCTGAAGGCTTGATCTGGCTTGCTCCTGAAGTAGTGGGCTAACGAAGCCATGACAGGCTTTCTTCATTGTTGCCCACAAGGCACTTGGGAGTGCTCAGTGTACCGGTGCTGTGGCTATAAGTGGTGCCATAATGTCATTATAGTTTTGATTTAAAAAAAGCTAGCTGGAGTGTGTTGTCTGTGTCTTGTTGGGCAGTCACGTTCTGTGCTGGTCCTCTGCTCCCAGTTGCTTTTCCTGGTACAGGCAGACTGAAGGCAGAGGTGTGATGTCTTCTCTGCTGGTCTGGAGGGGTGACAGTCCTGCAGAACTCTAGAGTTTTTGCCAAAAGAAATCCAGTTGTGCCTGTTGAATGTGTGGCTGTGTTGTAATCTTTCAAGTCTTTAAGGGAGAGGCAAAGTGTGGAGGTTAGAGAGGGGAGCCTTTCTCCACTGGTGCACCACCACCAGTGTCCAGCAGACCATGTCCAAATGCCTCTTCCTGAGGGAGGTTAGAAGCTCACGGCCAAGCGTTAGGTCTCTGCAGCTCTGAAGACAATGAGCTGGCCAGCAGGAATGCAAGTGGAGCCTGGAGTTTGCCTTTTGTGGATGCTGTGGTTGAAAGGAATTGACTCTTGATATTCGAGATAAGGCTGTATTTTTTTTTTCCTCCTTTGCTACTTCAGATTTGGAGTTTAAAAGTTACCCTGGCACCCGCAGGTGACTCCTGGTGTACAGCACTAACACACCAAGGGAATGGCTCAGGTTCTTCTGGGGAAGGGGTAAGAGAGAAAAGAGGGGGGGGGGGTTGGAGGTGTTGCCTCAACTTCATCTCTTCTTAATTGTGGCGTCGAATATATTAAACAGGAAATTAGGTTCTTCTTGTAAAGGGGTGAGGGAAAAGAATCAAAGCAACCCAGCAGTACAGTTCATTCAGCTGTGGTTACATTTTTCATTAGATCCTCCGAAATGGGTCACTGGGTGGTCAAAACCATATTATTATTGTGCATGCAGTGTGACATTCAATTCCTGGAGAAGGGGATTCTGGGTGGCTACGTACCTGCAGTGCAAGTAAACGTGGGGAAAGACCAAAGGGGGGGGGATTAACTTCATTTCTCATCATCTTTTAGGGAATTGTGGTGGCATGAGGGATGAGCGTGGAGTACCTGAAATCTCATGAATTCTGCTGATCGTGGGTGGGTGGGTGGCAGCATTGGCCTTAAAGCTAAGGCTGGCTTTAAATCTCCCTTTTCACACTGATTTGTAGGTGGGATTAGATGGTCTGTTAGCTTTGTCTTGCTCTCAAATTTGGGCAGGTTGAAAGGTTTTGGTGAGTTCTGGTTGTTCTCCAAAGCATCTGTTGAACACCACAGTGACTTTTCTTATAAAGGGGGAAAGGACAACGTTGTCAGTCATTCATGACGAGAATTATGAGATAGCTCAGCAAAGAGGCATCTGAAATGAGGAAGAAATTCCTCCTGTGGCCACATTGTTTTGTAGTTATTGTGCAGTCTTTCTTAATGTTCCTCATGGACTCCTGTGAGCTGGCACTGCTGGGCTGGAGACTGACCTGATCCAGAAAAATCCTTTGCAGTAGTTGCCTGGGAAGCCAGTTCAAGGAAGATATGAGGTGACACGGAGGAATAGAGTTCTCTTCTTTAGGCCAGTGAGGAACAATTTATTCCTTTTATCGCCTTTTCTTTTTCTATTTTAATTTTAAATGTTTCTATTTGTTTTGGGCTGGAGTCTCCAGATACTGGGCGCTGCTGAAGGAGCAAGTCTTTCAACTGCTGTCCAGCTGGCTTGGGCTCAGAGTCAGGGGAAGCTTTAGAAGAGCAAACTGTCTCCTTTGAAGGACAGGATGCATTGCCTGCCTGCCCTGGTGCTGCTGACCTCCACCTGTGAGCTGGGGAATACACTGTGTGCCTGGGGACAGCTGAGCCTGCTGTGACGGCACGGCACCAGCTGAAGGTCTTTGAGGGTGTGACAACCCTCAAGAAATCTGCTTCTGGAACAGGCTGATGTGTGCTGTTTGTAATGGATTTTGTGGGATAAGGGTTACTTTGGCAAGCTAAAATCCTGAGAACTGGGGCCAGGGTGTTGTCCTGACCCTGAATTCTTGACTTTACCAGTTTACTGTTGGCTCCGCCGAAGCGCAGGTGAACTGTCTGAAATAAGATGCACTTTGGTGGTTCTCAAAACTAGCCTGGTATTAACTTTGGTACCTGTGAAATGCAAAGCCAAGATTGCCTTTGCCAAATTTGAAAGGGAAATGCACTGGGAAGCTTTTGTACTTCTGGGCACTCTGTTCCCAAACAGCTGTGGGATTTGGGGTCTGCTCAGACTAAACCTGGACGTGTCCTCTGGGGCATGGGGCATGCGTATAATGGTAACACGCATCAGCAGCTCATTGTGTCTGTCTTAAAATACTGGATTTTTTTTTTTTCCCCTCTGCCATTTTGAATGTTTCCTTTTGAAGTAGGAGGAGACTGTCAAGAATCTAAAAATCTGCCAGTGCCAAAGAATATTTAATGTCTGACCCATAGACTGGCTGAAGTGCTTAATCGTTATGTTAATTTTAGCATTGATTTTTCTTGTAATTTCTGTAGACTATGCTTAATTTCAGTAAAATGATAATAGTAAAAAATAGTCCCAGTTTGAGTATAATAGGAGCCATTTAGTGAAGCTAAAAATGCTTAAAAAGATTTTGTGGGAATTCCTTGTACTTCAGTGTCCGTTTTGCAGACCGAGAGTCCTCCTTGCCTAGGTTCAGTCATCGGAAGAACCGTTGCAGCTCCACAGGTCCGATGTGAGTAGCTTTGCCTTTCTCCTCGCTTCCTCCCTCCTGAATATTAATATAATGGATTGTCGTACATTTAAACAAGAATGGGAAAAGCTGCCCCTTTGTTTAGAAGTAAAAATACTTGTTGCAGGTGACCTCATGAAACCTCCATTTGTGGTTTTATTCCCTACGGTTTCTGCTGGGGCATATATCTGCAGGGATGGACCACGGGCAGTAGAGGAGGAGGACAAGCTCTCAGGGAGAGGTGTTCCAGCAGAAGTTAAATCATTTTTGTACCAGAATAACTAATGCACTTCTAAAGTGAATTCGTAACTCTAGAATAAAATCACTTTTATCCCACAGTAAGGTGTCTCCAGAGAGCTATTACATTTTGTTATATAAACAAACTTTTAAACTACTCTGCCCCGATCTCCTGTTTCTTCTTCTGTTGTTTCCTCACTGAACCACCCCCCCTCCCCGGCATTTTCAAATGTCATCCGAAAACCCTTCCTTTCCCTTGGTTATTGTGTTGTTTCATTTTACAAAGCATATTGCCCATTGTTAGAGAGTACAGTTTGTAAGACACTTGATACAAAAACTAGAATTGTGGTTTTTTAAATCCTATTGCCTTTTTTCTTTCATGACTAAGATTCTGGTAGAGTTACAAGAGCTCAAGGGAATAGGTTAAACAAGCCAATAAATAAAATGTTATAGCATGAGGTGGCTACAGCGTTCTTTTCACTGTGTTCTTCCCTTGTGGAAAATGTTGGTGGAGCTACTGCTAACAGGTATGTAGGGTAAAATAAGACGAAGCAGCACACCTTTTTTCTGCAAGGAACATGAAACTGAGCAGTGCTTCACCACTGTGCAACCCCAGAGACTGCAGGCGAGTGCTGTCTGAGCTGTGCTCACATTCCCTTTGAAGCCCACGTAGTTTCCAAGAAGTTGCAGATGCTGCAACACCTTTCTAGAGCATGGAGGGGAGGACATGGCTCTGTCTTTCTGGCCCCAAATGCCTGGTGTTTTTTTGTATTTAGCTGATTGATTATAATATTAATAGCTTTTAACTTTAATATCAGCACTTACTGGAGGGACACGTATACTGCAGGTCATGAAAACATGTCTCTGAGGCATGTAATTTAATTGCAATTAAATTACCATCCTCAGAAGTTCATTTACAACAGAGAAAGAAGAAAGAGCTGCATGTCATGAAGGTTTTGTGGTTTATATGTCTCATTAAAAACCACTTGACCTATGCAGGACTTTAATCACAGTCTTCTGTGTGCTAGCGGATGAACTGGTGACTGGTTCAGGCTGAGCACCATTAAATGCTGGGGGGCTGATGAGATGCTTAGGGCTGGGCTTTCACTCTCCAGGAGGGCATTAGCAGCCATTAAATGGACCTTTTTCCCCACTTTCTTTCCTCTTATACTCTACAGCGTTGGTTTTTCAGTCTAAAGCACTTGGGTTTTTGTCTAGTGTCATCCTATCCAGTAAAGGTTATGGACAGATCTCTTCTGAGTCTCTTATTCCAGCTTGTAAAACAGCCGGCGTGTGAATTGTGTGCTGGATTTGGCAAAACATCACTCCTGTTTTTAAGTGTACTAGTTTGTGACCCTCTTATGATGAGGGCACAGCACTTATGGAGATACTAGGACTCTTCTAGTCATAAAATGAGTCTGACATGCAAAATACAGAGGGAAGAATCACCCTTTGAGCTTCCAGCAGACCAAAGCCAGATCAAGGGTGAATGAACGTATCTATACGGGTGCATTAGAGCCAATGCACGTTTTATTAAGTAGCATGGGTAATTTGATAAGACTTTTGACTGCCCCCGAGCAAGCAAACACTGAAAGATCAGGAGCCATGCAGGTGGGGAACAGGAACTTGCGTGTCCTGGGTTTCATCAGGACACTTGGTTCACTTGGGAAGTTCTCCAAGACCTCACTGTACAAGCAGGAATGGATGTGTCGGGCTGTACTTAATTGTGGGACCTTGGCAAGGTCTTTCCATCAGTCTGTATCCTGCTTTATCGGCTTGTCTGGAAGTAATACAGGCTTGTACTGAGGGACTGTAAGACTTAATTGATACCAGCTTTCCAGATATTAAAGTTTGAAGTGCAAGCAAAAATTGATGTTGTGCCTGAATCCAGTGTACAATTTTGTGTATTAAAAAAAAAAAGTATCTAGTATTTGAGATGAATCCCATTAACAAATATCACCTTGATGAGTATGCTAAATTGGAGTCATTTGAAGTTTGCTAGGGGCTTTGCAAATAACTCACTTCTTGCAAAGAACCCTTTTTGCAACCTGGCTTTATTTTTCTAGCTCTCCAAAATATCCCAATGACAACAACAACAGAAAAACTTAGAATATCTTATTCCTTTATCAGGCCCTGGCCTTGGCAATAAACCTCAGGAATTTCTTTGTTATTGCGGATCGCAGTCTCGCATCCCTTCACTCCAAACTCCCCTCCCTCTTTCCCCAGAAAGAAAAGATTATCTCTAGAAACGTAAACCAAAAGCTGAAAGATCTCAGGGGGTCATCCTTCCTGTCGAGGAAGCTGCTTTTTGGCACTTCCTATTCGCACAGAAGAGAGGGAGCGGATCGGTTTCAAAGAATGCTGTGAGCAGTTGATATGACATATTAATGAAAACAAAAATTAATACCATGTGACACTGTTGCCTTGCAGTACAACTGGGAACTAATGAGGCTAATGAGAACCATATTTTTGTTTGAGAGATTAAAATTTAATCACGGCTGATGTCAGAAATGAGTCATTTAGCATTTCCCTCCCCAGCATGTGTAAGGCTTCCCCTCCCTGCCCCAGGCTGGCGTTTGGTGTAGCAGCAGCCCTTGAGAGGGGCCAGCCCCTGCCCTCTCCTCGCCTGGTATCCAGCATGGCTGGGAAGGAGGAGGGTGATGCATGGCTGGCCTGCCTTGGTCCCCAAGACCTGTAAACGTGTGCTCTGGCATGAGAGGTTACTTATCTTGGTTGAGGCAGTTGCCAAATGCAGGTGGCAGCGTGTTGTGTGCCGTTAGTGTAGCTTGGCCTTTTTAAAGGGGCAAGTAGGAGCAAGGAACGCAGTTGCCATAGGATGTCTGAGGAGGTTTGAGTCTGCTCCTGCCCACATCTACTCCAAAACGGTGCGTTATTCTGAGAGTGGAGTGGACTGAAAAGGCAGGTGGGGATGAACCTGATGAAGAAGCCAGGTCAAGCTATGTCATAAACTTGGGAAGATCTGCATGAGCTGTTGGTAGAGCTGCCAAGAGCGTTAAGTGCTGTCAGGGGATGCTTCCGTGGGGTCTTGGGCTGCACCGGGTCTGGTCGTTGCCTGCTTCTGTGAATATATTCCTGGAGAAGAACTGACCTGTGGCAAGTCTTAACTTGCCATTAAAACACGATATGAAAAACAGTGGAAGAGGCTTTGGTAAAATGGTGTGCTGGGGTTTCTGGAGCAGCTGCAGCATGGAGATGGCGGCGTTATTGCTGAGGCTGTTGATGTTATAGCAAGTGGTGCTTCTAACATTAGTGTCATCTGAATAATGGGAATGCTTGTGGGAACTTAAATAGGTTTAAAAAGAGGGAAACTAAAGAGGAATTTAAATATTTTACATTGATTGGTTGCACATGTTGTTTTGACTTGCTGTAATTACTGGCTTTGCTTCACTTAATAATAGCACCTTTGGAGGATTCTTTTTATTGAAATGTGCTGTAAGATAGTCAGAGGTCTATAAAAATTAGCTCACTGTATGTAGAAGTGATCGTGTCTTTGTGTACAGTAGAAAACAGTGTTGTGCCGAGAGTCTCCTTCAGGTGTGTGCACGGGCTGTAGTGTTCTGTCCGTACCACAGAATCACAGAATCAATGAGGTTGGAAGAGCCCTCTGGGATCATCGAGTCCAACCATTGCCCTGACACCACCATGGCAACTAGACCAGGGCACTAAGAGCCATGTCCAGTCTTTTCTTAAACCCCTCCAGAGATGGTGACTCCACCACCTCCCTGGGCAGCCCCTTCCAATGGCTAATGACCCTTGCTGAGAAGAAATGCTTCCTAATGTCCAACCTGAACCTCCCCTGACCAAGCTTGAGGCTGTGTCCTCTTGTCCTAGCGCTGGTTGCCTGGGAGAAGAGGCCGACTCCCACTGCGCTACAACCTCCCTTCAGGTAGTTGTAGACTGCACTAAGGTCACCTCTGAGCCTCCTCTTCTCCAGGCTAAACACCCCCAGCTCCCTCAGCCGTTCCTCGGAGGTCAGACCCTCCAGACCCTTCACCAGCTTGGTCGCCCTCCTCTGGACTCGCTCCAACACCTCAACATCTATCTTGATGATACCACAGCGGGTATGCTACTCCCCTGAGCATCCCATCGCCAACCAGCTCCTTCTGCCCCAACACATGCTCCATCTCTTAAATGTGCTCAGTGGAATTACCTTCTGAGTTCTGGTTCATAACCTTTTATCATATTAATCCCAGGAATAGCTTCTGTCTAAATGTCAGGGCTGTTACCCGTATCTGGTATTAAGAAAACGTAGAAAAGCAGCGGTGCGTGTCTGCTGCTTCGCTTTGCAGAAAGCCTGACAACATGACTTAACATCGCAGAGTGTAATGCTCTGATAGCACAGCAAATGTCAGCACAAGGCACTAGCAATATTCTTTCACCTCCTTCCTGCTTCCCCTGCCCCAACTTCATTTCAGGAGAAGGCCATGTT
Source organism: Nyctibius grandis (assembly GCF_013368605.1). Taxonomy (NCBI): domain Eukaryota; kingdom Metazoa; phylum Chordata; class Aves; order Nyctibiiformes; family Nyctibiidae; genus Nyctibius; species Nyctibius grandis. The sequence goes on from NC_090695.1 coordinate 97,991,262, forward strand.
AAAACACCAGCAGCAGCTGGAGTGGGCCAGGGGGTAAAGCCGTCACGCAGGGAGCTGTGTGTGCTCCACGGGCAGTTAGTAACACCCCGCCGTTTCCTTTGCACAAACTGTCTCTGGCTTCCAATCGCTTCTGCAAATCGCGGCCGATGAGAAAACGAGAGCAAAGACATTATCAGAAGATTATGCGGTTAGTGTCTGATGGACCACAGGGCTTTGCCAGAGACGGAGACAAATATTTTTTAATTGTTTATTATCTGGCACATCTAATTGCCAGCTGTATCCAGTATGTAGACTTGGGTATTGATTCCACAGCTGAAAGATTTAGGAAAAGAATGAATAATGTTTTTTTCATGATTTTTTTTTTTTAAACTAACTTGCCAAATAGCTTCACGCACCCAGTCTGGTCCAGCACACGTTCATGTTGTTTAACTCATTTAACTTCTCAAACAGCTGTGGGTGGAAAGAATGTTAATACAGTGATTGGTACAGCCGAAAAGCAATCAGGGCTTAGGGAAGGGTCCAAGCCGTGGTGGGATCTGTGTTTACTAACTTCCCTAAGGGTCTTAATCCCGAAATTTATTCTCGAGAACAGTGTTTGCTACCAGTGGTGCTGGCTCAGCGCTGGGCTGGGGTTGCTGCACAACCAGAGTTGTTTGCAGGGCTGAGCCGTGTTAGTGGAGAAGTGTTCCAGGTCTGTCTGGGTAAACAGCAGCTCTGTGCTGGAGAAGGGCAGGCAAGCGACTGTGAAAACAGGCAGGCTCTCCTGGGGCAAGGGGCTGGGGTAGAAAGTAGGTGGAAACTTGCACTAAAATAACTCTTTGTGAACTCGGTGCAGGGGAAATGCCCGTGCTCTCACTGAAACCCAGAGCCTCGCTGCAGACTTCTTCATGTAACGGGGAACTGCACTCAGTCTGCAGAATGGTTGGCAGTGGGGGGCCAACCTTTGGAAAGAGATTAATTAATACAATTAAATGGTTCTTTTTTAATCAAGGAACGGAATTACTGAAATGCAGTTTTCCTGGGATTTTACCTGCCGGCGTGCTGGCAGCAGAAATACAGAACCTTTCTGCTGCTGGTCCTGGAAAAGCAGGATTGAGCCCTCGTGCTGCTTCCCCGTGCACACACATGCACCACAACGCTGCAGTGGGACTGACCTCTCGTTCTAGGGCTTGAACGCCAACGCTGACCCCTTTATTTTCCATCAGTGTCTGTTTTCACTTGCTGTGCACGTCCTTTTCAAGTTTATTTCTGCCTAGGGAAGTGCAGCGGTTTCGGCAGGTTGGGCAGCCTGTTGTGGCTCCGGCGGGGTGAAGCAGGCGGAGGAGCTGCCGTGCTGCTGTGGTCACCTTCCTGCTGCCGGCTCCCAGAATCACAGAGTCAATCAGGTTGGAAGAGCCCTCTGGGATCATCGAGTCCAGCCATTGCCCTGACACCACCATGTCAACTAGACCAGGGCACTAAGTGCCATGTCCAGTCTTTTCTTAAACCCCTCCAGAGATGGTGACTCCACCAGCTCCCTGGGCAGCCCCTTCCAATGTCTAATGACCCTTTCTGAGAAGAAATGCTTCCTAATGTCCAACCTGAACCTCCCCTGGCAAAGCTTGAGGCTGTGTCCTCTTGTCCTATCGCTGGTTGCCTGGGAGAAGACTCCCGTTCGCACCTTTCCTGCATTGGACTCACCGTCCAGCTTAAGGAGCAGCTCAGAGCAGGGTTCCCGAGGCTGCCATTTCAGCATCTGGTTTTGGCACTGGAAGGTTTTAACCAAAGCAGACTTCACTTGAGTTTGGCAAATTCTGCAGTTGCGTGAGTCAGGGCTTGTAATAGTTTTTACCCTTGGAAATGAGCACGGAGAGAACAGTTGGTGAGTGCCGGGGCTTAGCTGGGTAATTCACATTTGGTCTCTTAACCAAGCCTGGTTCTCTGCTTTGCAAGAGGAAAATAAAGTGGTGCTTCCATGTCTTGCCATCTCCCCAGTGCCGCGGGGTGAGCCGTGCAACGGTGCCTGACCGCGTCGTGGCCGTGCAGGGTGGGCGCGGGTGTGAGCACCGGCGTGGCTCCCGCGGGGCAGCCGTCCCGTCCCTCGTCTGCTGGCTCCAGCTCTGCTCAGGCACCTTTCCCAGCAAACCCAGGACCAAACCTCATCCTTAAGCACTCTTTTTTTAATGTTATCCCTGTTCCTTCCATGTAAATGTGGATGTTGTAATTACAGAGCGCAGAATCCCACTTTTTAGAGATCTGTGACCACAATAAAGTGAATCCAGAAACCAGGCGAGTGGTTTCATTTACTGCCATTCTAGCTTATTTCCTCCCCCCGCCACCGCTGTGCAATACTAAAGGCTTGGCAGCAGCTGAAACCAGCTGTCAAAAATGTTTCTTACCCCCACACTTTTAAGTTAATGATGTTCTGAAATTAATGGTGCACCAGACTTAATTCTGTCATCTCATTTTGATGGACTCTCGGTCTCTTGCAAGTGATGTTTGCCAACTGGTGTCTTTGTTTTGAGGCAGAGTGCTGAGGAAGGGGATCCCCAGGTGCCAGATACTGTACGTATATATAAGTTGGGAAGATGTTTTTCTGTCCTGAAGTGTTTACAGCGTTGATTTGGTTGGTATGCTGTGGTTCACCAAACAAGCTTTCAGGCACGTAAACCAGTAACTTTTAGGAGCGTCGTGTGCATGACAGCGGTGGATGAGGCTTTCCCCTTCTCGGAGCTGGGGAGGTGTCAGCCAGCATCTCGTGTCTGGTTGTCACATTGAGCTGGAAGTGGCTTCGGCCCCACGCCGGGCAGAGAGGAGGCACCAGCCTTGGCGGTGGAGAAGAAAGTGGCCTGTTGTGGTGAAAAGCTGAAGGAGCTGAGTTTGATTAGTTGAGAGAAAGGAAAACTGGGAAAGGAGACAAAGACCTTCAAGTGCCTGAAAGGAGCAGAGAGGATGGAAATTAGCTGTTCTGTGTTCGCTGTCTCCATGTGGATAGGGCCAGAAGCTGTTGGTTTACATGGTGGAAAGGAAGATACAGGTTAGACATAAGGAAAAGCTTTCTACGTGTACGTATGGAGGAGCACTGGGCTGGATAACTGGAGGGGGAGGTGGAGTCTCCATCGCTGCTTAGACAGGCGTCTGTCAGAGGTGATTCTCGCAGAGTCAGTCCTGTCTGGGCGCAGGTGGACTCTCCACATTTTCTATACTTCCATGGCTTAGCCCTTTTTTTTTTTTTTTCTCCACTAATGCAGTGCCTGGATTTATGGCAGGCAGCTCATCCAGCTGTCCCTCTTACTGAAGTTTTGGAAGGAAGCTCTTCACTCTGCCAGTTGCGTGTCCATTTGATCGCTTGCTGTGGTCTGAGGCTGCTGCTGTCTCCTGGGGAGATGGTCACCTGCTTCCTCCTCTCCCTGGCTGGGTACCAGAGGGTAGACCACGGTAGTCACATTTCTATCCTTCACAGGGAAGAGATACCTCCCCGTGTAGCTTCTACCTGGTTTCCATTGTGGAGCGGTGCTGCTGTGGAAACCTCATTACAGCAGATTTTGGAGCCGTATCCTGATGGAGAGTAAACAATGTGTCTGTGCTACCCAAATACCTTTTTTCCCCATCCCAAGTTATACAGCCCAGAGAATAAGAGAGATTCGTCATGGAGATGAAAGATGACATCTGGGTTCACTTTCCATAGAGGATGTTCTCCATGGAGAACAGTGAGAGAAGCTGTTACCATGAGCTGCAGATCAGGGATGCAGCAGGGAATCATCCTGCCTGTGGAAGTCAGTTTAGTGGGAAGGATCTTGTGTTGGGCACTGCTGGGATGTGAATGGGTAGGACTGTTTTTTTTCTTTTTTTGGATTATAAATACAGATGTATTTTCCTAGTAAGCATCAATAGATGTAAAGATGAGAGTTCCTGTCTATGTTCTAATACTATTTCTTAATAGACTCTATTTAGAATTGAGTTATGTTTTACAGACTTATAGGAAGAGTCCCTGTCCCAGGCAACTCTTGCATTAAACAATCTGCGTAGCTATGGGATAGGTGAGCAGAGAAGGAATGTAAATTTGTTGGGCAAGTCCGGCTGATCTGCTTTTCCTCCTTGAGCAAACAGAAACCATCATCCCACATGCTTTGCATGCAGGAAAAAAAGATGTTGTACAGAAAAGGTGGTGTTTTCTGCTGGGCTGGGTTGGGAGCTCCCTGTTTGTTAGCACGGTGATGCCCACGCGTGGTTTGGAGACATGGGAAGCTCTTACAGAGAGGTGTTTTCGAACCCATCTCAGCTCCACGCTGCCTCCACCACGGACACTGACGGTGGGAAGTATTTTCATCAGGAGTGATGTAGTTTAATGTAGTTTAAATGATGTTTTGCTATTAATTTTTGCTTTCCAGGAATATACTTGAGCTAGAATTAATCAGCATGACAATGTGCTGAAAACAATTTAACCCAAATATTTGATGATGTTTATGGTTCCCAGCTGATAGAGTCTTTCTAAGTGTGACATGAAGCTTGCCTCTAATGACAAGTCATGGCTAATAACACTGTTTCTCCAACCAGACATCTCCTTAATTTGATTTAGGAAATCCAAATGGAACATACTTTGAATTTGCAAAATTTCTAGTTTTGACAATGTGCAGATCAAAAGTTACTCTGTTGAAATTTGCCAAAAAAACCCCAAACTCACAAAATCAAATCCATGTTTTCACTTGTCACTGTCTGTCTGTGATGTTTCAAATGCCAAGACAGTCAGTAGGAAAAAAAATCCATTTTTTTAATAAACACTTAGGTTTACTCTGTATAAGCAAGGAAGAGGACCTTGAAGAGTGGTAATTAGGTTCCAAGCTACAACTTGAAGTCTGTGGGAATTGGGTACCTGCATGTTTGTACCTATTAAAAAAAAAAAAAAAATCTCTGTAAGAAGCCCTGCTGCTTTTATGTTTTTGGAGTGGGCCATTTGGTTTGGTTTCCCTGGCATTTGTATCGCAGGCTTCTTCAGAGAAATAAATTCACAAGTGTTTGCTTGTCATCACATGACAAGTTATGGAGCCTAGATTGATGTAATCAGCAACAGACACACGTCAGAAAACTTAATGTGGTTCAGAAGAATACAATATTTTATTAATTCCTCATTTTGTGTGTGTCTCTGTGTGTGTTTTAAATGAGCCTCAGGGGGTTCTTAACTTCTGCCAAGAAATAAGAATAATTCGTACAAGTTTATGTTAAACTGCACCACAACTGTGGTGGAGAATAGCAAAGTTAGGCTGGCCTTAATGACAAATATCTTTATAAAGAGCCACTTTTATTAAGAAAGTTAAAACTTATTGTGAGTTTTAAAGTTATCGCTCTCTATACGTCAGTAGCCTTGTATGAAATTGTTGTTAAATATGTAGTAAAATATTTAGACTGATGGATTTTAGAACTATTTGAATTATATGTGTATAAAATTTGCACACCTATTGAGGACATTTTCAGTAAAAGCAAGTCTTTCTGAAAATCTTTAAAAGCCCGGGGTATTATTTTGTTTTGGGCTTCTGGTTTGTTTTTTTCTTTTTGGTTAGCATAATGCAATATGCTGCAGGTACAACTAAGAAAGCCCTGGTGTGGGATTGAAGCCGTAATGGGAGTAAACACAAGCTGTCTGTTGAAGAACAGCATCTTAAAACTTGTTAACCTTTGGGTTTTACTTTCAGTTTGAACTGGTAGTCTTGCAGAAAATCACTACGTTGTAGCTAAGGCTAATTGTAGTTTCGATGAGAAGACCAGTTGAAAAAGCAAGTTAAATGATGCACCAGAGCACGGTGAAAATCCACATAAAAATGATACAGTAAGTGTGTGTCGCTGTTCCTGAGACACTGAGGATGGGTGAGCATCTAGTGCACAGCACTCACCTAGCAGATGGCACGGTGCTAGACTTTCTGGGTTCAGAAGGGCAAAAAACCCAATGAATAGTTCACCAGCAAGAAGTAACTTCTTGCTTTTCAGCAGTGTGGGCTTCATCAGAGCAGCAGCATGCATAAAACTTTGTGTTTTTAACAGGGAATTTGCTTTTCTTGCATTTCCAGGTAGCAGCAATTTACCACTTAGTGCCTTTGAGTTGAATCTTCCATGGTTTATACTCCTTGCCAGATGTGGTTTGCAACTCAAAATGTGTGAAGTTTGAAATAAAACTAATATGAGACATAGGTTCCTACAGTTGATCAACTGAGATTTTAATTTTTTTGATTTTTCTTCATTTTGTTTTGCAGGTATTCCTTTGGTAAGTGAATAAAAATGAGGAAAAAATCTGCAGTTATAATTTATTGGTGCATTTGTGGGTATGTAGCTTTTACATTACTTTAGCTTGCTTTCTCTTTCTCTCTCTCAAATGTTTAAATTACGATTGTCTCTATTCTCTGCCTTTCACTGAGTTTCTTTCTGCCTGTATGCCCTTAATGAAAGGAAAACTGTTGTAAATTCTGTAAATTGAGATTGAAGGAGGCTTGGTGGAAAGGTTGTCTAAGTACCACCACCATCATTTGGAGGGTGACATTAAAGACGAACGGTTAAATAAGCCTGAGGCAACCAAGCGAAGCAAGGTCTGAAGGACATCCCCTGGGAGGGAACATGTTCCTTTTCCACTGGTGATTTGTATGAGTGTCAAGAACCTCTTACTCGTACCACCTGCTCTCCCACTGGTGTGGGGTGTAGATATTACTGCCTTGGAGATCGAGAAGGTTGATTTGTGCTTTGCACAGGTTGTGGGGTTTTTTCAGCATTAAGTGCTCCAACCCACAGCTGGAGCCTAAACAGAAAGTTGGAAATCCCGGTGCAAAACCTGTTTCTCTCTGTGGAAATATTAGGGAAACTGCTATTGTTCTTCTTGTTTTCTGGGAAGTATTGCCATAATGTCTTAAACCGGCCTATTTGGCTGTGTCTTCTCATCCTTTTAGCTTGGTGCTCATGGTGTTGGTTGGGCGGGTGGAGAAGGATGCTTCATCGTTGTGTGGATGAAAAGGGGATTCGTATTCCCAAGTTGTCGCTAGCCAGTCACAAATAGAGATTTGGTTATTCTAATATAAGGCACAAGAATAGTTCAGGTCCACTTGTGTCTGTGTGTTATGGAGGCTTGCAAAAGAAACGACCGAGCATGCCTCCCCCTTCTCCTTCAGGGAATTATGTCCGTCTCCTTTACTAATTGATCGTCCGTTTACTAATTGATCATTTTAATCAGTTGTAAGCGAACGAACTGTTCTACTGGATCATTGAGATGGTGCTTCACCAAGTGGAGAAGCAGCTGAGGATGGAGAATTGTTTTCACTCCTCTGTGGTTTAGATAATACTTTCACCTTGGACGTGGAGATTTCAACCAGCTGGACTTTACAATATGAGTCCAGCCTTTTGTTGGGTGAGTGAGGACACCCATCTTAGTTTTAACTCCAGTTACTCATCTTCTGTGCATGCTTTCCACTCTCACTGATGGTAGAAAAACTGCTTTTTGCAAGCGGTGTTTTATCTTAATTTGGCCTTTCTTTATGTCCCAAGTGGATAGCCACCCTATGAGGATTACTGAAGGCCTTTGTACGCAGTAGGGTCTCTCCCTTCCTTGTTTTTGGCTTAAGGGCTACTTCTGAATAAGATGAATGAAATGTAAATCTTGAGTTACTTTTGTTAGAATACAGGAAAACCACAATATTTTTGTTATAATATAGCTGAAACAACAACATTGTCATCCATTGCTGGGGAAGTACATTAAATATTGCTGAGCTCTGGAAGCCTTATTCTTTGGTAGCATCTACTTCAAAGCAAGATCTTAAAAAACAAAAAAAAAAATTCCTGGAGAGATCTTTGTAAATGCTGACTGTTTCCTATTCCCCTCCAGGAAGTGTGCTTTTTTTGATCCATCTTAGGATGGATTTTGGTAGCCTCTATCAAAACTGCAGGCTGTCCCTATGAATTTTAAAGAACTCCAGAGCCTGGAAATAACAACAAGCTGTTAGGCCAAATGGGATCAACTGGTATTGCCACAGGTTTTGCTCTTTGCTCTTACTCCTGTCAGGTAACAGTTATTAAAAACACGCCTCACTTCAGGGAATGAACTGTGAAACAGCCGTGCAAGAGCTTTCACAGTGCAAAGCACCGGCCGCGTTGGACTATTTGTCTTTGAGAGGTGAAGAGGTGCTCCACGATGCAGATCCTGGAGCGGGCGTCAGCCTGGGGTTAGCGCTGTTCTGAAATTAGCCGAGCTGTAATAACTTCTCAGCTTTATTTATTGTCATTTGAGTATAAATTTGGCTTTAGATGTAGCGTGGCGTGTTTCGGTGAGCGTGTGGTGGTTTTACATCAGGTTCCTCCCCGTGGGCAGGGGCAGCTCAGGCGTGCGAGGTTCCCCACCAGCAGATGGGAGCGCCCGGCTGGATGGCCCCTTCTCACAGAATCAACCAGGTTGGCAGAGCCCTCTGGGCTCATCGAGTCCAACCATTGCCCTGACACCACCATGGCAACTAGACCAGGGCACTAAGTGCCATGTCCAGGCTTTTCTTAAACCCCTCCAGAGATGGTGACTCCACCACCTCCCTGGGCAGCCCCTTCCAATGGCTAATGACCCTTGCTGAGAAGAAATGCTTCCTAATGTCCAACCTGAACCTCCCCTGGCGAAGCTTGAGGCTGTGTCCTGGTTTTGGGCAGTGCAGCGCGCTGGATGGCTTTGGTCCTTCCTAGCTGAGCTGAGGCTGCCGGGAGGCTCGGGGATGGATGGATGGATGGATGGAGGTGCTGCCTGTCCTCCGTGGAGCACCTTCAGGGCCAGCAGCCAGGCTGCTCCTGGAGAGCTGAGCTTTGGTGGCAACTTCATCCTCAGCCTAAATCTCCTCCTTGAGCTTTGCTGTTCCAAGGGCTTTCCTCCGTGGCCCTCTCTGTTTGAGCACCTTTCTAGGTGCCTTGGTGATGTGCACATCCCACCACGAGCTGGCTGGCCTCACTCAGCACCCCTGATCCTGGCTCAGCTCCAGAAATGGCAGGTCTCCCTCTCTGAAGGTTGCAGCCGTGGTGCTGGGACTAGAAAGAACCAGCAAGGTCAACTTGTTATTTTATCCTCGTTTAAAATTAAGGACATCTTTTCTCCCGGCTTAGAATGAGACCAAAGCTGCTTCAGCAGTTTTGTGGTGTTGACAGCTTTCCTGCTTTCTGAGCAAGGGTACGCTCTCCTGGAGCAGTAGTTCCTCATGATGCGTCTGAGATACCTCCAAGGACTTTTTTTTTTTTGGTGGAAACCTGATTCAATATAGTGATTTATTATCTCTATTCTAACAGAGGCCTTGGAAAAGATGCTGCTCTCTTACAGGTTTTCTTGTCCTCTTTCTTCTGTTCTGCCTTATTATTGTGTTAAATATTCAGAAGACAGCTTGACAGCCCGATGTATGTCCTGAGATACTGGTCGAATGAGACAGCAGTTGGAGAGCTAAGCAGAGCTGCAGAAAGGCTGCAAAGATCGTGTGAGTTGTAATGGACAGCCATGTCTCTCTGTAGAGTAAAAATCCAGGTGTGGGGTGGGAAAATGCTGCAACCGTCCAGAGATCCTGACTCCACGTTGTTGCCTCCATAGCTGTCGGCCACATCTCGGAGCAGCAATCTGGATTCCCAGCAAGGAACATGCAGAAAAGACAGACATGTGTCTGTTTGCCTTTTGGCTATCAATGGGATCATTAAACAGAAAGGATTGAGAAGCAGCTGATCTTATTTGACTCTTGATGCACAAAAGTGTCCTATTTGGAGCCAAAGTAAATGTTTCCTTGGGGATCGTTCCAGAGAGCTTTGCTTCTGCACTCTTTGCAGGCCAACTGCACGGCTAGAATTAGAAGCATATTTTAAAAGTAAGATTTTTTTTTATTTTTCCTCTTACAGGAAACTTTCTTGTTAATTTTGTTACAGAGAGAAGACAATCACTGAACGTTGAATTCAACTTCTAGCTTTTTTCCATTATCTGTAAACATGGAATAAGCAAATGATCTAGTTTGTACCTATGCCTGCCCTCAAATTTTGTATTGCATGTGTCATCTCAGAATTTAAGGTGACGTGTGTTTTGATTAGAAGTAGAATAAAAAGTTGAGAGCCGAGTGTACGTAATTCTCCATTACTTGTTAAATCCTCACTCTTTACTTCAATGCAAATTGTTCCGAGGAGGATTTTCTTTTAAAAGGTCTTCAGGGATCTTGAATTTTAGATGTGCATTGACATAAAATGAAATGTTAGAGTGCACAGCTGGGGCTCTGGCTTTTGCTGTACAAGATAGAGATGTTTCTCCTTTGTCAGTACATGTTTCCAAGGAAGGGGCGAAGTTTTCGTATTAGTTGCACTATACTAGTGAGCAGCGGTGCGGTCGGGGAGGAAAATGAGAGTAAGTTGAAATGACTGAGGTCAAACTTCACTAGTGCAGGTCCAAAGCTTAGTTTAAAAGTGTACTGAGATGGGGATGTGTCTGGGCTGAGCTCTGCCCAGAGCTAACCCGTTCCTGCAGACCCGTCTGCGTGGTGGGTGTGAGGTTCCCAAGTGTAAGAGAATTCGCTGGCAGAGGTTTGCTTTTTCGCGTGGCAGCACATAAGTATCATGGCAGCACCCGGTGACACTTGTTACTCCGATAGCTCGCTGTACAGACAGCATGTGGGAGAGACACTGGCAGCAGGACGTGGAGGACGGGTTGGTCTGTGTTATTCCTGAAGAACTTTGTTCTGTTCCCAGCAGGAGACCGGGGAGCTGCAGTGCGAGTGTCCCAGCGAGCCCCTGGGAATCGCTGCGGGGTTGAACACCCAGATGGCCGTAGGCTGCTGTTTATTCATCCTCCCCCCACGCCGAGATGGGAGGGACGGGGCTGCTTACCGACTGTTCCTGTTCCTGGCTAATATTGTGATCTGCTGTTCCTATTTCTCGTGTAAGAGTGGGAAACTTTTCTCTCTGTCTTATTAAATCTATTTTTCAAGCTGTCACTTAACCAGGTCTAGTGACAGAGTCGGATGTTTATGTGGCCCTGGACACTTGAACTCTGGTGTTTTCAATCACAACAGCACCTTTTGCCAGCCGTTGTGAATTAAATACTCCTTGTGACCTTTTACCCTCGCCGCTCTTAAATTCATGCTTTAAAAACAGCTTAATGAGGGGTTTACTGGCCCAATTGGAAGTTTTTATTAAAACCTATTAGTGTGCTAGAGTAGCCTGCCTGAAGGAAACGATTAGCCCAAAGCAACTAAACTCGGAGCTGGCCCCTAGCCACACCAGGTTTTCACTAAACTGTTTCCAGACCCACGTTAACCCTAACACTGCAGCTTGCATGGTATTCATATCCTCTGCTTTAATTTATAGCTTGTCTGATTCTCTCCCCAGCCTTTCTCTATGTTCACGAAAGCATTTTGGTTTAATGTAATTAGAACTGCGTTAAAGGGCAACATGCCTTCGTTTAGGCCTGACTCATTTGAGAACCTCAATTAAGCACAAGTGTTCCCCCCAAGTCCTCTGCTGATGCCGCCCAGGGAAGGAGCTGCCCCGCAGACGGGGTGTGGAGCCCACTTGGGCAAAGCCAGGATGCTCCTGGGGCCCTGGTTCGGCTTCCTGTGAGGAGCATCCCAGCATCAGTTGGTGATGCAGCTGCGTTGGTGGAGCAGACACCCCGGGTTTGAAATGAAGCTGTAATCTGGAGGACACAGACCTCAGGATAACGTGCAGGAGCTGGAGGGTGGAAATCCCAGCTGGCTTCTGCTGCTAACTTCTTGTTGGATCTTAGCTTGTTTGCTCTAAGTCCGTGTTTTATATTCCAGACTGGGCCAGTGGTTCTTACCCATCTTAAAAACAAACTTTACAATGCCACTGGAGCCCTGTAGCCGTTATCTTTGAGTTCTTGTGCTCGTGTCTTCATGCAGCTGAGAAAAACAGGCCAGAGCTCCTACTTGGTAAGAAAATTGCTGTAGCGAGTCCAATGCCCAAAAGTGCTGAGCAGCTATCAACTTTGTCCGTATTCCCTCCCCATCCCTTCGCCTGGCTGCTTGTCCAGGCTTCCTGCGATGTCTCCTTCTGAAACCACAAGGTTTTTTGGAGAAGGGACTTCCAGTACTTTTTTTATATGTATGTATTTTTGGCACAGTAGCTTGCCTATTTGTAGATGTCTGCAACTACTGAACTGAAGGCATGAAATAACACACCACTTGTAAGCTGTATTTAATGCTTTGCTGGTGGTTTTCTTTGTCTGGCTGCCGAAATGACTGTCCATGTGTTAATGGTTCATCCCCAAAGTAATGATGCATCACGCAGGGAGTCGCTGCTGTATGTATTGAATGCGCTTGTCAGGCTTTGTTTTTCATTGCTAACCTGTAGTCAAGGAAGGCAAGTTGAAGAGTGAGACATGGACTCTCACTTACAAGACCTTCTTTTACAGAATCAGAATCAATGAGGTTGGAAGAGCCCTCTGGGCTCATCGAGTCAAACCATTGCCCTGACACCACCATGGCAACTAGACCAGGGCACTAAGTGCCATGTCCAGTCTTTTCTTAAACCCCTCCAGAGATGGTGACTCCACCACCTCCCTGGGCAGTCCCTTCCAATGGCTAATGACCTTTTAGCCTGCAAAGAATTTCTCTTAGCCTGCAAAGAAGCCAGGTTCCCCCATAAGATGACTATGGATAGTAAATATCAAAATCAATAGAAAAAAAATAGAAAAAAACCCAGGGAGTTGCCAGTGTACCAACTAGCCTGCTGCTTAAGTGACAAAGGTTAGGTTCTCGGATGCATTTTGAGCATCATAAAGTGATTTTTCCATAAACAAAGCACAAAACAAAAAGCAACTGGCCCTTCACTGCACCGTGTGTTTCCCAAGTGTCACCTCCGGTCTTTATTTTTACTGGCATATGGATGCACCAACCTTGGGAGGTACCTTTTAAAAAGAATGTTTAAGGAAAAATCTGCCATTAAAGTTATTACTGTAAAGTAGTGCCTTTGATTGCGGCAATTATGCAAATGATTTTAAGGGATAAAATACTTCTTAACAAGAACTGATGTAAATGGTGGTGCTGGAATGAGTGCATAACTTCTTGCATGGCAAGATCTTGTTTGAAGGAATTTTCCTTCAGCCGTTTGCCACGTTGCCTGGATGTCGACCTGCGTAACCGATGACCGGCCTGCGGATGTGATTTTATTTTCTCTTAATACAGGAATGTAAGTGGGTGGAATGGGAACGCTGGCCTTGCAGAAACTAGGAAACCCTTTCCCTAAGCAAATTGTTTCTCTACAGCTCTTGTGACTGACTTTTGTCCTAGCCTTAATAAAAAGGAAACAAACAGAAATGCTTTTTGCAGGCAAAGATTTTCCTCAGAAGAAGGCGAGTTGGACTGGGTGACTAGCAAGAGTGGAGCTCTGATTACGGCTCTTGCCTTAATGCATTGCCAAAGTTAAGTTAAATGAATTTTCCTCCAATGTCAGTTTTAAAGCAAAGAAATTGGATCCTTGTCTTCCGTAGTCTGGAAGAACATTGATCACAGTTAGAAGGCAAGCATCTGTAGTTGGTGTGGCCAAGGGACTTATCTCTTACTTCAGTCTGCAGTGCTTAAACTAAGCTTTCAGCTCGTGGTGGAGCAGAAATGGTGCTGCACAGCACGTGGCGTCGGTTAGGGGCGGATTTGCTGTTTCAGTTCAAATTATTCCTCAAAGTGTCAATGGACAGTTAGTGCCTTGACTTTGGACTAGGTCAAGGATGTTCTCCCTGCGTTATGGATTTGCTTTCACTGGCATATAATGACTTAAAAGCCAAAAGCCTTTATAAACGCGTGACAGTGAGCAGTCGTGGATGTACAGCAGCGTGGCGGGGTGCCCACGCGTGACACGAGTGCTGTTAGTGCTCTGCGAGGTAGGTGAGTTGCTGCATCCTTTGGAAACCTCAGCATTAAAGGTAGGGTGGGAATGCAAAACGAGCGTGTGTGTGTTTTCATTAGTGATGATGATCACAGAATCAATCAGGTTGGAAGAGCCCTCTGGGCTCATCGAGTCCAACCATTGCCCTGACACCACCATGGCAACTAGACCATGGCACTAAGTGCCATGGCCAGTCTTTTCTTAAACCCCTCCAGAGATGGTGACTCCACCACCTCCCTGGGCAGCCCCTTCCAATGGCTAATGACCCTTGCTGATGATGAGATGTGTCTCATCTGCCTGAACACCTGCATTGTGGGGAGAAAGCTGCAGGAATTAAAGATATAACAGCAAAAAAAAAAAAAGAGGTCTCGAGGGTTTGGTGGCATAGATGTCACGTACGGGTCTTGGGATGCAGTGGATTACAGGGGATTTTGTTCAGTGTGTGCTTCAAAGCCGGGCACAGCCTGCAGGAGGATGCAGAAGCCTCTGTCTTGGCCAGCAGTGGCGACAGACAGCCCCGTTGTTCGGCCGGCGTTGGGCTCGCACGCGAGCGCTCGGGTGCTATCACGCAGACCGAGCTGCGATGCCCAGTTTGGCTGGAGCAGGTGTAGTAATTTGCAATTATAATCATAGCTTCTGGTTTTGCAAATCTGTGTGCAAATAGCAAGGGTATTGTATTCAAAGCTTCGTAACCTCTGTGTTTTCTCCTGAAATGCGTTTTCCCCTTCTGGGTGCTTTTTCCTCCTTTATAAGGAACGAATTTAATGTGCTTACTGCAATGATATTAAAGTCTGCTTAGATTTTTATCCTTTTAACATGATTCTAATGAGAGAAAATTTGTATGTGTGGGTATTTATTTTAAACCCAGGCATCTTTGTACTAGGAGAAAGAAAATGCAGTTTGATTAACTTTGCTCTAAGTATGTAAGAGTGCACCTATTCACAGCTATACCTGAGCAGTTTGGTGCTGGCACCACGATCACTTGTGTACGTTATAAAGCCAGCGCTTGTTCTCCTTATCTTACATTAACATCTCCGTTATCAGCTATCCTGAGCTTACCATGGATTTGTGTTAAGCCTTTCCGTTAAACTTGGGACTTTGTGCAGTGTTCCCAGTTGTGGCTTCCTGTGCAAAATCAAAAAACAAGATGAGGGTTAATAAAAGTGCCAGCTTACTTATTTAAAAAAACAACAAAAAAATCTTTATAGTAGGCTTTTCATAGAGAGGTGTATCTGAACAAAGGCACTGGCTCTGATCATGCTCAAATTTTTGGGGAGGATTTGTCTTACATCCAAACATCCCAGCTTGGACTGATTGCTACTTGTTTGTGTTAAAAAAAAAAAATAAAAAAAATAATTAAAAAAAAAATATATATTAAAAAAAAAAAAAAAGGCATTTCTTTTGCTGAAGGGTCCTAAAAGCTTGTTCCAAACTCACTATAGGCGAGGAAGATGCTGCCCACCGCTTCGGGCTGAGGTTTAGCACTGTCTGATAACGCCCAGGGATGGTGCACAGTGTGAGACAGGGTAACCTGAACACAATGTCCGCTTGTTCGGGGGGGTTTAAGGAGGTCAAATGTAATTACCCCGTTGGAGTGTGGCCAGGAGAGGGTGATTAATTCCCCCAGTCCTTCAGAAAAGCCTGTGGGAATTTTAACGACCTCAGCGTGGAGATCCTGGGGTTTGTGTGCATCATTCAGAGGAGCTGGGCTCCACCTGCTCGGCTGTGCCGGGACTGGGACCCGTTCGGCGGTGAGCAGGGACGGGGAGATGGGGTGAGGGTGAGGGTGCCACCTGCAGAGTTACTCCCGTGTCCTACAGCACAGACAGGTTTCTGAAAGGTAACCAGGCAGATGTGACCGCTCTGACCTTGCTCAGGTTGTGGGTTCACAAGAGGTTGCAGCAGCTGTACTGACAGTTGGGAGTTGTTGCTTCTCCCTCTTTTGGTTGTTCCTATTTAATTGCACAAAAACCTGAGTTTTTCCCTCTGCAAAACTGGAGCAAAGTCTTTCAGCGAGGCTAACCTCATACAATAGCCACAAAATTGTTTCTGTAAATATTGTACTATGTGATTATTTTTTTCATTTTGCTCTATTTTTAAAAACAAGACTCAGACAGCTGTTGGAAACGGGATTTTGTGAAGTGCTTGGGCAATTGCAGAGGACATCAGCTTTATTTTATCTCCTCACCTCATTTATGGGTTACTGCTGGTAACGGTACCTTCTTTTTGGCCGTAGCACTCACCTCTGTGCTGCCGTGTTTGAAGGATCTTGAGCGTGCTGCTGTGAGCAGGAATAATGGCACTCTTGTTGTCCCAGCAATATTTGCCAGTTGTCAGAAATGCCGAGAGTCAGCACAGCCCAGGGGTAGTCCAGCCACTTGGTTTTAACGTGTAGGAAGCAGTCGGTTCTCGTGAGTATGTCTTGCAAGCCAGAAGGCCAACATGAAAGCATAACACACCTCAAAAGTGTGAGAGATAGTAAAGTTTGTTCTGATTTTTTAGTGAGAAAGACAAGTTGGGGAGAATCCAGTGAAAACAATGGATTAGCTCCGTGGCAGTCTTGGCTTCAACAGGCTGACACTTCTCAGCAAGGCGCTCTTTAAATTCATTGTGATATTGCCAGGCTTTTGATGGCAGGAGGATGAGAGGTGGGCAGAGTTGTCTTCAAGGCATGCTTCGATCAAAAGTTCAAGCCTGGCATGGGAGAACAAGTTTTATTTTTATTTTTCTGAAGTTAAATAAACCTTGATGTGCAGAATAACCCCTGAATAATAATAATAAACTGAAGGGCATGCAAGGAACTGCTGGCTTTTTTTATTTTCCATTAATCACACTGTCATTTCTAACGTGCATCTGATTTATCTATGTCTTGTTAACCATTCAAATGCCCTTTTTCTGACCTGAAAGTTTTATGGCAGTGATTTATAGAGGATGATTACAGCTCTGAATGTAAAGTTTTGGAGCACCGTTCTTGGGGATGGCGGGTCTTGTTGGGTGTTCCCAAGGTATGTGGTGGAATTCCCAATTAAAGGATTGAGGTCTTGGGACTTGGCATCTCTGGGCAGCAAAAGGAAGTTGTGTGTGGAGCTCTGAGGGAGGTCGGTGAGAATATGGGCCCTTTTTAAGGAATCCAACTCTATGGGGATATTCTTCATCCTTCCTTTATTCTGGGTTTGATCTGGAGTGTGGAAGTTTGAGTGGAAGTCCACAGATTTTGTCCATCAGGAATGTTTGATGAGCAGAAATGAACTGTGGTTTGGGACAGGTTAAATGGTGTAGATCTTTTGTCTTTTTTAATCAGTGATAGGATTTTGAAAGCTCTTTGGAGAATCAGCAGCAGCAGAACTGCACTGTACCCTCAACATCTCCGTGCAAAATCCCAACTGCTCAAACACCGACGTGGAGGAGCAAAAATAGCATCATAAGGGAAATGGAAGGAGGAAGAACACTTCAGTATTCCTGCCCATTCATACATGGTATTAATTTTTTTTGGCCATGCATTAAAAAAATAGTACTAATCCAGTGACTTGACCAATAAACCAAAGGGCTGGTTTCAGGACACGTGTCCTGGTGTGCTCTCCTCTATTCTTATTGTCTACTTTTTCTTGCTGGGAGGAGGAGGAGTGGTATGTGTGGGTGGGGGTTTTCTTCTTTTAAGTCCTCTTTTTAAGGGTATTTATTTGACTGTTTGATGCTACTGAGGGCTAAGGAGGTTAATGTATTTGTGCTGGCAGAGGCCCTTTTTGAAGCCTGTGTGTTTCTTCACAACTCTGTATTTTGAAGTTTATTGCATTTTCTGTGTTCACGTATAAAGACTGGTAGAAGTGCTGGTGCTGGGTAATGGAGTGGGAGCCAGAGGTCAAGTTTGATCTTCCTCTGAGTGCTGGACTCCTTGATCTCCCCGGAGCAGGGAACAAGCTGTCACTCTTCACTGTCTTTGCAGAAATTGATGCAAAAGTGAGTGACCGCATGAATGGAGCCGTCCATGGATTTCTTCTTAAAGTTCCTTTGTCCAAAAATGTCGTGTCCTTGAAGTGGAGATTATTCCTGGGAATGCACTGGTTTGAACAGATTTCTGGATCAGAAAAATGAAGTCAGCATTTTTGAAATTGTTGAAATTCTTTTTGTCTTGTCGTCTTTAAATTAGGAAAAAAGTGTGTCGTAGTTAGAGAGATTTAGTGTATAGAAACGTAGGCACTGGTTGTACTTAAAAAGTGCTTGCATTAGTGTGTTTGTGCGTGTGAAACAGTGGAACTGTGCAGCACCTCAAAGCTGACTTAAGATCAACTCTGTAGGTTATTAACAACCAGAAATATTGCATTTCCTTGCCTCTCCCTGGATTTAAATGTGAACAAACGGACTGATTTGTGTGCAGAAAATGATTAATGGCTTAGCATCATTTAAAACCTGTATCTTTGTAAACTTGGTGGGATTTGACTGCGTTCTTGAGCATCATCTGAACTTCAGATTTCAGATAAAACCATTCCAAGAGCGAATGTGCAAAATTTGAAGCAAAAAAAGGTCTGGCCGAGAAAAGTGTGCACTGTGCTGTGTCGAGTGGTGTCTCAGATACCACACAGGGAGCTCGGGCCTTGGAGCTGCTGGTTTTCTTACTGTCCTCAAAGCACCTTGTTTGACTGTAAGGAATTTACTGCGGCAACTGGGAGTTGAAATATCTTGTGTGTTTTTATAGGATTCGTGGCATCTTTGCACAGAAGTCGAAGCTGATGCATCTGCTTCCTACGGAGCCCCGTGCGCTTCAGCACGCTGCTGAGCGGGATGCCCTTATTTTCTTAAATACTATCCTAGCACTTGAGTGTTACAGTTTCATGTTACCCTTTTTGAGTTAAGGAGAATGCTACCTAGCCAAATACTCCGACCGCCTCCTCATTGCGTGCACCATGTTCCCTTAAACTCTTAAAAAATTTGATTCATTTATTTATTTTCAGTCTAGCGAAATAATTTTCTCATGGGTTTCTTTTCCGTTTCTAAACTGGGTGAAACCGCAGTGTTAAGCCATCCTCTTCTCCCAGTCCTATATAGGAAGTGAGCGGGAGCCAAGGTACATATTTTATGTTAGTCAAAAGAGATAAGTGTCAGGATTTCAAAGTAAATTCCACCCTGCAATTTCCAGCGCTGAAATCTCTGCTGTACCTTGGCTCTCGTGCCTTGATTCAGAACAGTTGGTGCTTTTATTGCAACTCTCTTGTATTTTCATATTATTTTGTGTGTGTGGGCGCCTGCATGCGTACCAAAATTATCCATCACAGTCATAATCCCTCTAGAAAATCCTGTGAATGGCAGGAATGCTGCAGGTGGGAAACCTGGAGAGGGTGCTGGCCCGGAGGGGAAGAGGAAGGTGCCTGATGCTGTGCTGCATCATCTCGGAAGGAATAAAAGTGGCTCCTGTCCTCACTGAGCAGAAGGCTCAATGCCTGCAGGAGGTGGTCTGTCCCCAGGGGTACCTGCTGTGGGGAGGGAGATGAGCCTGGGGCCATGGTCCCACTTGCCTGGTGCGCATTAACCGCATCTTCCGTGTCCTGTTTCCCTTGACGTCAGCTGGGGATAAGACTTTCCCCGGGGTGCTTCAGACCTTTGTGTAGAGCTGCTACATAAGAGTGAGAGGTTGCTACTCGGTTAAGGCACAGTGCCTAAAATAACACTGTTTTAGTAGTGGGATTTTGATTTCTATCCTATACTTTCAGGCTATTAGGTGATTACACCACCATTAAAACTGGACTAAACAGCTTAGGGTTTCAGTGGAGCAGGTAGCTGAGGTGTGGAGGTTTGAGGTTACTTCTTGATTTACCATTTGTTATGAACTTTTATCAGGGAGGAGATACGGGGTAATGTTCTGTTCTGTTTCATGTTTGTCTGAGCTGTTCTGGGTTGTGTGTGATTCAGAAATGTAACCCCGAGCTCGGCTGGAAGACCTGCGGGATGGAGCGCTTTGCTCCTGCGAGTAGGAAGGACGAGGCATCCCGAGCGGCAGGCTGTGGTTTGAGCCGAGCAGACTGAGCCTCTCCACAAGGATTGCTCAACCTCCCTGGAGCTGGCTCAGGGCTGGCCGCCTCGCTGCGTGGGCAGGCTGGGCTCCGACCTGCCTGCCGCGGCCCACGCGGGGATGGCGTCCAGGGACGGGTGGGAAACAAAGGCAGGACTGGGTCCTGCAGCTCCAGCTCGGTCGGCTGTCACCACCCAGCCTGCCTTCCGTGGGTACAGACTTCCCCTCTGCAAAGGAGGTGTTTGGGGCTAGCGCAGGACAGCTGCACTTGCATGCAGTGGTGATCTGCTGGGAGCTGCGTGGCGGTGCCGAGGGGAAAAGTCATCCAGTTCTCCAAAAATAGGGTGGTGCTTTTGTGTGGGAGAGAGCAGAGAGATGATCCCCCCCAAAAAAAAGAGTGAGGGGGGAGTAAACAAGCTATGCAATACGTAAGCAATGTGCAGTCTGGGTGCAGGGTGGGAAGGAGACGTCAGGAAGGCTCCTCTGGGGGAAAGGAGCAATGGGAAAGGTGAAGGATGGAGGGTAGAAACCGATGGGGAAATCGCTCGTGTCCCTTGTTTCAGATTGCTGAGGTAATGTTGTTATTTTTGAGTAGAGAGCTGGAGCGCATGGCAGAGCTCAGTTCCCCCCGTGTGATGTCTCTGCTCGGCCTCGCAGCTGCAGGAGGACGGCTGTCAGCGGTGGGAGTGACGGGCTGCGGGACAGCCGTTCGTCATCGCCACTTGTCACGGGGGGCAAACGCTGCCGGGAGGTTTTTTGTTTTATATTTTTTTCCTTAAATGCAGTTTGGTAAACACAAGAGCCAAATTCCGGGTGTCAATCTGGAATAGGTTCAGTGCAGTTGGATCTGCCCAGCTGAGCTGGATGTCTCACCCGGAGGAAAGCACAGCGCAGAGCTCCGCTCTGCTTGGAGACACTGAAAAATTACCGGAGGGCTGGGGAAGGGGATGGCAGGGAGGTGTACAAGGGGATAACGCAGAGCTGGAGCTCTTCCCATCGATTCTACCCTTTGCTAAGCTTTAAAATGCCACTTTTTGTCCTCTGTACTTAACCGATAAATACATTCCGTTCTCATTTATGAGGCTTCTTGATATGACCTCTTCTGGTTTATTCAGCTTTTAAAACAGACGTGCCTGATAGCTCATGGCCAGGGAGAGGAGGAGAACACTTTAAAGTGCAGATTCAGTGCTTTCGATTCAACGCTTTAAATTTGAGCCACAGAAAATCCAGATACAGGAGTTGATGTTTACATGGAAGCGTGTGTGCCTGCATGCCCAGGCTTCAGCAGGAGCTTAACGTGGAGCCCTGGGCCCATTTGTCTGGGTGATGCCAGCGCTGAGCAGCCCAAAATGCTGGCAACCAAGCCAGGAGTGGCTGCAGGGCCCCGACGTCGCCCGGCTCTGCCCGGGGCAGGCGCTGGCCCGGGGAGGCATCGCTCCACGCCGATTTCCACACTCGTGCGGATCCGCGGGCACGGCGCAGAGATCTTTGTCCTAAAAGGCTCCAGGATTTACAGCTGCGTTGGTTGTCGAGCCCTTGGGAAGGGAGTTGGAAGGGTTTCAGTGCCAAGAGCTCTCTTGCCTGTGTCCTTGCTGCAGAGTGGGTGAGGTTCGATCTGAAGTGGCGTTTGGGCTTTAAAACTTAGTGCCAGATGCAGGAGCAAACCAGAGCTCGGAGCAAAGAAATCCCCATCCCTGGGGGCTTCTCGTGGGCTGCTGGGTCTCGTGATCAGTGCTGCAGCTCCTTCCGTGTCGTGATACAGCACAGCGTGTCGTGGCAAAGCCTTGCTCACGTTTTGCAGTGTTGTGCCAGCCCTACAGGGTAGCTCAGACAGTGATTGCATTTGTTTATTTATTTTAAAAGTTAAGTTGCTTGATGTATATATTTAAATCTACAAGAATATGGAGAGCTCAGAGATCTGCGCAGTGGAAATGGTACATAGATAGTTAAGCAGGGGAATTTGGCCAAGACTTTCTGGCACACAGCTTGGACAGTTAAAATAATTTATTATAATATTTTCCCATCTGTTTGTTATTATTAAATATGAAGTACTGATGTTGCACAATCTTACCTTTTGGATTTATGTCCAGAATAAATCGGTGTACATTTTCATTGAATAGCTTTTAACTCTAGCTTATGGTTACCAACAGCATTTTGAACTTCTCTGTCGTGAGTTTAAAGTAAAATTAAATTTAAAAACTCCTGACACATGCCACTCTATGAGGGTCAGCACTTTCTCTTTGGAAAATTATCCTGTACATGAATATCTTCCTAAAGTGTTTTACTTCACTTCTAAATCCTGGGTTGCCAGCAGCTTCTTTTCCTGCTTGAGTTGGACGTGCTGCTTTGTGGAGTCACCTCTGGGGAACCCATGTCATGGAAATAACTCCACAGACCAACAAGCATCTCCAGAAATTGCAGGTAATTGCTAAAAAACTGCAGATGCATCAGCTTGGAAGAGGATCTGGGCTCTTCTTTTGAAACGAAGCACTTTTTCACTCCTTTCGGTCCAGAGGCTTGCTGTGCTCAGTTCTCTCATTTCCACATTTCTAGATACTTTATAAATGTTTTATCTTTTGATATCTGTGCTTATCCTCCATGTAGTCATTTGGAGTGGGACATTGTGTCACGCTGAAAAGCTGTTGATCCCTTTGAAGTGCCTTTCTAGACCAACTGAGCAATACTACGTTTATTAGAGAGAAGATTAATTTTTTGTATAAAAGTTTACATGGTACCATTTAAAAATTGGTTATTTTATAGAGTAATTATTTTCACAAATAACGCAGATGCTTTAGAATTGCTTTCAGTTCCCTTCCTGTGTTTCAAATGATTTTTAAATAAAACATTTTTTTTCTCCCTTCCACCCAGGGCTTTATTGGTGTGGGCACGCCGCGGGCTCAGGTGTATGATAAATCACTGGGGTAAGCTGTGCTGGTGTTCAGACTACCTTCACACATGTTTCCAGTTACGGAGTTGCAGCCCCCAGCTTTACTGACAAGTTTTCCATTAATGATTGAAAGTTTGCATCAAAGACTGGATCGTTATTTCTATCGATAAAAAGAACGCAGTCTTTGAGCGGCTATTTTAGAGGTGTTTCCATTCACTTGCAATTTCAGCATTAAAGCAGTTGCAGGATGTTTTCCCTGGCTCTGCTGGGGTACTGATAACCATTGATATGGGAACTCCCCGAGTGGTACCTGTTATTTTGCATTTCCAGGTTGGCTTTACATTGCTGAATGCTTAATGAGCTCCACGCTCCCTTGCTGGATAACTCTTTGTTCTGGGGCACACGCGTTTTCAGCCTGAATTAATAACACTGTGGAGTGAGGACAGAAAAGCCAGTGATTAATTCATATGGTTCATTTTATGCGCTGGAGTAATTTGGATTTCTTACAGCGGGGAGAGCTGAGCGGGTGTACGAGGCTTGTGGTATTGGGACATGTGGGAATAGCTGTTTAATATCAGTTGTCACTGTCCTGGGTGATATTTTTTTCATGTGGTTGATTTCAGTGGTTTATATAAAAATATGAAAAGCTGCTTCTTCAAATTAGAAGCAAAAATTCTAATTATATGCTACAGAATATCCTCGCAAGTGAATTTGATGTCACACACATGGGAAACCCACCACCCAGGTTGCCGGTTGGATGCTTTGTGGCGAGGGGCAAAGGAAAATCCTGCTGGATGCTGGGTTTACGTTATCCTGAAACCGCTGAACCTTCCAACTGGCAGCTTCTCAGCAGAACTCGGGGAATGGTAACATTTGTGGGAAAACATGCTGCTTTTCTTCTCCCCTCCTTTCTGTACGAGGAAGGCTTTGTGGCGTTTGCAGCTGGGCTGGAGGAGGGAGTCGGAGTTGCGGTGGGTAGATGATTGCTGGATGCCCAACGCTGTGTCTGTCTTAGAAAGTCGTGATGCAGGATCTGTCAGAGCAGCAAAAGGGTTATTTTGGTGGGGTGACCTGAATCAGGACCGTGACCAGAGGTTGCGTGAGCATCAGAACGTCTTTGCTTGATAAACTGGCTGTGCAAACCCTTTGCTCGGCACTGCTGGGTCTTCCCACCTCACAGGTGGCCAGGCCATAGTCACCAGGGCTTCTCCATCCTTAGGAACCTATACTGAATATCTGTGGTCACAAATGGAGCAAAATTCCTGCTCTGAACATCCCCAAGAATTAATTGGTTTCAATTTTGTGGAAGACTTGATAAGTAGTGAATGTTTGTTAAGAGCTCCGTGAAGTAGGGAAAGGGCTAATGATTTTAAAAATGGATTCCTGGACGAAAAAGCCATGCCAGTTAAACATTTGGACAACTTAAAATGAAAGATTGCATCCTGTGAGGGTGGTGGTGGGGTTTCTTGTTTGGTTGGTTTTGTTGTTATTGTGTTTTTGTTGGTTTTTTTATGATCTCCTGGCTGGAGGAGAGGAAAGATGGGACTGGATTTGGGGTTGTCTTTGTTGCTGTCTTTTGTTACTGACTATGGGATGTAGACGTGAATAAAAATAGAATTGTGAGGCTAAAATATTAGCTGTTGCTTCATAATGTTGCTGTGTCAGGAGCTTCAGGATTCCTCCATCGCTCTCTCTGGCCCAATAGATGCAGCAACAGTTGTCCAGACCCTGCAGCTGGAGAGGGGGCAGTACCCTGGGCCAGAAATAATTAGTGCACTTAATTCCCTGTCAGGGGAAATTGGTTTGATGGATGGGGCAGAAAACAAGAAGTGAAGAGCCCTGCAGTTGTAAACCTGCCGGTGCCTCGGGAGCGGGCCGGGAGCACGTCTGCATCGCGTTGGGGCCTGGTGTGGTGGGACCTGGGTGACAGCGCACAGCCACCTCGCCCAAGGGACACGGGAGAGGAGGGAAACTGAGGCAACGGCACGACCTGAAGCAGATCGTGGAAGACCGGAGACTTCCCGCGGAGCGTGCAGCACGTGTTTAGTCTTGCGTAGTCATTGCTGCAGAGTGCAATTATGTAGTTACTCTGCCTTGGGTAAATATAGATTCCAGCTAGCACGAGTTTGGGGTGGATGTTGTAATTTTGGGAACGTATATGTGTTTTAATTTCCTTCGCAAGATTTTCTTGATCGCTCCCTTGATACTTCTCCCATCAAATTATTCTCTTGACAGTTGAGCGTGACAGCTCAGGTCTCTCAAATATATTTGCTCCTGAAACAGGTGAATTTGGGTTTGGAAACTGTCGGAGGGGACAGGTCGGCAGAGCAGCCGCCCCTGTGGCGATGCATGCCAAGGGCAA